>NW_016107611.1:2215939-2262173 GCF_001604975.1 Cebus imitator
CCACCATGCCCAGCTAATGTTTTGTATTTTTAGTAGAGACGGGGTTTCACCATGTTGACCAGGATGGTCTCGATCTCTTGACCTCGTGATCCACCTGCCTCGGCCTCCCACAGTGCTGGGATTACAGGCTTGAGCCACTGCGCCCGGCCTACTTAAAGATTTTTATAACATCATTTCACAGTACTGTACATATAGCCTACTCAACTTACAACCAAATCGTGTTACGACTGGTCTGTGGGAACCAATCGTGGTCGTAAATCGAGCACTAGCTGTAATCTCAGTACTTTGGAGATCAAGGCAGGTGGATCACCGGAGGTTGGGAGTAGGAGACCAGCTTGATCGACATGGAGAAACCCCATCCCTACTAAAAATACAAAATTAGCTGGGTGTGGTGGTGCATGTCTGTAATCCCAGCTACTTGGGAGGCTGAGGCAGAAGAATGGCTTGAATCTGGGAAAAGTAGAGGTTACGGTGAGCCAAGATCGTGCCATTGCACTCTAGCCTGGGCAACAAGAACGAAACTTGGCCCTAAAGTTAGTCTAAAATTACAGATGTGGCCAGGCACATGGCTCATGCCTGAATCCCAGCATTTTGGGAGGCTGAGGCAGACAGATCACTTGAGGTCAGGAATTCGACACCAGGCTGGTCAACATGGGAAAACTTCGTCTCTACTAAAAATACAAAAACTAGCTGGGCGTGGTGGCATACACCTGTAATCCCAGCTATTCGGGAGGCTGAGGCAGGAGAATCACATTGAACCCGGGAAGTGGAGGTTGCAGTGAGCGGAGTTCACTGCTCTCCAGCCTGGGTGACAGAGTGAGACTCCATCGCAAATAAATAAATGAATAAAATTATAGATGTGAGAATAGTCAAGCACTTGAGGTTCAGTGATGGGGAGACTTGCTACCAAAACAGCAACACCCGACATGAGCTGCTGTCAGCAGTAAACAGGAGGGTCTCAGAGCAGGAAGCCATCCACAGAGCGAAGGCCGGGAGCAGACTCTGGCAGGACCCTGTGTGGGGAAACAGATGGTGCAGGAGGTATTTGAAAACTGTGTGGGATGGGAAGGAATGGTTTATCGCCTAAATGCCGTTGAAGGTCCTGGCTAGCTGTCTGGAAGATAGAAAATGAGAAAAATAAGAGCTTTGCCTTGCACTAGACAGAAAAAAAAAAAGAAAATGCCGAATCACCCTTTTTTTTTTTTTTTTTGAGACAGAGTTTCGCTCTTGTTACCCAGGCTGGAGTGCAATGGCGCAATCTCGGCTCACAGCAACCTCCACCTCCTGGGTTCAGGCAATTCTCTTGCCTCAGCCTCCTCAGTAGCTGGGATTACAGGCACGCACCACCATGCCCAGCTAATTTTTTGTAGTTTTAGTAGAGACGGGGTTTCACCATGTTGACCAGGATGGTCTCGATCTCTTGACCTCGTGATCCACCCGCCTCGGCCTCCCAAAGTGCTGGAGTTATAGGTGTGAGCCACCGCGCCCGGCCGAATCACCTATTTTTTATGAGTCATTTCCTAAAAGCATTCACAGGCCACAAAGCCCCCAATTTTGCCCTTCCACAGACCTCAAATTAAGAACTCCAGCTCTTGGCCAGGTGTGGTGGCTCATGCCTGTAATCCAACACTTGGGGAGGCCGAGGCAGGAGGATGGCTTGAGGCCAAGAGTTCAAGACAAACCTGGCCAACATAGCAAGACCCCATCAATTATTTATTTTTTTTATTTATTCGTTTTGAGACAGAGTCTTGCTCTGTCACCTAGGCTGGAATGCAGTGGCACAATCTTGGCTCACTGCAACCTCTGCCTCGTGGGTTCAAGCAATTCTCTGCTTCAGCCTCTGGAGTAGCTGGGATTACAGGTACGTGCCACCATGCCCAGCTAATTTTTGTGTTTTTAGTAGAGATGGGGTTTCATCACGTTGGCCAGGCTAGTCTTGAACTCCTGACTTCTTGATCTGCCTGTCTTGGTCTCCCAAAGTGCCAGGATTACAGGCATGAACCATCGTGCCCGGCCCTGACTTAATTAATTAAATTTTTTTTTAAAAAACCTCTCCAGCTGGCAATTCTGAATGTCTCAGTGATTGGCTCTGTGTGCAGAGAGTAGCAGCATGTCGCCTGCATGGCTGGTGCTTGGGTAACAGGGTGAAATGAGAGCACGCTCCGGAAGCTCTTAGCTCGGGACCAAGCAGGTGTCAGAATTATCATAGAGTCCACAACAAAAGTTTGTTGAACAAGTGAAAGAAAGCTTGACCCAAATTTTAAGCATTATCTGATTGTGGGATTGTGAAATTAAATACAGACAGTCCCAGACTTAAGATAATTTGACTTAGATTTTTCAATGTAGGGTGGGTTTTTCAGGGTGTTAAAGCATTTTTGACCAATGATTTTTAATTTTTTTTTTCTTTTGAGACGGAGTCTTGCTCTGTCACCAAGATGGAGTGCAGTGGCGCAATCTCGGCTCACTGCAACCTCCGCCTCCTGGGTTCAAGCGATTCTTCTGCCTCAGCCTTCCCAGTAGCTGAGACCACAGGCACATGCCACCACACCCAGCTAATTTTTTTTGCTGTTGTATTTTTAGTAGAGACGGTATTTTGCCATGTTGGCCAGGATGGTCTCAATCTCTTGATCTCGTGATCCGCCTGCCTTGGCCTCCCAAAGTGCTGGGATTACAGGCGTGAGCCACAGCGCCCGGCCTGATTTTTAATTTTATTTATTTATTTTTATTTATTTTTTGAGATAGAGTCTCACTCTGTCACCAGGCGCCAGGCTGGAGTGCAGTGGCGCTGTCTCGGCTCACTGCAACCTCCACCTCCCAGGTTCAAGCAATTCTCCTGTCTCAGCCTGCTGAATAGCTGGGATTACAGACGCACACCACCACGTCCAGCTGATTTTTGTATTTTTAGTAGAGACCGGGTTTCACCATTTTGGCCAGGATGGTCTCGATCTCTGGATCTCGTGATCTGCCCGCCTCAGCCTCCCAAAGTGTTGGGATTACAGGCGTGAGCCACCGTGCCCGGCAAAGTCTCACTCTGATGCTCAGGCTGGAGCGCAGTGCCTCGGTCTTTGCTCACTGCAACATCTGCCTCCCAGGTTCAAGCAATTCTCCTGCCTCAGCCTCCTGAGTAGCTGGAATTACAGGCACCCACCACCACGCCTAATTTTTGTATTTTTAGTAGAAGCGGGGTTTCACCATGTTAGCCAGTCTGGTCTCGAACTCCTGACCTCGTGATCCGCCTGCCTCAGCCTCCCAGAGTGCTGGGATTACGGGCCTGAGCCACCCCGCCTGGCCAAGACTGAAGTTGTTTTGTGGTTGGATTGTGGAATGCTGTCGTTTGCCTCCAGGCCTTGGCACAGGCTGTGCCTTAAGTAAGCTTGGGCCCCCGCCCCCATCCCGCTGCCCACCTCTCCTGTCTGGCTCACTCACCACCTCCTCCTCCATCTCCTGTTCGCCTTCGGCGCCGCCTCCACCCCGGGTGAATAGCGCCTTCTGCTTCTCTGCCATCTCGTAGGTGGGCTGCATCTCTGGGTCGTCCCGCAGCGTGTCCAGCTTGGGGTGGAACCACTCCCACTGCGTGGTGCGGTTCAGCGGCTCCAGGATGGACAAGGGGTCCTCGGGCCGCTGGTTCAGGATCTTGGTCAGCAGGTTCACCAGGTGCTCATACCTGCCTCCCGCAGGAGGAGTGGGAGGACAGAGACATCACTCACTCAGCTCACTGAGCCAGCTGCCCTGTGCCTGGCCCTGTACCTGCTGCTGGGGACACAGTAGGGGAACAGAAGGGTCCCTGCCCAGGTGTAGCTGATTTTTTTTTCTTTATTTTTTGAGATGGAGTCTCGCTCTGTCACCCAGGCTGGAGTGCAGTGGTACCATCTTGGCTCACTGCAACCTCCGCCTCCTGGGTTTAAGCAATTCTCCTGCCCCAGCCTCCTGAGTAGCTGGGATTACAGGTGTGCGCCACCACGCCTGGCTAATGTTTAATTTTTAGTAGAGACAGGGTTTCACCATGTTGGTCTTGAACTCTTGACCTTGTGATCTGCCTACCTCCCAAAGTCCTGGGATTACAGGCGTGAGCTACTGCGCCCAGCTGACATTCTTATGGTGGAGACTGACACTAATCAAACAAGCAAAACATATATAGTGTGTCAGGCATGGGGTGGTAACTTCTAGGGTGACACATAAGGTAGAGAATGGGGCCTGGGGTGCCAGGGATGGAAGAGGGTTTGCAACTTTATTTATTTTTGAGAGGTTGGAGTGCAGTTGTATGACCTCAGCTTGGTGCAGCCTCCGCCTCCTGGGTTCAAGCGATTCTCCTGCCTCAGCGTCTGAGTAGTTGGGATTACAGGCATGCGCCACCACGCCTGGCTATTTTTAAAATTTTTTAGTAGAAACAGGATTTAGCCATGTAGGCCAGGCTGGTCTCAAACTCCTGACCTTGAGTGATCCATCCACCTTGGCCTCCCAATGTGCTGGGATTACAGGCATAAGCAGGGTGTTAAATGGTTCAGGCCAGGTGCCTTGAAGGCTGTGGTGAGAAGTCTCAGCTTCCCACTGTGGGCAAAGGGGAGCCATAGCAGGTGCTGAGCATCGGAGGGATGGGGCCAAGCTTTGTGTTTAACAAGAACCATTACTTCATCAACCTCACTTCTCCCGCTTCGCCCTCTTCCTTCCTTGGTTCCAGACATACCAGCCCCTCCTTACTGCTCCTCAAAGACAGCAAGCCTGAGAGCCTTTGCATTTGCCATGTGCTCTGCTTGGCTCACTCTTCCTTCAGTTATCTGCAAGGTGCCCTCCCTTGCCTCCTTTGAGGCCCTAATCAAATGTCACCTCCTCGGAGAGGCCTTCCCTGACCCACACTATTTTTTTGAGATGGAGTCTCACTCTGTTGACCAGGCTGAAGTGCAGTGGCGTGATCCTGGCTCACTGCAACCTTCACCTCCTGAGTTTAAGCGATTCTCCCGTCTCAACCTCCCAAGTAGCTGGGATTACCGCCCCACGCTACCACACCCTGCTGATTTTTGTATTTTTTAGTAGAGATAGGGTTTTGCCATGTTGGCCAGGCTGGTCTTGAACTCCTGACCTCAGGTGATTCGCCTGCTTCGGCCTCTCAAAGTGCTGGGATCAGATATGAGCCACCGCGCCTGGTCAGATCCACACTATTTCACATGTGTTCCCAGCCCTCTTTGAGCCCCCCTTAACTTCAGTTTATCAGTTTTTCTGTTTCTTGTCCACTCCCCTAGAATGAGAGCTTCCTGGGTATCTCATGGAGGCTGAGAGCGGTGCACTGTGACTGCAGCTAAGTGGTTTGGCGAGTGTCTTCAGGCAGGGAGGTTTCGTTGCTGGATAAGAGAGTCTTGGGAGTTGGGCTGGGTGCGGTGGTTTATGTCTGTAATCCCAGCACTTTGGGAGGCTGAGACAGGGAGATCACTTGAGGTCAAGAGTTCAAGACTAGTCTGGGCAACATGGTGAAACCTTGTCTCTACTAAAAACACAAAAATTAGCTGGATGTGGTGGAGTGCGCCTGTAATCCCAGCTACTGGGGACGCTGAGGCAGGAGAAAACAATTGAACCCAGGAGGCAGGGCTTGCAGTGAGCCAAGATTGTGCCAATGCACTCCAGCCTGGGGGACAGAGTGAGACTATGTCTGAAAAAAGTAAATAAATAAAGGAAGAGGGCCTGGGGAGCCAAGTCACGTGTGCTGGAACCCTGACTCTGCCACATCCTAGCTGTGTGGTTTTGGGTAAGCAACCCAACTTGTGTGTGTGTCTCCTCCTCTGTAAAGCAGGATGGTGCTCATCTCAGCTGAGAATTAGGTGTGAGCGTGTGCAGTGCCAGCACACGTCTGATTAGTAAACGCTAGCTGCTGGTGCCACTGATTCCGACTCCTAGCTGAACTAGAGGCCCAGAGCAGTCACTGGTTTTCCATGAGGGACAACCCTTGTGTGACTGACTGAGGTAGGGTCTTGGCTGGGGCCCCTCCCTGCCTGGGTCCCCCACCGGCCCCCACCCTTTGCCCCTGCTCACAGGCTGAGGTCACAGTTGATGCTGGTCTGTAGCAGGTAGGCCTTGGCGTTCTGCACGGCCAGCTCCAGCGGCTCTGGCTCGGGCACTTCGGCGCTGTATTGCAGGAAGCCCAGCTCAGAGCCTGAGAACTGAAGGGCAGGGTCGTCCCTTCTGTAGGGCCCGTGCTGGGCACCTTCGTAGATCTGGTCTGTCTGGTAGAGGTTGAACTGGTTCAAGGGGCTGACCGGGGGCTCCTGGAAGGTGGAGTCCAGTTGCTGGAACAGGCCGCCTTGGCCCTGCTGGAGCCGCTGCAGTATTAGACTGGTGGTGCCCTGGGCAGCCTGGTTCCTGCTTTCTTCTGGGTAAGGCTGGGGCTGGAGCTCTGAGGGAAAGCCCGAGTTCATGGATGGGTGCTCCATGCCACCCAGCCGGGCTTCCTCAGCCTGGAAGGCCTGGGGCATCAGGAAGCTCTCCTGTTGGGAAAGGCTGCGCCTCTGTGACCAGCCCGGGACGTTGTGCTGGGCGTCTGGAGGCATCTGCCGCCCCTCCTCGGGGCCGGCTGCCAGGGGCTGAGCTTGTCCCCGACTGTGCCGCCTCTCGGAAGCCTGAGAACTCCTCCGGCTCGGGGGCTGCTGAGGAAGGGACTCAGGGTAGGGCGGCAAGTCCCCCATGGCTCGCAAGGAGGCACAGACCTCTAGGAGAAAGGCTTGCAGACAGGGAGGCCGGGCGAGCCATCCGTTGCCACCGCAGGTTTCCGAGCACTGGAGGGGGGCCGTTACCGGGGCGGGCGCGGGGAGCTGGGCCAGGGTGGGTTCCGCGCCGGCTCCGAGCGCGCACTCCTGATCCCGCGCAGCCCCACAGCGGACGTCGCGCCAGGCCCGAGACGACACCCGCGACCCAGGCCCACTACCCCGTTTTTTTCTTTTCAGTAACTTGTCCAATTTCACATCTTTTATTTATTTTTTTTTAAGGCAAAGCATCCACAGGTCGAGCTCCGCCCCATCTCCCAGCCTCACGTCCCAGTCCCACCCCCCTTCCCCCTCGAGCCCTGTCAGCTGTTCCCCTTGGCCTCAGGTTCCCCCACATCCTCAGCGGCCGGGCTGGGGGTCTTCACAGCATCTTCTCCAATAGCGGCGAGGGTCTGGGGGCTCCGCTCCTCCTTCAAGGTCAACCCGCCCGCTGCAGTCTCCTGGTGACAGGAGAAGGGGAGCCGGTCGGAGGGCGCGGTCCCCTCCACGCTCTGCACCCTGGCGCCTGCCCCCTACCTTCACCCCGGCCCGGATCCTTCTGCTCTCCCTACCTTGGGTAGGGGCCCCTCCAGACTAGAGTCCAACAGTGCGGCCTCAGTCAGCCCCGAGTCATCATCCATGCTGATGAAGATGGCCGGGGTCTCACACTCAGGCCCCTCCTCCCGGAAATCCATGGCTTCCTCCGACGTGGGCGGGCCCGGCCGGGCTGAGGGAGAGGAGGAAGAGGAGGGGGCTCCCACTCCTCCGGGCTTCAGCTTCTGCTCCTCCTCCAGCTGCCGCTTTAAGGCCTTCTCCTGGGCCAACCGCAGGCCGATGAGGTCCTGTGGGGGCCGGGGGGCCGGGGCAGGGGCCAGGGCCAGGGGCTCCAGGTCATCCTGGGGGTGAGGAGGGCCACACAGAAGCTCAGAGGCGAGTGGCTCAGAGGGCGGTGGGATAGAGAAGGGGCCACCCTGAGGTGGTCTTTGAGCTCTTCACTATGGGCACAGGGAGGGAGGGGCAGTTGTCCCCCAGACCCCCAACTCCCTTCCAGCAGGAGCATCCCCTGGGAGACAGGTGGCTCAGAGGCAGGGGTGGCCTGCGTGTCTCGGGGTCGGGAGCAGGCCATGGTGAGCCTTGCTGGCCTGGGGTACCGGGTGAGGATCTGAGGATCCAGATGGGTAGGCTGCAGGGCCCTCACCTCCTCCAAGGGCCCCGCAGATGCCTCCTTGGCCTCTGGCTCCTGCTTGCCGGTTGCCTCCAAGATGGTCATGATGGAGTTCGGGATGTGAGCTTGCTGAGTGGAGAGCAGGAAGGGGGTTCTGGGGACAGCTCTGGCACAGAGACCCCACTTGCACACCTCAGATCCTGGGGCCCTGAATCTCCAGAGCTTCCAGCTGTGCAGGGCCTTCTGGTGTTCACCTCCATTCAGTTCCCCCCCAACCGGAGGGACCCAGAGGGCACCACACACCTGGGGTAGGGGGAAGGGGTACCTGGTGGGGGGTGAAGGATCGGACGTGAGCCAGCAGGGGCTCCCGGAGCTCGGGACACTTGTCAAAGACGGCTCCCAGCTGCTGGGGCGGCAGCTGCAGGATGACCTGGAAGCTCTGGGGCTTGGTGCGCTGGCAGCACTTGATGAAGCCCTCCCACACCTTGGGGTACTTCCACACCTGGACCAGGCAGGGAGGGAGCCGTCGGGAGGGGCACACAGGAAGACCCTCAGCCCCAACATTGGAATAAAGACCTTGCCAAGACCATGCCCAAATCCCACCGTCCATTCCTCTGGATGGGCCACAAGCGGCCCTGACCTCCCTCCAAGGGCCTTTGTCTTCCGAAACCAGGCAGCTGGACCATGAGGTCAGCTTCGGAAGGAGGTGGAATAAAACCCAGGGCTGCCTTTTCTGGACTTCCCCTGCTGGGCCAGGCCCAGGCTAAGTGCTGCGGGAGCACCCTCTCATGACATTCTCACGGCAGCCTCCAGGGAGCGATATGAGCCCTGCTAAACAGCAGAGGTCGGTGCGGGTGCTGAGACCTGCCCAGGGTCACCTGTACATTCTCACGGCAGCCTCCAGGGGGCGATATGAGCCCTGCTAAACAGCGGAGGTCCGTCGGGGTGCGGGACCTGTCCCGGGTCAAATGAGGAAGGAGGGGCACATCTGAACCCAGGTCTGTTTGAATCCACATATAACCTCTAAGCCGGATGCTGTAAAGTGGCAACCCATAGGCCAAATCGAGTCTGGGGCTTGCAGATGGGGTTTTTTTGTTTCATCATGGTAATTTTTTTTTTTTTTTGAGACACAGTCTTACTCTGTTGCTCAGGCTACAGTGCAGTGAGTAGGGCGATTATTCCTCACTGCAGCCCCAAACACCTGGGTTCAAGCAAACCTTCTGCCTTGGCCTCCCAAAGGGTTACAAGTGTGAGCCATCATGCCTGGACTCAATCGTGGCATTTCTAAAGCCCAAATTTCTAGCACCTCTCAAAAACCTGGACCACGTTTCGGCTCTGGGATGCATCCTGGCCTGGCACACATTGGTGGGGGTGAGGAGCGGCCATGTCTCTCCTGAGTGCACGCTCCTTGAGGGTTACCACGCTCTTACCACCCAGCTGCCCTCCCTCATCACCTGGGAGCTGGCCAAGTCATAGACCCTGGAGCACTGCTATTTTCCTGGCAGAAGGCAGAGCAGAGCCGGCCATCCTCCACCCGGCTCCCTTGGGGGTCAGGAGGGGAAGGGGAGTTCTGTCAGCATGGCATGCTGCCATCTGCATGGGGGATGGGGTGGCTGGGGGTGGGTTACCTGCTTCATGATGAGGCGGGACAGGATGTTCATGACGAAGCCCCCCAGGCGGGGGTACATGGTCAAGGACTGGATGACGGTCCTCATGAGCAGCATGGGCAGGGGGCTCTGCTCCATCAGCTGCTGCATCACCACGGCCAGCACCTCTGACGTGTACACGTTCCGCTCCGCAAAGCACAGGTTGGTGGCTGTGAGGAGGCGGAGAGTGGGCCTGTCCTCTCTGCCCAGCTGCCCCCTGGGAGGTGGGAGCCCAACCACCATTTGAGAGCACCGCCCCGCTGTCTGCCCACATGAGGGGAAGAGCCAGCCCTGACTTCTAAAGACCCTGGCGGAGACAGGAGACTCCCCTGACCCAGCAGAAGGCACACTACAGCCCCACGCTTGGAAAACCGGCAGGCCTGGTTCAAGGGAGAAGACATCCAACTCCAGGAAGCCCCACAGTGAGTGGAACAGGGAGCCCGTGACACCCTCTCTTTGAGGATGACCTTGGAAAGATGTGTTGCCAAGCCCTGGGTGAGTGGCAGGGCCCCCCACCCCTGCTAGGGAGAGAAGGCAGCTATTGGCTTCCACCAGCCCCTCCAGGGAGAACAGCAATCTACAGACCAGCTTAGGAACTGCCCACCCACTCCTGACAGGGACACAGGGCTTGCACTGGTGCTGGGAAGATGGGGAGTGCCAGGCCAAGGTCTGTGTGGGGGATATGGGCACAATCAGTAGAGTAACAATGAAGGGAGGGACAGGAGGCGGCTGGAGCCGGGGCATACAATGAGCCCCCAGCTCAACACCCAGTGCCAGTACCAGTAGGACCCAGAGGGTTGGCACGGCATGAGCACCCAGGCCCTGGGGTCTGTTCCCCGAGTGGGTGGCTGTGACCCAATCCACTGTGCTAATAGGAGGCCCCAGGAGCTGCCTTTGAAGCCCTTCCCCAAACACCACTTGCC
Organism: Cebus imitator; assembly: GCF_001604975.1. Lineage (NCBI taxonomy): Eukaryota > Metazoa > Chordata > Mammalia > Primates > Cebidae > Cebus > Cebus imitator. Next base: position 2,226,402 of record NW_016107611.1, read on the forward strand.
ATGTGAGTATCAACCAGGAAGTCTTTATTGAGCCAGGAGAGCACCCCCCCAACCCCAAAAATCCTTGAGAGGCTAACAGAGAACAGGGGTGGGGCCTCTAAGGGAGGGGGAGGCGTAGACAGGTGGGGAGGAGGCTGAATGGGCAGAGCAGAGAGTAGCGGTGAGGACCTGCCAGAAACCGAGGAAGCCCCGCTCCCCTTCAGGGCCAGGTGGTCACTGGTGCTGCCCACTCAGCCACCTAAAGGCTCCAGAATCACCCCTCCCCTCCTTCCCTGTTAGCTTTGCCCTGGGTCCCAACGCGGGCCTCCCGTGAGCCTCTGATCCACTTTCCATACAATAGCCTGAAGGGGGCTTTGGAAAGATCAGACCTGACTCCCTTCCCAGACACCCTCAAGAGACAGGCCAAATTCCCACCTGACCTACAAGAGCCCCCGGGGCGCCCTCCCCAGTGGCTACAGCCTGACCTCTTCTCTTGACCAGGGCCCCTCCTTCGTCCCCTAAGTCAGCCAGGCGTGGCACTGCAGGTCCAGAACCAGCTGGCGAGCACCTCCCTCGGTAACTGCAGCCTCCTGCTGCTGCCGCCTACTCATCCTTCCCTGGTCTCAGCCCGAGTGTCCCCTCTTTCGAGAAGACCTCCCTGATGTCCCACACCCAGGCTGTGTTACATCACCCCTCTGCCCAGTCCCACACTCCTCTCAGTTGTTACTGGCCAGGGACTTCCTGTCTCCCTCCCTGGACTGTACGCCCTGGAAGGATGGGGCTGGGGCTGTCCCTCCTGTGTCTCCAGCACCACCCAGGATGGATATGGGGGAGCAGACATGCTGTTTTCTTAATGCTGGAACAGACTACCAGGAATGGGTCTAGTTATAGACAAGCTCTCCAGAGGAACAGGGTGGTCTATGGGGGAGCAAATGGTGCACAAGAAAAGGACTGGACTTCGTGACCTGGAGCTTAAGAGTGCGGCCAGCAAGACTGCTGGTGCCCGAGCAGGGGAAAAATGTGGCCTGGGTGCTGGGGACACCAGCTGAGGGTTGTCTAGCCCACAGTGTGCAGGCCTGGGCATGTTGGAAGAAAAAGGTGGGGTTGTGTAGGGTTGGCCCTGCTGACCCCTCCAGGGACCTGGTCGCCTTTGTGACCTCTGGCAAGGCGCTTTCTCCTTGGGCCTAGGCTCCTCAGGGCATCTAGGGGAATCTGGGTCCACAAATGGTCTTGGGGTGTGTATGTGTGCATCCCCTCAAACTGTACTCAAACAATATGAGCATACTGTCCTGGGAACAGTAGAACTTCCTCAGATCACCAAAGGGGTCCAGGAATGTGAGACCACAGCCCTGGCCTCTGAGCCTGGAGCTCTCTCCTCCCTGCTGGTCTCCCCCGGAGGCTTTGGCGCCTGCTCGGTTTTAATGTGGGTTTGATATTTCCATAAGCTCTTCTCTTGACTTCAAAAGTTTCTGAGAGAACTTGCGGGGGAAGGTTAGGAAGTAAGTCACTGAAAAGCTGTTTCAGGCTGCAGCACAGAAGTGAGCGGCACAGGGAGGAAGCCCCTTCCCCAGGTCTGAGGGTGAGAAGAGGAATCAAAGGACAGCTGTCTTTGGAGTAGAGAAGGCAACAGTGAGGGTGTCCAGCTCCGTGGGACAGGATGGCTCCTGGCCCAGAAACCTCGCTCAGGGAGGGGTGGAGGGGGCTCTCAGGGGAGGTGGTCCTCAGACCTGGAACCAGCAGAGCTGGGGCTCCCACTCAGGTCCATCTCACTTCAGATTCTGTTTTTTCCATTACACCACTTCGCTTCTGCGAGGCCCTGAGTAAGTCACCTAACCTCTCTGGAGCCTCCAATTCCTGTCTACACAATGGGAGTGAAACATACTCACCAGGTGGCACATTTGAGGACCAGCAGGCTCAGGCCCGCAGGCGTTCAGGGAGAGCCCAGCGCAGAGCATGTTCAGTGAGTGTGGGCCATCGTGAGCCAGCCAGTTTGTCACCGACCCTGCTGCCCTGGAGGCAAGCTCTCCTGCCTCATCTACCCCAGCCCACAAGTGCCCTGGAGCCCTGGGTCTGCCCTGCTGCAGCACCTCTGACTACCACTCACGGTGTGCCCTGCTTCCTCCTGTTCCTCAGGGTGAGGGCCGTGGCTACCCCGACTGCTTTAGGCCCACTCTGTGCCAGCCCACGGCAGGTACGTCAGAGTGCCTTAGACAGAGGCAGAAAAAGGCGGGGTTGTAAAGGGTAAAACTTGGGAGGAAGGGAGGTGTCTCTGCAGAGCTGAGAGGTAGGGCTGTGAGTGGCACAGTCTTTGACTTGGCAGATTTCAGTGGAGGCATGTGGGTGATTGAGGTCCTGCCCATGGGGCCACAGGGGCCAGGTCACTGGAGTGGGGGGAGCACCTCACCTTTGATGATGGATTTCATGTCACACTTCACGGAGTCGATGTTGTGTAATGCGATCAGGAGCTCTCCAGGGTTCAGCGGGGATAAGGCCGAGTTTCCCTCACCTGCAGTGGACGGGAGGAAGGGTGGGGGAGACAGTACGGTTGCCTAACTGAAGAGACGGGTCCGAGTTCCTCAGATTGGGGGAGTTGCGAGCAAAGATGAGGTACCCTCTGCTTTCAGGGCTGGAGCAGGGCAAGTGACTGACAACAGAAAAAGGGGACGCTGAAGGCAGCAGGCACCCTCAGGCACCCTGAGGTCACCACAGTGTGCTCCTTCCCATCCTGGGCTCCCACCCTGGGTAAAGTGTGGCATGGCTGGGTGTCTCTGGCCCTCGGCTATGTATCTGAGGGCAGGGAAGACCACCTCATTGTGTAGTCCCCAACACAGACACCAACGCAGCACAGGCTCATGCGCATTTGCAGAACAGGGCAGGATGGGGCCAGGCTGTGGACTTCCATAAAGTGGCTGGAAACTTCCCCTGTGCGGGGCCTGGATGGGAGGAGGCTTGGTGGGGGTGGTCTTTGCTGCTCTTCTGATGGTCCCAGAGCCATCCATGTGTGTGTTTTAAACCACCAGGGTCTGCGTGGAACAGATCAGCCTCCATTCTTTCTCTAGTTCCAACCACTGGGGTAAGGGGCGAAGAACCCCTTCTACCTTACTTGCTAGTTAGTTTCTAAGTTGAAAATTTCACTTTCGTTTCTTTCTGACCTCGTCAAAACAAAATGCCCCTGGCCCGCAGCTTGAGGGATTCAGGCAAGATCTAAGGAGGGACTAGAATGGAGCCAGGGCCTGAGAGGGGCTGGTGAGGCCAGATCCTAGAAGGGAAGATGCTGCTGGAGCCTCCACCCCCAGCTCCATGGTCTTGCCCCTGCCGTGAATGAAACCATCATCCAAACATCCCAGAGGGTGGCCTGGGAGCTCCAGGACACAGAGGCGTCCAGTACAACTGGTGTTCCAGGTAACAGGGCACCCTGCATCTTGCCTCCTGCCCCAGCACTCGGGCGGTAGGCCTCCTGGTGGGGAGGAGGGAGGAGGCTGCATCACCTACCATGCTGGGTGCCCAGCAGGCGGTTGAAGACTTCCTTCACCACGATGGGGTTGAGTTTGATGAGTTTAGGCAGGGCCTGGATCACCTCTTTCTATGGGGAGAAGGTGGTGGGGTGGGGGTTGAGTCAGATACACCCTCACTCCCCTTCCAGATAAGCCACCCCTGCTTGCCCAGGGGAGGTGAGGGCGAGTTCTGGCTCACCCAGCCCCTCCTACCCTCACTACACCCTCAGGGCAGAGTGCCCAGCTGAGCCCCATGCATGTCACGTGTGTGCCAAGGGGCCTCATGATCCCTAACAGAGGAGGAGTCTCAAAGAGGGGAAGGGACCTGATTGAGGTAGAGAAAGCAGCAGAGCTACTGGCACCCGGTACCCATGAAGATGAGTCCTGGAGCTGCTGTGCGTATCAGAACACGGGTGTCGGTGGTTTCCACGACTTCTGACCACAGACAGGGTCCCTTCTACCCCCTGCTACATGACTCTGGCTCAACTGCTGCTGAAGCTACCTGCTGCCCTGCCCCCTCCCGGTCCCACATGTCCCAGGCAACGGGGACATACAGGCCTCCGGCTCCATACCTTCTCCAGCCCATTAAGCACCGGGATGAGGAAGCGGACGTCTGGCAGTCGCTTGTGGTAGAGATCCCGGACCCGCTTCACTAGCTCCGGGGAGGGTGGCACTGCGTGGAAGCAGCAGGAAGCACCGTGTTGGAGGCGGAGGGGAGCACGGGGGAGGGTGGACACCCAGGGAAGACAAGCAGGTGGGTGTGCGGGAGGGGAGAGCAACTTCACAGCAGGAACCTTTCACTTTTGGCTGCTCACGTGCATTTAGCACCACAGCGTTACAGATGGAGAAACTGAGGCCCAAGGACAGGCAGAGACCCCACAAGAGGTGCGACCAACTGGGGACCATTGGCTCGGATCCCCAGGTCCCAGGGAAGGCTAAGGAGAGGGAGGAAAGCAGGAAAGGTGGGGGTCTCTGGGGTCACCTTTGTCTGTGAGGCTGTGCAGACACCGCGTCACCAGTGTCTCTGCCCCCTTGGGACAGTTTTCCACCAGCAGGAGCAGCTCCGGGGAGTTCATGCCCATTCCTCGGATCTAGAGGCAGAGACAGGGATGACCAGACCCACAGTGAGAGCTCAGGGGAGGCTTGGGTATTTGTGGCAGGGTGGCTGTGGGGACTGCTGGGGACCAGGGTGAGGCTGGTGACAGGGTTTGGAGAGCGGGGGGAAAGGCGGGAGAGGTCGGAGGAACCTTGGCCTCTTCTCACAGCCTCTCTGGACGAGGGCCTGCTCCAGTTCCCAGCCCTGGCCAGGCTGTCCTCCTGCAGGCCCCTCCTCTGTGGTTCAGACCTGACCTGCCTCGAATGCCCACACTGTGCTTCACTCACTGGTAAAGATACTCCTAGCCCCACCCACCCCCTTCATGACTTGGTTTCTCACACGCAGCCAGCATGACCAAGAGCCCAGACGAGGCTCCACCTGCTGCTGCGTCTGGAGCCTGCCCCACAGTGAATGCCAAACACAGGGGCTGGGGCCAGGTGCCACCTTCCCCTAGTAACGTTTCTGCTCCTAAAACCCTGTCTCTGCCCTTGAAGAGCTCACGGCCCCTTGGGATCGCTTTTCCACACAGCTGGCTGACTTTGAGAATAGGTCTAAAGATCTGTTTCCTCCTGACTACAAGAAGCCTGCTATCCCCATCTTCCAGGTAAGAGTCCTAATGAACCCAAACGGCAGATAGGTGGGGATTAACATACAGTTCTCCCTCTCCTGTTTATCGTGAAAATGTTCTGTAATCCAAAAATGTCAGGGGCAGAGAGAAAAAAGGTGGTTTCAAATCCTGCTGCAAACTGGAAAAGCAGACATTCTAATCTCAGGTGCCAGTCCGTCACTGAGCTGCTTCTCATGTGGGCAGCTCTGTGGCTCCAGGGGCAGGAGTGAGAAGGACTTATTTTTACATAATGACAGTTAGAGTCCCATTAGCAACACAGGGATGGCCAGTTCACAGACAGTGACAGTGACACGGAGGTGTATGTGCATGAATTCATGGACCCTGTGCATCAGTGTGGAGGGACTGGAACATCTTGCCCATTTTTACTGAAGGGCCCAAGGTCTCAGTGAGAAAGTGGGAAGAGAGCTCGAACCCAGCTCTGTCCAGCTCCAGGCTCCTAACTGCTGGGCCACTCTGATGTTTCCTCAGAAACCGATGAGTGGCATGCGGACTGCCCACAAGCTACACAGCCTGGGTTGGCCCGGGGTGACCACCCTTTGGGCTTGGCACACTCTGAAGTGGAGCAGGTAGGTGGAGCAGGTAGGGGAAGAACTGGAGCTGGGGACGCAGCCCTGCCCATGGGTGAGCAGGGCCTGGTGGGCTCCGGGGCCTCACCGGCTGCTCGATGACCCTCAGCACTGTCCGCTTGATGTCAGCGATGGCTTCAGTGTACACGGCCGCCAGCTCGTGGATCAGCTTGTGGTTCTGAGGCAGGAGGGCCAGGTAGAGGTAGAGACACTGCTTCACTGTCTCCTCCGTCCAGGGCGCTGCCACCTCTGAGAGGGCAGGGGTGGGCATCAGATTGGCCCACACTCTTCTCTAACCCCCTTGGACCCTCTGGGCCTGTCCCTTCTCAGGCAGTGGGTCAGTGGGAACCAGGGAGGGCAGAGAAATGGGGTGGGACCAGGACTTCCCACCTCCAGCCATCCGACTGCCAACACACAAAGCAGCTAGAAAGGGGCCACGCCTGCCTTGTGGCCTTGGGATTAACCTCCAGCTCCCTGCCTTGCAGTGTTGTATGGGGTGGCCCCAGGAGGGTGTGTGACCAGCATGGAGGGCAGTTGTATGTGACCAGCATACAACTGCCCTCCATGCTGGTCACACGCCCCTTCGAACAGTCTCAAGGGCCCCGGTCTCTGCACCTTTGTGTCCACCCTCCCCTCTGCCGGGTCCACAGCGCCCCAGCTCCTCCAAACCTGCTCAGCCTCTGGGCCTCACAAAGGCTGTGCCTCTCCTGGGAATGCTTCCCGGCACCTGGGCCATGCTGGGCCTCCTGTGCTGCCCTGTCATGGCCCCCAACCTTTCTGTTTAATGGTTCATTTACTCAGGGCCTGCATCTACCTGTCTATAATCCTGGGGGACCCAGGGCTTTGCTGAGGGAACTTGACTGAGTTGGCCCTGCTTGGTCCTTCTTGGGGTCTCACCGCTGGCTGGCTCTCCTTGTTCTCCAGGTCTCTTTCCCTGACCCCCCAAGCTGGGTCAGGTGCCCCCCTACCCTCACTCCCACAGCCCCTAGGTGGCTGTCCCAGTCCTGTCTGTTCCTGTCACTGCTATCCAGGTGGCTTCCCCACTCAGCCCCTCTGCACGCAGGGCCGAGCCCGGACACAGCTGCGCTCAATACACATCTGATGACCTGAGCCCAACCTGTGTCCTTGTCAGCTCCAAACAGCACAGATGGTGGGTTGGGGTGCACCAGGAGTTGCAGGTAGTTGAGGGCAAATTTCTCCACATACTCCCGCAGCTGTTCCTTCTCATACATGCGTTTGATGAACAGCAGGGCCTGGGAGCGCACCTGAGGAGGAAGATGGAGAAGGCTGGGGTCAGGGAAGAGGGAAGGGGGAAGAACAGCTGTTCCTCCGAGTGTGGCAACACTCCTGTGAAAACAAGCCCAAGCCTGAGAAAGGGCAGCCTAGCTGTTACCAAGGCCAGGGCTGGTCCCCAGCACAGGAGGGAGATATCCTGGCCAGGGCCGGACCCACGGCACCACCTCACTGCCTGCCTCACCAGCCCATCTGCCCTTCACTGCTCCTTGCACTGCTCCTTAAGCTCCAAGCAGAGGGAAGTCTTCCCGGTTCTTTAAAAGTGCTGCTCCCTGCCAAGTCTCCCTAGAACATCTATTGCCAGCTAAACCCTGTTTCACTCAGGTATCATCCGCTGGGAGCTGTGAGGCCAGGGACTGGTCCTGGGCACTGCTTTGACCACAGCAGCAGCACATGGCCTGGGCCAGAGGTGCACACTGAAGGTCTGTTGAATGAATGAACACACTGCTGGGCAAGGCTGAGGCACAAGGCTGGGTCAAGGGTGCTCTCTCAATCACAGCACGTGCACATTCGTCCCCTCTGTCTAGAGCACACCCAGCTACTCATTTTCCAGGTTTCTGTGCACACATCCCCCCCTCCCACAAGCCTTCCTTGAAACATCTCCCCTGCCCACCCCACACCCAGATGGTCTGCCCCTCTCTCCCCAAGGCTCCACAGCTGTACGCTGCTCTGCTCAGCTGCTGAGCACACCGTGTCCTCACTGCTGGCTGAGGCCACACAGGCTCCCTGACTGGGCAATGCCCTCAGGCCCCAGCATAGGACTGGGCTGCACCAGGAGCCGGTGCTGGCCGCCACAGGTGGCCTAAGAGCGAGAGTGCGATGCCCTTCCCGGGAAGGCAAGTACACATGTGCGTGTGTACACACCGCAGACAGACTCAGGCACGGTGACCCTGGTTTCTAGGCAGTTTCATGCCACTGAAAATGAAAAAAAAAACCAGACAGACAGAAACCTGGCAACAGCCAAAAAAACCAGTGCAAGAAGGCAGTGGGCCCAGAGAAACTGTAAGGGAGTGTGGAAGAGGCTGGGCTGGTTCCTCAGGATAGTGGCAGCCTCTGCAAGCTGCAGGCTGTGGGCAGCCAGGAAGTGGAGGAGGGGATCACCTTGTCCTTCTCATGGGAGCTGAGGTCGAGGAGGACATGCAGGTACTGGAACTGGCGGGATGGACGCTTGAAGATCAGGTCTCGAAGCGTGGACATGCCCAGATAGGTGCGACTCTGTGGCAAGAGGGAGGGGATCCAAGTTCAGTCCACCTGAGTGTGCCTTTGGGCTGTCTCTCCTGCATCCTTCTCAACAGGTACCGGACAAAAGGGCCCGGTGCCTCCTGAAACCCCCTGCCACAAGGGGCTGCGTGCCCTTCAGACCCCTGCGAGTAGGGCCCTATCCTCTGCCCCAGGCAGCAGTGACCAAGCCTGGCCTCACCTCATCCTCGCAGTACTTGCGGATCACCTCCAGGGCACTCTCTGTGATGAGCGGTGCCTCCAGCACAACCTTGGTGAAGATCCTGCCAGAGAGGGAGGGGAGGACATGGTGCAGAGGAAGAGGCCGCTGGGCTCCCTGGTAACTGTAGGAGCTCAGGGCCAGTGGGCCCTCCCTCAGGTGCTGCTTGTTCAAGCCCCTGGTTATAAAGCTTTGGAGGTGAATGGACCAGCGTTCAAAAGCTGCCAGGTGGATGATCTGGGCAAAGACTGTACCTCTCTGAACCTCATTTCTTCCTTTCGTCAAACGGGAATTCCTAACTGTGTTCATTGAACATAACAATGGGAGGGAATGATGGGATTTTAGACGTGGTGGCCTCCAAAGGCCGCTTTGAAGTCACATTTGAGTACACTGGTGGATGAGAAGGAGCCAACCGCGCGGAGCTGAGGGAAGAGCGTTTCAGGTGGACACAACAGGAAGCACTAGCGCCCCTGGCACATTCGAGGAAGACAGAAGGCCAGTGCGGCTAATGTTCAGGGAGTAAGGCCAAAGAGGCTGGGTCACAGTGATGGGGCTGTGTTTATCCCAAGAGCAATGGAGAACCATGGAAGGTTCTTTACGGGGAAGTAGTAAAAGGATTTATGTAACAGAGTGTTCCTGGACTTGCTGTGCGGAGGACAGATGAGTAAGCTGGAGGCCAAGGATAGGGAGGAAGCTACAGAACCAACTCAGGCAGGAAATGGGGTGCAGAGAAGTCCATCTCCAGGCCCATGGGTGAGCACTGTTATTTATAGATGGGAAAACGGCACAGAGTGGGAGTGATAAAGCCACTCAGAGCAAGCGGCAGAGCTGGGAGCTCAGGGAGCGCAACCAGAGCCCACACCCAAAGCAATAACCCTCCGGGGGGGAGGAGAGGAGAGGAGAGTGGGATAGGCGTGAGGAGGACTGCCTCTGGGGGAGATGAAGAGGGAGGTGGTCAGAACCAGAAAGGCAGGGCAGCACCAGGAGAGGGGGCCTCTCGGGGACAGGAGGGTGCAGGCCAGCCCCCTCACCCATCCTTCTGGTCTGGTTTCTCCTGCAGGCCGGACAGCAGGCGGATGAGGCAGTCCTCATACTTGTCCAGGGAGCCTGAGGCACCTGCAGCCAGGTAGGCGTTGTACTCCTGGTAGAGCCAGGCGAAGGCCAGGTCCAGGCGGGCCCGCACATCCTCCAAGATGAAGGACAGGACCTCCGCCTTGAGGCCCGAGTTGAACTGTGTCACCAGGCTGGCCAGGATCTTTATGCGCACCTGGTGGGAGGGCAAGCCAGCACATCAGTGTAGGGTGGGCAATCCAGGGACTCCGCAATCGTGCCCTGTGACCCCTCCTGCCCAGGCGCAGGAACTCTCAGAGCAGACACGGAGTGAAGTGAGGAAGGCCAGCGAGGTCCCTTATACCCAGAAGGTCCTGTTTGTGTGGTGGAGGGTGGGGGTGCCAGGCCGGGGATCGATCATCACAGAATAAAAATGAGTTTCTAGGAGCAGCACCCATGTACTTAAATGCACAGAAAAAGATCCTCAAAGATTCCCCCAATTTGTGCCCTTGTCGCCTTTGAAGAGGGGGATGGGGTGCAGGTGATGGCCACAGAAGATAGTACTAGATCTGGATTGCCTGGAAATATTTTTCAGCACAGAAAGTGTGTTCCTATACTACTGGCCAATCAAAAATTAACTTCATAGAATAGGAAAAAAGTCACTTTTTTCCATTCTTTGAAGGTAACAGTGCCAGCAAGTGGCAGAATCAGGACTGAGAACCAGGTATATTTCTAAAGCTAAATAGTAACAGTAAGAATATTAACAGCTGGGAAGAACCAAGACCAGAAGCACAGCCCTCACTTGCAGAGGCCCCCAGCACCCGCCTTGTGTGCATTTCCACGTTTACTTGTCACCCAGCAGGAGCTGCCACTATTCTCTCTGTTTTATGGACGATGGGAGCGAGCTGGAGAAGCGGCTGTGAGCAGCAGAGCTGGGGTCCACAGCCAGGGAGGTTTGACGCTGGGGCCAGACTCTTCCCTGGATGCGAGGCAAATGCTTGAGGAGTGGGACTGAAAGGATGGGCTGGGCGGGTGGCAGGGGCATACCTGGGCTGCCCCGCTGCAGGCCACAGCCTTCTCAGCCCGCAGGATCCTCTTTACAGCGCCCAGCTTCATGGCCTCCACCTGGGCATCGGTCAGGGGCTTCAGCACGTCGCTGAGACGAAAGATCTTCTTGCGCCCACCAGCACCTGCCAGCCTACGTGGAAGAGCAGTGACAGCAACACTGACTCAGACCATCTTTCTTATAGCCCAGGCCTGTCTGGTGACGCTCCTGACTTCAAGGTCTAGATAGGCCACAGAGATGCCCCCAGCCCCCTGCTGCCTCTCCAACCTCCCTGTAACTCTGAGGCATGGTGGGGCGGTGGGTAAGAGGAAGGAAGAAGATGCTATTTTGGTTTTGCAGAGGGTGTCTAAGGGAAGGCTTCTGTGAGTGGGGATCTGAACGGAGGCAGGAACAAGACACACAAATGTCTGGGGGACCAGCTCTCCAGGCAAAGGCCCTGAGGTGGGAACCTGCTTGTGGGCATAACTGGAGGAGGGGTGAGGGTAGCAGATCTCACTCAGCCATGTTAGCAAGACTTGGGTGGCTGGGACTGGCTGGATTTTGTGGTGTGTAAGGGAGATAATAATGGGGACAAGGATGGTGACAGCCAGTAGCACTTACTACACATCAGGAACCATGTAAAATGCTTGACAGTCAAAAATCACTTTTCTTTTTTTTGAGACCGAGTCTCACTCTGTTGCCCAGGCTGGAGTGCAGTGGTGTGATCTTGGCTCACTGCAACCTCCGCCTCCTGAGTTGAAGCAATTCTCTGCTGCAGCCTCCCGAGTAGCTGGGATTACAGGTGTCCACAACCACACCCAGCTAATTTTTTTATTTTTAGTAGCGATGGGGTTTCACCATCTTGGCCATGATGGTCTTGATCTCTTGACCGTGTGCTCCACCTGCCTCAGCCTCCCAAAGTGTTGGGATTACAGGCATGAGCCACCGAGCCCTGCCCACAATCACTTTTCACTAGACTTATCTAATCTAGTTATCTAACCATCATCATCACAGAACTAATTTAAGTCTTCCTTGATCCTTATGAGAAAGATACTATCATTATCCCAATTTTAGACATAAAAAAGAGGGTGTTTTTTACAGGAAAGAAAACAGCAGCCGGCTGCAGTGGCTCACACCAGTAATCCCAGCACTTTGGGAGGCTGAGGCAGGTGGATCCCCTGAGGTCAGGAGTTCCAGATCAGCCTGGAGAAACCCCATCTCTACTAAAAATATAAAATTAGCCAGGTGTGGTGGCGCATGCCTGTAATCCCAGCTACTTGGGAGGCTGAGGCAGGAGAATTGTGTAAACCCGGGAGGTGGAGGGTGCGGTGAGCCGAGGTTGTGCCATTGCACTCCAGCCTGGGCAACAAGAGCAAAACTCCATCTCAAAAAATATACATTAATAAAGGCTGAGCGCAGTAGCTCATGCCTGTAATTCCAGCACTTTGTGGGGCCAAGGCTGGCGGATCACAAGGTCATGAGATGGAGACCACCCTGGCCAATACAGTGAAACCTGTCTCTACTAAAAATACAAAAAACTTAGCTGGGTGTGGTAGCACACGCCTGTAGTTCCAGCTACTAGGGAGGCTGAGGCAGGAGAATTGCTTGAACCCAGAAGGTGGAGATTGCAGTGAGCTGAGACTGTGCCATTGCACTACAGCCTGGGCAACAGTGTGAGACTCTGTCTCAAAAAAAAGAAAAGAAAAAAAAAAGAAAACAGCAAAGGTTTAGTGGTTATGGTGGCACTGACCCGGGAGTCAGAGAGAACCTGGTCCAGACTTCTGTCTGCCTCACACTTAAACACACACACACACACACACACACACACACGAGCTGAGAACCAGACCCTTGGAGTAGGTCTCCCGTCCTGCCCTAGTACCGAGAAGACGACTCACCGGGGCTGAGTGACAGGGATAATGGGCTCTGGCCTCCTCTTGGCCTGGGGCGCCTCCTCCTCCAGAGGGGACATGGAGCTCAGGGAGCCTACCACTGAGATGGCTTGGCCCTGGGCTGAAAGGCGCCGCTTGATCAGGACGCTCTCTGGCTTCACCACCTTCTCCTCCTTGGGCTCCTCCTTGCACTGTTTGGTCTGCTCCACACCTGGGAGGGAGACAGCAAACGGACACCCAGCATGTCAGACCCACTTGCTCTGACCCAAGGACTTCCTGTGTGTCCAGCTCTGTTCTGAGCTGGGTACCCTCTTTATCCCCACTTTGTAATATAACCGAGGCTGAAACTAGAAATGCCATTCATTGCTGGTGGGAGCAGCGGCTGGTACAGCCACTTTAGAAACATGATGAGCAGTTTTTGTTTTGAGACTGGGTGTCACTCCATTGCCCAGGCTGGAATGCAGTGGTGCAATCATGGCTTACTGCAGCCTCGACCTCCTGGGCTCAAGCAATCCTCCCACCTCAGCCACTCAGCCTCCCAATTAGCTGGGACTACAGATGCATGCCAACATACCTGGCTAATTTTTGTATTTTTTTTGTGGCGATGAGGACTCCATATGTTGCCCAGGCTGGTCTTGAACTCCTGGGCTCAAGCAATCCTCTCACCTCAGCCTTCCAAAGTGCTGGGATTACAGGTATGAGACACTGTGCCCAGCCCTCAGGTGTTTTATTTTTTTTTGGAGATGGAATCTTGCTCCACTGCCCAGGCTGGAGTGCAGTGGCATGACCCTGACTCACTGCAGCCTCCGCCTCCTGGGTCCAAGACATTCTCCTGCCTCAGCTTCCTGAGTAGCTGGGATTACAGAGGCCCACCACCATGCCCAGCTAATTTTTGTATTTTCAGTAGAGACAGGGTTTCGCCACGTTGGCCAAGCTGGTCTCGAACTCCTTACTTCAGGTGATCCACCTGCCTCAGCCTACCAAAGTGCTGGGACTACAAGTGTGAGCCACCACACCCAGCCCAAAGCAGTTTGTAATAGCACTGATCACACCCTATGACCCAACAGTTCCACCCCTTGGTATATGCTCAAGATAGATGACAGCACGTGTACATGAAGAGACTTGGACACAAATGTTCACAGCAGCTTTATTCCCAATGGCCAAAAACTAGAAAGAAACCACAGATCCATCAATAGGGGTGTAGATAAACGAAAGACTGCATATTCATATAATGGAATACTACTGAGCAATAAAAAACCAACTACCACCTCACATGACAAAATGAAGGAATCTCAAAAACATACAGCAGACCAGGCGTGGTGGCTCACGCCTATAATTGCAGCGCTTTGGGAGACCGAGCAGAGTGGATCACCTGAGGTCTGGACTTTGAGACCAGCTTGGAAAAAAAAATCAGTTGTGGTGCTGTGTGCCTGTAATCCCAGCTACCTGGGAGGTAGGAAAATCACTTAAACCCAGGAGGTGGAGGGTGCAGTGAGCTGAGATCATGCCACTGCGCTCCAGCCTGGGCAACAGCATAAGACTCTGTCTGAAAAAAAAAAAAAAAAAAAAAAACCAAAACCAAAACCAACAAAAACACAAAAAACAAAAAATTAGCCAAGCGTGGGCGTGGTGGCAGGTGCCTGTAATCCCAGGTACTCAGGAGGCTAAGGCAGGAGAATCGCTTGAACCCAGGAGGCAGAAGCTGCATTGAGCCAACACTGTGCCATTGTACTCCAGTCTGGGCCACAAGAGCAAAACTCCACCTCAAAAAAAAAAACAAAAAAACAAAACAAAACAAAAAACTACCGTATGGTAAGCCAGAGAAGCCTGACTCTGCGATCCTATTTAGTTTAGTTCAAGAATAGGTAAAACTAGCGGATGGAGGCAGAAATCAGAACACTGGTTATCTCTGGAGTTTGATGCCCTGAGGCATCCCTGGAGCAACAAGGAGGAACTTTCTACAGTGGCAATGGTCTATAAATCTGAAGCTTTTTGAGTCTCAAGAAAACACAAGTGTAAAATTCCGTACCTGACCTCATGTGATAGATGGCAGTTAAAATTTTGTTTCATGAACAAAATTATTAAGAAATATCTTACATAATTACTTTTGAGGCTATGTGTGTAAGAAACATAAATGAATTTCATGTTTAGACTTGGGTCCTATCCCTGAGATACTTCATTATGTATATGCCAATATTCCAAATCCAAGGTCTGAAATCTGAAACACTTCTGGTCCCAAGCATTTTGGATAAGGGATATTTAACCTGTATCTTGATCTGGGAGATGGTTACACTAGTGTGTTCACTTTGTGAAAATTCACTAAGGTCTATAGTTAAGAGCTGTGCATTTCACTTACGTGTATTATACCTTAATAGTACTGTTAAAATAAGCTCAAAGAAGTTAACTAACTTGACCAAAGTCATATAGCTATTAAGTAGATGAGATCTGATTCAACTCAGACCTCAAACCCAGGCCTGTTTGAGTCCAAATCCCAGGACTTAAAAACACTGAGCCATCTATCTGTGGCAGCTGTCATTAGCTATACCTTAGCCCCCAGAAAATTTTGCCTGCACAAGGAGGTGTTCTTCCATTAAAGAGATCCCAGAAGCCATAAGTGCCTACCCCTGCTCCAGGTCAGGGCCAGGACACACTCACCTGGTCCCAGACCGGCAGCTGTCATCTGTGTGGCCATGAGCCGAGCCAGGTGCTTGATCTGGGCTTCTGTGCCTGCTGACTCCACAGGGGTGTAGATGGCCTGGAAGGAGGCCGGCATGGCCTCGGGCAGGTACACCATGCTGATGAGGACCTGTGGGATGCCCAGGAAGACAGCCTCTCCTTAGTCATTAGCTCAGCAGGTTTTCTTTCCATGCCCATGCCAATACTGGGGAAATGGCAGTGCCTGAGACCGAAGTGGGCCTACTCTCCTGGAGCTCAGCCTCTTGGGGGAAGTCACAGAGAGAACAAATAATGATACAGTGTAGTGCTCGAGACAGGGAAGTAAAGGGTACTATGAGCCACAGCAGGAGCCAGGCAAGGCTCCCTGGGGAAGAGGCACTGAGGCTGAGAACCGAGGGGAGGGCAGGAGTTAGCATAAGATAGGACAAGGTTTTGCAGTGGGAGGGGTGTGTATTCCACAGAGAGGAACAGCATGGGAAAAGGCTAAGAAGCAGTAGAGCAGGCACCCTGTCCAAAGAACAAGAGGCTGGGCATGGTGGTTCACGCCTGTAATCCCAACACTCTGGGAGGGCGAGGGGGGTGGATCACTTGAGATCAGGAGTCCAAGACCAGCCTGGCCAACATGGTGAAACCCCGTCTCTACGAAAAATACAAAAATTAGCCGGGTACAGTGGCATATGCCTGTAAGCCCAGCCACTCAGGAGGCTGAGGCAGCAGAATCACTTGAACCCCGGAGGCGGGGGTTGTGGTGAATCCAAAATCATGCCACTGCACTCCAGCCTGGGTGACAGAGCAAGACTCCATCTCATAAATAAATAAATAACAAAGAGCAAAAAGAGGTCCACTGAAGAGTATAAGGATTGGAAACTGACTTCAAAACACAAGCAAACAAAAAAAAAAAACCCATTAGCCTAACAAAGAACATCCACAGATGTCAGGCATTAGTAACAAAAGATAATGTCAAACTCCCTCTACATGTGGAACTTTAAAAAAAAAATTATTTTTTTTTTCTTAGAGACAGGGTTTTATACTCTATTGTCCAGGCTAGAGTGCAATGGCACCATCACAGCTCATTACAGCCTCAAATTCCTGGGCTCATGTGGATCCTTCTGCCTCAGCCTCTCCAGTAGCTAGGATTACAGGCACACGCCACCATGCTTGGTTAATTTTTTTATTTTTGTAGAGACAGGGTCTCATTATGTTGCCAAGGTGAGACAGTGAACTTTAAATGCACAATCTAAGTAATAATGGAACTACTATACTTTTACATGTGAGGAATGCAGCTAAAATATACTTAAATGGAAAAATCAAATCCTTAAATGCTTGCTTACACTGGAAAAGATGACTAAAAATTAATGAGCCAATCACTTAAAACCGTGGGGAAAAACATTCAAAGAAAGTAGCAGGACAGAAATAAAGGCAACAGAATAAAATAGAAAAAGTGCTGAAAGAATATGAACAAAATAGGCAGTTCTTTGAGATGACTGAAAGCAAGCAAATATTTTGCAAGATTGGACACATTGGTACCAATAGAGAAGCAGCACATTACAGACATACAGTATTTACACTATGGACAGCAGGTATTTTTATACATGTTGATGAGCAACTTCATGGCAAAATTGAAAAGGTGAATTTCCTAGCAGTGATAAGACAAAAGGTAGAATGGCCAGGTGTGGTGGCTCACACCTGTAATCCCAACACTTTGGGAGGCCCAGGTGGACGGATCACCTGAGGTAAGGTCAGGAGCTCAAGACCAGTCTGGCCAACATGGCAAAACCCCATCTCTACTAAAAATATAAAAATTAGCTGGGCGCCATGGTGGGTGCCTGTAATCCAAGCTATGAGGGAGGCTGAGGCAGGAGAATTGCTTGAAGCCGGGAGGTGGAGGTTGCAGTGAGCCAAAATCGCACCACTGCACTCCTAACTGAGTGACAGAGGGAGACTTCATCTAAAAAAAAAAAAAAAAAAGACAAAAGCCAGATCAAAGATGGCTGACTAAGGCAAATGGAACTTAAATTTTACTTGAAGGAAGTTAGAGCCAGTTAGCAAGGGAGGGTTGGGCTTCAGATGAAAAGGGTGGGCTTGGCCCAGGGCAAGGGTTACAGGGGTGGAAAAGAGGGCAAGGATTAGGGAGAGACCGGAAAGAGGTTAATTCCCAGATTTTTGGTTTGGGAAGTGGAAGGGGCCTGCAGAGGATCATGGGGAGAAAACGGAAAAGTGTAGTTCTGCAATGGTGAGTCTGAGATGCTCCTGGGACATCCAAATGGAGGATGATCAGAAGCGGGCTGCATACCCAGGTGTGAGGCACACTGATGTAGTTTGGATATCTGTTACCGCCCAAATCTCACGTTGAATTACAATCCCCGATGCTGGAGGTGGGGCCTGGTTGGGGGTGTTTGGATCGTGGGGGTAGAATCCCTCATGGCTTGGTGCTGTCTTCGGGATGGCGAGTTCTTGTAAGATCTGGTCACGTAAAAGTGTGTGGCATCTCCCTGCCCCTCAACTCTCCCTCTCTCTTGCTCCTGCTCTGCCACATGAGATGCCTGCTCCCTCTTCACCTTTCACTATGATTGGAAACTTCCTGAGGTTTCTCCAGAAGCTGAGCAGACTCCAGCACCACACTTCCTGTATAGCCTGTAGAACTGTGAGCCAATTAGACCCCTTTGCTTTATAAATTAGGAGGGAACTCTGGAGGAGGTAGACAGTGTGAAGTGGAGGCAGGAGAAAGACTGAGGAGATCCTTCCTTCCCGCCCAGGGGGAAAACGCTCCTCACCCATCCTCACCAGATTGGCCACATTATCAGGCGTTAGCAGTGGCTGCAGGAACTCAGCTGTGATGTCTGTGTCTGACTGGCCGGAGATCTGGGCTGAGGCCTTTGAGGTCCCGGATGGGCCTGGCTCCAAGTCCTTGTCCTCATCGTCCTCCCCCAGGTTGGGCTCTGGGGTAAGCAAAAATAACAAGATGCTAGCTATAGAGAGAGCAGCGGACCCTCCATCCTCCCAGGGTGCCCAGGTGGTGCCTGCCTCCGGTCAGCCTCAGCAAACAGGAGCAAACTGCAGATGAAGATCTAGGCTACAGCCCTGTCTCTGGTGCCAAAGCACCATGACTCTGGCCAACTACTTGACTCATTCTGGGCCTCAGTTCTCCTAATCTGGGAAATGGGAATAAGCCACATCACTGCAGCTTATCACGCTAAGCTCTGAGAAGATACTGTTATTATTATTATTATTTCAGACAGAGTCTCACTCTGTCACCCAGCCTGGAGTGCAGTGACGTGATGTCGGCACACTGCAACATTTGCCTTTGGGTTCAAGAGATTCTCCTGTCTCAGCCTCCTGAGTAGCTGGAATTACAGGCACGCGCCACCATGCCCAGCTAATTTTTGTATTTTTAGTAGAGACAAGGTTTCACCATGCTGGTCAAGCTGGTCTCGAATTCCTGCCCTTGTGATCCCCCCGCCTTGGCCTCCCAAAGTGCTGGGACTACAGGCGTAAGCCACTGCGCCTGGCTGAGAAACATGTATTTATAGTTTCAAATATCCGCCCCCGGTTCCAGCTTATTACTGACAAAGAGAAAAATGGCACTTGACACTACAGAAACCTGGTCGATACTGCCTTAACCAACAGTTCAAAGTTAACATCGCCAACAATGGGACAGACATCATGTGCCTCCTGATCCCACGTACTTAGGTGACGAGGGGATCACTTCTGTAGCATTCCTGCCAAAAGTGCCTAACCTGACTCCAATCGTGAGACAAGAGCAGACAAACCCAAATGGAAGGAAGGCATTCTGCCAAACAACTGTCCGTGACTCTTCACAATGTCAATATCATGAGACACAACGTAAGGCTGAGGAACTGATTCAGGAGACTAATGAGACATGCCAACTAAACGCAGTGTGTGATCCACGTCTCATAGGAGTACACAGCTTTTAGTACTATTTTTATAACTTGTCTGTAAATTCAAAATTATTTCAAAATAAAAAGCTTATGGAAACAGAAAGAAAAAGTTGGTGGGTAAAATGTAACTTTAAATACACAAACCCTGGCTAGATATAGTGGCTCATGCCTGTAATCTCAGCACTTTGGGAGGCCGAGGCAGGCAGATCACTTGAGGTCAGGAGTTTGAAACCAGCCTGGCCAACATGATAAAAGCCCATCTTTACTAAAAATACAGAAAATTAGCCGGGCGTGGGGGCAGATACCATAATTCCAGCTACTTGGGAGGCTGAGGCAGGAGAACTGCTTGAACCTAGGAGGCAGAGATTGCAGTGAGGCAAGATTGTGCCACTGCAAGCTCCAGCTGGCTGACAGAACAAGACTCTGTCACAAAAAAAAAAAAAAAATCCTTTGCCCCAGTAATCCCACCACTAAGAATTTGTCCCATGATTGGGTATACACACAAGACTGTTACAATACAGCAATCCTTACGCTTTTAAAAAAAAATGGGGCTGGGCGATGTGGCTCATGCCTGGAATCCTAGCACTTTTGTTGGAGGCCGAGGTGGGGGGATCACTTGAGGCCAGGAGTTCAAGAATAACGTGGCCAACAAGGCAAAACCCATCTCTATTAAAAATACAAAAATTAGGCGGGACGCAGTAGCTCACACCTGTAATCCCAGCACTTTGGGAGGCCGAGCTGGGTGGATCACCTGAGGCCAGGGGTTCGAGGCCAGCCTGGCCAACATGGTGAAAGCCCATCTCTACTAAAAATACAAAATCAGCTGGGCGTGGTGGCACATGCCTGTAATCCCAGCTACTTGGGAGGCTGAGGCAGGAGAACTGCTTAAACTTGGGAGGCAGAAGTTGCAGTAGCCAAAACTGGGCCATTGCACTCTGGCCTAGGCAACAAGGGTGAAACTCCATCTCAAAAAAGAAAAAGAAAGAAAACAAAAATTAGGCAGCTGTGGTGGCACATGCCTGTAATCCCAGTTACACAGGAGGCTGAGGCATGAGAACTGCTTGACCTTGGAGGCAGAGGTTGCAGTGAGCCAGATTACACCGCTGTATTCCAGCCTAGGTAACAGAGTGAGACTCTGTTTAAAGAAGAAAAAAAAAAAAAAAGAAAAAAGGACAGAATGAGAGGATAATTCTGAAACAAAAAACAAATTTAAAAAATTTTAAAAATGAACACAGATTAAACGTCCATCAACAGGGAGAATGGCATCCAAGTGCACTACAAACTGTTAGGCCACCATTCAAAAGGATGAAGTAGTTGGGCGCAGTGGCTCTCAGCTGTAATCTCAGCACTTTGGGAGGCTGAGGCAGGCAGATCACTTGAGGTCAGGAGTTTCAGACTAGCCTGGCCAACATGGTGAAACCCTCTCTACTAAAAATACAAAAATTAGGTGGGCATGGTGGCACCCATCTAATTCCATCTACTCAGGAGGCTGAGGAATGAGAATTGCTTGAACCAGGAGGCGGAAGTTGCAGTGAGCCGAGATAGCCCCACTGCACTCCAGCCTGGGCAACAGAGCAAGACTGTCTCAAGAAAAGGAAGTAGATTTCTACTTGCAGATATAGAAAGAACTCCAAGATGAAAGTAAATGAAATCAAATGAAAACAACTCAACATACAGAATACTTTGCTTAGTATACTTAATTATGAAAAAATATAGTAAGATCCCTACCTCACTCCTTAAATAAATTCCTTTTGTTAAATTTTTTGAGACAGAGTCACTCTGTTACCCAGGCTGGAGCGCAGTGGCACAATCTTGGTTCACTGCAACCTCCACCTCCTGGTTCAAGCAGTTCTCCTGCCTCAGCCTCCCTAGTAGCTGGGACTACAGGCATGTGCTACCACGCCTGGCTAATTTTTGTGGTTTTAGTAGAGATGGGGTTTCACCACGTTAGCCAGGCTAGTCTTGAACTCCTGACCTCAGGTGATCCACCTGCCTCGGCCTCTCAAAGTGCTGAGATTACAGGCGTGAGCCACTGTGATTGGCAACTCCTTATTTTTTTAAAAGAAAAAATAAATCTTTTGTAAATGCTCTAGAAAAAAAGGACAATTAAAAAAAAAATCTTGAATAAAGTCTGCCATAGTTGACACTACTGATAAATAATATGACCACTAGAAAATTACTTCAGAAAAGAAATTCTCTTATAAATAAAACAAAGAAATGAAAGAAGAGCTCTACACTCTACATAAAGCACGTCTGGAAGAAAACAAGGAAGTGTTCACACCTGGGGAGTGGTGACTTCTTGGGAGGGGATAAGAGAGAGACAATTTTCATTTTATTTATTTCCCTAAAATTTAAATAATTCATGTTTTATTAAACATATTATATATTTTAATAATCCTGTTGTAATCATTTATATTGTATATATTTATTTTTATAATTATTTTATAATTTTTTTTGTATTAGAGATGGGGTTTTGCCATGTTCCTAAGCTGGTCTTGAACTCTGGCCTCAAATGATCCGCCCACCTTGGCCTCCCAAATTGCTGGGATTACAGGTGTGAGCCACCGTGACTGGCCCACATAATATAATCTATAATATAATCTCAATAAATACAAATTCACCATAGTTTAAGGTAAATAACGAAACATTTCAGCATGGCCTGCGTGCCCCGCGCTGTGCCAGCCCCTCTCACCCAGCTTCATCTTCTTGAGCGTGGAGTCCGAGTCGTCTCGGGGCCGCTTGCGGGTATCCTTGCTGCTGGGCATATTGCGGGCGATCTCGGCCTGGGGTGTGCCCAGGTCCACTAGCAGAGTGGTGATCTGGGCCTGGAACTCCAAGGAGGCTGGGTGCTTCAGCACACTCAACAGGTGCAGCTTCAGATTCTTACGCACACTGCTCACCTGCGATTTGGCCAGCGTCGGGGGCAGGTTGGCTGTGAGGAAAGAGGCAGGAGCTCTTGTCTTGTGGACAGATCTCATGGCATGCTGCCAATATTAATTCCCAACCCCAAACTTGGGCAGTGGTCTTGCAGGCATCTACTAGAAAAGTTCCTTCACCCTCGACCTAATGTGTGGCTTTCCGCCTTACAAGTTGATGCTTAAAACCCTGGAGGTCTCCATCAGTTATCAGTTAACCTTAAAACAAAGAGAAAAAGCAGGGCATGGTGGCTCACGCCTGTAATCCCAGCACTTTGGGAGGCTGAGGTGGGCGGATCACCTGAGGTCAGGAGTTCGAGACCAGCCTGACCAATATGGTAAAACCCCATCTTTAAAAAATAAAAAAATTAAAAATAAATAAAGAGAAAAACTCACCCTCTCTTTTATTAAACATATACAGTCTCATCTCCCTCTATCTTTGGTCTGGCAATTCACATATGCTTCACTTGGGGAAGGTTATAATCACCACTTTCACCTTCAGAAACTCCTAACTGAACTGCTGCAACAGTTCACTGCTGGTCTCCCTGCCACTCGAATGACTTTTTAATCGTCACCTTGATAAGTGAGTGTCCCCTGTTCTACGGTGATAAAGGATTCCTGAAATTCTGCCTGCCTAGCATCCACTGCCCCCTCCTCAGCCAAGAACATTCTCATTCCCTGGTGAGAGAAATCCTCCTTCTCCAAGGAAACCCCCCTTCTCCATTCTCAGTCAGAGTGGGCATGAAACCTGGGGCCTGTGAGAACACCACATTCCCTTGGCCACTGTAATTGGCTCAGAGATTGACTCATAATCTCTGCTCAGCCAATCAGAAACAATGACCATCAGCCCTTGGACTTGTGCTGGAATGGCTGGGAAGGAGACACTCTCTTTCCCATGGTGTTGCTAAGTGAACAGAATGGGAGCCTGCTACTCCAAGGAAAGGGCCAGAGAGTGAAACCAAAATGGAGAAACAAAGAGTCAAGAGATAGAGAGACGCAGATCCAACATGACCTGTACGCACTCATGCCCCAACCCCGGACTCCTTGGTTTTCATTTGTGCACAAAACAGAGAAAATAACATGAGTCACTGTGTACCCATCAACATTTTGCTGATCTTGGAACATCTAGCCTCCCTTTTGGTGAGGGGTGTGAGGACTGACATATTTGAAACTATTTCACAAACATTATGTCATTTCACCCCCACATACCTCAATATTAAAGCCAGTCCTGAACCAGGTTTCTGTCACATGCCAAAAGATTCCTGTCTAATCTGGACGATCTCAGGCCTGCCAGATGGATAACTAGCACTTGGGGTCTACCACCAACCTCACATTTCTTTAAGAAAGAGCAGACTGAGGACAGATGCAGTGGCTCACACCTGTAATTCCAGCACTTTGGGAGGCTGAGGTGGGCAGATCATGAGGTCAACAGATCAAGACCATCCTGGCCAACATGGTGAAACCCCGTCTCTACTAAAAACAAAATTAGCTGGGTGTGGTGGCGCGTGCCTGTAGTCACAGCTACTTGGGAGGCTGAGGCAGAAGAATTGCTTGAACCCGGGAGGCGGAGGTTGCAGTGAGCCAAGATTGCATCACTGCACTCTAGCCTGGAGACAGAACAAGGCTCCATCTCAAAAAAAAAAAAAAGAAAAAAAAAGAAAAGAGAAAGAGCAGACTGGCCAGTGAAGAAGACACAGGGAGGGCATTGACCTACCATGTAGAGTTTCATAGGCCTGGATCACTTCAGACATGAACATGGGTCTCTGGCGGGCGATATTGGCGAGGGAGCCCAGAGCTGTGGTCAGGTTGATGGAGGAGATGGCAGGGTGCACCATGAACTTAAGCAGCTGCTCCAAAGCTGCCTTCCCCTCTTCCCACAGCACATCTAAGAGACAGAGAGGAGAACCAGTCAGTGGGATCCTTTCTCCCAGGCCTCTGGAGACAGCAACTTTTGGGACTAAAAGGAAGGGCAGATCCCGGTACCTAGATGTCTGTGAATGATGAGAAAAACAGAAAACGTAGTGGTTGATTAATTCTATGAGACTATTAATGAGTATAAAAATTTAGTTATAAGGGGCTGGGTGCAGTGGCTCGTGCCTGTAATCCCAGCACTTTGGGAGGCCGAGGCAGGCAGATCACTTGAGGTCAGGAGTTTAAGACCAGCCTGGCCAACATAGTAAAACCCTGTCTCTACTAAAAATACAAAAAATTAGCCCAGGCGTGGAGGCACATGTCTGTAATCCCAGCTACTTGGGAGGTTGTGGCAGGAGGATTGCTTGAACCCAGGAGGCAGGGATTTCAGTGAACCGAGATCATGCCACTGTACTCCATCTTAGGCAACAGAGTGAGACTCTGTAATTTAAAAAAAAATTTTTTTTTTAGTTATAAGGACATTGAAAACATTGGCTTGCAATAGTGAAAGCCTGGATTACATGTGTATATACACACAACTCAAAGTCCCTTGTCACACCACTCCCCTCAATACGGTCCCCAAAAGTGAATGCTTAAAACTGTGGTGGATATCTTTCCAGACTTTTCCTATACGGAAACATAATGAATGCCATATATTTTTAATTTAAAAAATTTTAATGGGTAACTAGTAGGTGTAAATAATCATGGGGTACATGAGACTTTGATACAGGCATGCAATGCATAATCACATCAGGGAAAATGGGGTCTTCAATATACTATTTCAATTATTTAAAAATGTATAATTATTTTTGAGTATAGTTACCCTGTTGTGCTATCAAATGCTAGATCTTTTTTTTTTCTGAGATGAGGGTCTTGCTCTGTCACCCAGGGTGGAATACAGTGGCATGATCTTGGCTCACTGCAATCTCTGCCACCCAGGCTCAGGTATTCCTCTCAACTCAGCCTCCTGAGTTGCTGAGACCACAGGCGCATGCCACCATGCCTGGCTATCAAATACTAGATCTTATTGTTCTAACTATTTGTTTGTACCCATTAACCATCCCCACTTCCTCCCCAAACTGCTCATTACCCTGTTCAGCCTCTGGTAACCATCATTCTACTGTCTCCATGAATTCAATTGTTTTCATTTCTAGCTCTCACAAATAAGCGAGAATATGCAAAGCTGTCTTTCCATGCCTGGCTTATTTCACTTAATGACTTCTACTTCCATCCATGTTGTTGAAAATGACAGGATCTCATTCTTTTTTATGGCTGAATAGTACTCAATTGTATGTAAGTACCACATTTTCTTTATCTATTCATCTGCTACTGAACATTGAGTTTGCTCTCAAGTCTTGGCTATTGTGACTAATGCTGCAGTGAACATGGGCGTGCAGGTATCTTTTTGATACACTGATTTCCTTTCTTTCGGGTATATATCCAGCAGTGGGATTGCTGGATCACATGGTAGCTCCATTTTTAATTTTTTGAGGAACCTCCAAACTCCAAACAATTTTTAGGCTGTGGTAACTGACATTCCCATCAACAGTGTACAAGTGTTTTCCTTCTTCCACATCCTCACCAGCATTTGTTATTGCCTGTCTTTTTGATAAAAGTCACTTCAACTGAGGTGAGACAATATCTCATTGTAGTTTTGATTTGAATGCTGCATTATTTGAAATAGTGCATTAAAAATCTAAATGGCCATCAACAGAGCATTATTGCTTAATAGAATGTAATGTAACTATACTATGGAATATTGTGTAGCAACTGAACATGACTCTCACAGGGAAAGACATCACCGATACTATTAAGTCATAAAGGCTGTCAAGGGCCGGGCGCAGTGGCTCAAGCCTGTAATCCCAGCACTTTGGGAGGCCGAGGCGGGTGGATCACGAGGTCAAGAGATCAAAACCATCCTGGTCAACACGGTGAAACCCCATCTCTACTAAAAATACAAAAAATTAGCTGGGCATGGTGGCGTGTGCCTATAATCCCAGCTAATCAGGAGGCTGAGGCAGGAGAATTGCCTGAACCCAGGAGGCGGAGGTTGCGGTGAGCTGAGATTGCGCCATTGCACTCCAGCCTGGGTAACAAGAGCGAAACTCCGTCCCAAAAATAAAAATAAAAATAAAAAATAAAGGCTGTCAAATAATACATTAAGAATAGCTAATATTTATGGAATGTTTACTATTCCAGCCATATTAATTCACCAAATGCTCATACTTACATCCTAAATTAGATGCCATAATAACAATCCCCAATTTACCAATGAGGAATCAGGCTCAGAGACAATAGGCTACATGTCCAATGGTGGAGCTGAGATTCAGACACAAGCTACTATACTCTAATGTCTCCCAGATGAAAACACAAACATGGCCTTGTTTTTGCAAACAGAAAAGCAAACAAATGCAGACACTATGCATATACACATACAAATATCTACACTTGCACAGGAAAGATCTGGAAGGAAATACAGTACTCTTAACAGTGTTTATCTCTGGGAAGCAGGACTGAGGGAAAGGGTATTATTCCTCTATACTAACCCATGTTGCTTGACACTGAGTGTATATATAGTACTATTATTATTATTTTTTGAGATAG
Source organism: Cebus imitator (assembly GCF_001604975.1). NCBI lineage: Eukaryota > Metazoa > Chordata > Mammalia > Primates > Cebidae > Cebus > Cebus imitator. Next base: position 2,252,885 of record NW_016107611.1, read on the forward strand.
AGGCTTGTTCTGTCACCCAGGCTGGAGTATACTGGCACAATCTCGGCTCACTGCAACCCTGGTTCAAGCGATTCTCGTGCCTCAGCCTCCCAAGTAGCTGGGATTACAGGTGCCTGCCACCATGCCTGGCTAATTTTTGTATATTTAGTAGAGAAGGGGTTTCACGATGTTGGCCATGCTGGTCTCCAACTCCTGACCTCAAATGATCGGCCTGCCTTGGCCTCTCAAAATGCTAGGACTACATGCATGAGCCACCACACCTGGCCTATGTACTACTTTTATAATTTATCATTAAGAAAACCACAAAACTAGCTAGCATTGATTAGCTCACACTCATAAAACTTCACTACAAACCTGTGAAAGTGATACTGTGTTATTGTCTCCAGTTTACAAAAAAGAAAATGAAGTACAGAGACAAGTAACTTGCCCAAGTTCATGATGAGTAATCAGTGCAGTTCAGATCTGAACCTAGTATTAGGGCTCTTTACTTCTGCACACACTGTTTCAGAAATGTAAAACCAAGAAAGATAAGGGGGAGAGGGAAGGCAGTGAAGGAGAGGAAGCTGGTGCAGGGCTGTCAAGGGCACCAGCTGAAGGCAGCACTCACTGTACTGGATGTAGGGGTGGTCACGAGGGATGCGGTCCAGGCTGATATCATGCTCCTGGCGTCGGGGTATCTCTGAGTCGGCCATGCGGGGTGACAGGGTGACAATGAGGCCCTCCACAAATTTGATGGCGTGGGTGCGGATGCCATCATTGTCAGAGTCCAACAGTAGGATGATGTCCCCCGCCATGGCAGATACCATGTCCCAGCAGGCCTCCTGTAGCTCGCTAATGACCCGTGACTTCACCATCCACTGCCAGCAGGCCAGGAAGGAATAGAAGAGACAAAGGTGAAGACAATGCATCAATCACCAACACCCTCTATCAATACCCAGAGAACCATGGAGAACAGTTCCTGAGTTCCAACTCTGCCCTAGCCCAGTGCTGAGTGATGCTGGAGACAGGACGCAGTAGTGGCCAGGCCTTTTCCTGCCCACATGGGGATGCAGACAGAGACCACTCAGAGTGATAAAGGCTCAAGTCTTAAGGTAAAGGAGTAACGATGCTGAGTTTACAAGATGGTGGTGATAAAACAAATTCATTCATTTTATTAATGCTAATGTACATCACACCACAGTGTTTGCTTCTGCTCACAGTCCATAATCAACATTTATGTGATTCACTAATTAAGGTCTGCCTCCTTCCTTGGGTTATGAGCACTGTGAAGGCAATAAGCTGTCTTTGTCACTGCTATGTCTCCAGCATCACCTAGCCCAGGGCTGAGCACAGAGGACATATTCAGGGAATGTGTGTTGAGTGAATAAATGGCTGGATCAATGGAAGGAATGATATTTAAGTGCAAATTCCTGACCCAAGTGACATTAGCTCTCCGTGTTGTCTGTTCCCACAGATCAACAGCACATCTTGCTCACAGAGTCTGATCGGATGCTGGTTTTGAACCCCAACATATCCGTTTGTCAATGAGACCTATCAGGCAGGATGGCCCTGGGTGGGGAGGGGACTCTCACCTGCAGGGCCACCTTGTAGAGCTGGGTCATGGTAAGGATGGCCTTCTTTACCACATTCACATTCTCGTCCCTCAAGAGCATGTTGAGGTTTGCAATGAGTTTCAGCAGTAACTCAATGTCTCGCTTACTGAGGGATGAAGAAAAAAGGGGCGAGGTCAAAGTGGTCTTAGGACAGGTGAGAGGAGCCTGAGGTTCAGGAGGAAAGACAAATCAGGCACCTGTATCAGAGGACTGGAATTACACATCTAGAAGCTGGGAACGGTGTTTGGCGCCTCCAGAATGAGCCGCCCCTGAATCTTCGATCTAGAGTGGTCCTGCAACCCCAACTCCTTTGCTCTCTCAGGGGCCTGCTGTTCACATAAGGGACAGTAGGCCGGGCGTGGTGGCTCACACCTGTAATCCAAGCACTTTGGAGGCCAAGGTGGGTGGATCACCTGAGGTCAGGAGTTCCAGAGCAGCCTGACCAACACGGTGAAACCCCGTCTTAAAAAAAAAAAAAAAAAAAAAAAAGGGACAGTAGGGCCAGACAACTGTGTGAATTTGGACAATTGACTTCACCTCATTTAGAATAATATCTATCTCAATTGTTTATGCAATTTTTGGGGAAAATTGCAACAATACATATAAAGTGCTTAGACGAGCACCTGACATACAGAAAGCATTCAGCAAATACCAGCCATCATTACTTGAAAGCACTTTGTTTAATGTAATTACTAGTTTTGCTTGCCTCAGTCTGAGGGCTCAAAAAGTGGGGACGCTTTCCTAGCTTAGCAACAACCCCAGCAGGGTCATTTTCATTGAAAAAAATGCAGGGCCTCCAATAAATGTCTGTTCAATGAATAAATAAGAGCTCAGCACAGAATTCAGAGCATACATTATATTCCAAAAAATTAAATCAGTCAAAAAATATGAAACTTAGCTGTCAGCTACGTGAAGGCAGGAATAATACGTTTTTCTCACTGCTGTACTACAGCCTAACACAAATGCCTGAAAGAATAGCAGCCACATGGTATATATTTGCTGAACAGACTTCTTACAAATTTAGAAAATTTATCACAAATTCTGCCAGTAAATGGGGATACAGGATATTTGGGCTCTGGCATCCACTGCAGACATGAGTTAAAATCCCAGCCTTGGCTGGGCATGGTGGCACATGCCTGTAATCCCAGCACTCTGGGAGCCCGAGGCAGGTGGATCACCTGAGTCAGGAGTTTGAGACCATCCCGGCCAACATGGTGAAACACCCATCTCTACTAAAAATACAAAATTAGCAGGGCGTGATGGCGGGTGCCTGTAATCCCAGCTACTTGGGAGGCTCAGGCAGGAGAATTGCTTGAACCTGGGAAGTGGAGATGGCAGTGGGCCAAAATCGTGCCATTGCACTCCAGCCTAGGCAACAAGAGTGAAACTCTATCTTAAAACAACAACAACAAACAAAATGAGCTGACTGTGGTGTCAGGTGCCTGTAATCCCAGCTACTCCAGGGGCCGAGGCACAAAAATCTCTTAGCCTGGGAGGTGGACGTTGCAATGAGCCAGGATTGTGCCACCGCACTCTGGGCGACAGAGTGAGACTCCATCTCGAAAAAATAAAAAATAAATAAAATCCCAGCCTTGCCACATTCTGGCTGTATGACCTTAAGAAAATTCACTTCACCTCTCTGAGCCCGTTTTCTCTTCAGTTAAAGGGTCAAACAACTGATCCACAGTATTACGCTGAGGACTGAATAACGATGCTACTCAAGCATTGAGTGCAGTGCCTTACACACACAAATATTTAATACATAGCAGCTATTCTACTTCTTCCCAGCCATAGAGCATCAGTCAATGTTTAATGGACCAAGGAGCAAGGGAGCCAGCTGGAGCAAGCGCCTTGACCATTCTGCGCCTGTCTCCCCTTCTGTAAAAAGAGGATATCCACAGCATCCGTCGAGGCTGCCGGAAAGACTACGTGGGATAACACAGGAAAGGACCTAACACAGCACAGGGCATGGTAGCATGCACCTATAATCCCAGCTACTTAGGAGGCTGAGGCACAAAAGTCTCTTGGCCTGGGAGGTGGATGTTGCAATGAGCCGAGATTGTGCCACTACACTCCAGCCTGGATGACAGAGCAAGACTCAGTCTCAAAAAAAAAAAAAAAAAAAAAAAAAAAAAAAAGAAAAGATAAAAGAAAAAAAGATGACAAAATAGCTAATTTTGTTATATGAATTTCAATTTAACTAAAAAGAAAAGAGAAGCAAGGGAGCCAGAGAGAGCCCACTGAAGTCATCAGGCAGGAGGGAAGGGGGCTTGGACCTGCGTAGTGGCACAGGAAGTGATTGACAGATGGTCAGATGCTGCATATATTCTCAAAGCAGAGCCCACAGTCCTTAGTGATGATGTAGATATGAAGTGTGGAAGAAGTAGAGAAATCACAGATGACCCCAGGGTTTCAATCTTAAGTGTCTGCTGGGGAATCAGTGTGCATTAGACAGAGAAAGGGTCTGGGAAGAGGAGGGCAGGACTCTCAGTGGTGGTCTCTAGGTCAGGCCAGGAGCTGAAGGCTGCCTCCAGTAAGAATGCTCCCGGGGCTCCCTGCCTCGTCCCATACCATGCCTCCTCGATGAAGCCGATGACAAATTTTCGCACTTCAATTGACTTGTCTGCTTGGAATGCGATGATCTCCTGCCAATGTCAGAGACGAGGCGGATCAGGGCTACACCAGAATCCATCCCCTTCCCCCTATACTATAACCCTTTCTTTTCTAACAGTCACTCACGTCCAGAAAGTTATCCAGTAGTGTGGGGTCTTTGTTGATGATCAGTTCCTGGACCTGGAAGGAGATGGGGGATGGGAGGAGGAATACCCATATAAAACCAGGGGCCAATAGAGTCTAGGGGAAGACAGCAGATACACTCATTTCAATGCCTGGCTCTGCTGCTCCCTACCAAGGGTGCCAAGCCCTGAGCACGGTGTCTGAACCTCAGTTTGCTCTTCTATAAAACGAGACTTTTAAACATCAACTCACAGGGATGTTAGAAGGCTATGAGATCCTACAAGGCACAGGTCCTGGTAGACAGTAGACAGTGAGGGCATGACACAGGAAGGGCTGAAGGAAACAGGGAAACGCCCCGGGGCTCAGCCCTTCCTGAGGTTTGTCTCCTTTCACCTGTCCATCAGTTCTCCCCACTCTCCTGCTTCTATTCCCCACTTCACACTGCATGAGTCAGCAAACATCTTCACAGTGAGAACCCGTTTCCTGAAGCCCTTGTGCCTGTCAGGCTCCTTGGAATAAAACTTTCCCGTGGAGATCCTCCTATAAGCAAGGTGCTGGAACAGGACTTGGCTGCTACAATTCAAGCTACTGTTGCTAAACGGCCTCCTGATCACCCATGGGGTAGGCATCATGCGCATCCACTCCACCGTGGAGGCGGGGCTACTCCCCAAGGCCATAGGCAGATGAAGGAGCAGAACTGGGGTCCTCACACAGGCACGCTAACCCTGCCAGGCTGTGAACTCTAACTGGCTCCTGCTCTGAACCATGCACAGCCCAAGCGCCCCATATTTTCTTCTACCTTTGCACACACTTCTGTACCCTCTGCTTGACATGCTCTACCTCTTGGCTGGATGCAGTGGTTTGTACCTGTAATCTCAGCGCTCTGGGAGGCTGAGACAGGTGGATCAATTGAGGTCAGGAGTTCAAGACCAGCCTGGCCAACATGGTGAAACCCATCTCTACTAAAAATACAAAAATTAGGCCAGGGGCAGTGACTCACAACTGTAATCCCAGCACTTTGGGAGGCCGAGGCGGGTGGATCATGAAGTCAGGAGATCGAGACCATCCTGGCTAACACAGTAAAATCCCATCTCTACTAAAAATACAAAAAATTAGCCGGGTGTGGTGGCAAGCACCTGTAGTCCCAGCTACTTGGGAGGCTGAGGCAGGAGGAATCGCTGGAGCCTGGGAGGTGGAGGCTGCAGTGAGTGGAGACCACGCCACTGTACTCCAGCCTGGGCAACAAACTGAGACTCTGTCTCAAAAAAAAAAAAAATTAGCCAGCCATGGTGACACACGCCTGTAATCCCAGCTACTCAGGAAGCTGAGGCAGGAGAATTACCTGAAGGAGGCAGAAGTTACAGTAAGCCGGGATCATGCCACCACATTCCAGCCTGGGTGACAGAGCCAGACTGTCTCCAAAAAGAGATGCTCTGCCTCTCTCACTTGGTACACTTCTCTCCTTTATCCTTTGTCCTCCAGGGCAAAAGTCCTCCCTGACTCCCCATCCCGAGGCTGCATCAGGAGTTCCCTCTGGGCTCCCACAGCTCCCCTGGGCTTCCTTCTCCATCCCAGCCCTCCCCACGCTGGGTCATCATTGTCTGGTGACAGGCATGTCTGCCCCATCAGACTGACTGGACGTTGGTAGAGAAGAAAGGCAATGATGAAGAGTATAGAATCTGGAGCTGGAATCCAGGATTCAAGTACTAGTTCAGCCAGCTCCTAGCAGAGTGACCTTGGGCTAATGATTGAAGCCCCAGAGACTGCTTCTTTCTGTCTAAAACAGGGATGAAACGACCCTGCCTTACGGAGCCTTCATGAGAACTAGAGGAACACACGCCGGCACAGCACTGAGCACCGTGGCTGGCACACACTGAGAGTGTAAATGTGGACACCGGTGTTACTGCCAGTGTCTTCTTTCGCAGGTTCCCAGCCTCCTCCCTTTGTCCTGCTCGGCCCAGGATGCCCCCAAGCCCTCACCTGTTTAAGCACTGTGATCTTTGAGTCATTGGTAATCAGCGCTGCCTGGTTCAGAAGATCCACCACCTAGAAGGAGGGGGAGGGGCAGGGGATAGCGCCAGTCCAGTCCAGCCCAGTCCAGCCCTGTCGACACTCCCAGGGCTGTACCACCTAAATGTGGACTGTCCAAAGCCAGACGCTGTGCTGCCTCACTCCAAGCCCCGCCCATGCTCACCCTCTCTGAGGTGGTCATGCCATCAATGCCCGGCCCCTCCTCTTGAGTAAAAAACTGTGATGCCACGCTCCGGCGGGTGACGCTGTCCCCACTGCTGCTTGCCATGCTGTCGACAGGTCGTCCCTGGGAAAGAAGAGGATGAGTCAAGCTCAGGGGACCAGCAGACAGGCTAGGCTGGATTGTCACCCGAATACTTACAAAAAGGGCTCAAGCCCCCTTCCCAACCTGTAAGTCCCCAGTCAGGCCTTCTGAAGCCTCTCTCCCCTCCAGGGTCTGTCTCTGGCTTATGGATGTGTGCATGGGGGTTATAATTTGGGGGAGACTGGTATCTCCCAAGGCAGAGGCAGAAGTCTAAGCCTCACCTCTAGTGCTTTACACAGAGTGGGCCAACCACAAACCTGCTGAATCACGGGCACATTAAAGTGCAAGTCACCTCGCGGTCTCCAAGCTTCCCGTCTCTTCATCTGGGATGTGCTTGAGGCACCAGAGCAAACTTTCTTTCTTTTTTTGAGACAAAATTTTTTTTCCGCCACCCAGGCTGGAGTGCAGTGGAGCAATCGTGGCTCACTGCAACCACCTCCCGGGTTCAGGTGATTCTCCTACCTCAGCCTCCCAAGTAACTGGGATTACAGGTGCGTGCCACCATGCCCAGCTAATTTTTGTATTTTCAGTAGAGACGGGATTTCACCATGTTGGCCAGGCTGGTCTCGAACTCCTGACCTCCCAAAGTGCTGGGATTACAGGCGTGAACCACAGTGCCTGGCTCAGAGCAAACTTTCAAAAAAGACAGCTCTGAGGAATACCAGTCAGAGTCCAGCACACAGCAGGCACTCAATACATCAGAAAAGGCCTGCTTCAATAAATGTTTCAGCCGCTCTCTAGAATACTATGAAGCTGTTTTTAAACGGGAGGAAGGGGGCTTTTAGGCATCTATCATTGTCACACTGGCAAAACTATGAAATGATTAACACAGCAGGATATACTAATTACAGAACTACTGATAATAAAGTCTAGAAGCAACCCAAGTACTCTCTTTTTTATTTAAAGATGGGGTTTCACCATTATGGCCAGGCTGGTCTTGAACTCCTGACCTCAGGTGATCCACCCACCTCAGCCTCCGAAAGTGCTACGATTACAGGTGTGAGCCACCGCGCCGGGCCCTACCCAAGTGTTCTCAAATAGAAAGAATGGCTGAAAAACACTGCTATACATAAGAAAAGACTATGGGACTTCAACACTTGTGAAAAAAAGTGAAAAAATGCACATATATATTTATATATAAATAAGTGAAAAAAATACTATGGAACTGTAACAAGAAACGAGGGAAAAAACAAAAGAATGAGAAAAATCTCTAGACACTGATAGAGAGTGCATATATGAAGTGAAAACAATCAAAGCAGAAGACAGTGTTGACTATATGTTTGTGTCTTACAAAAAAAAAGAAAAATGGGGCCAGGTGCAGGTGCTCATGCCTGTAATTCCCAGCACTTTGGGAGGCTGAGGTGTGCAGACTGCTTGAGCCTAGGAGTTGGAGAGCAGCCTGGGCAACATGGTGTAACCCAGTATCTGAAGAAAATACAAAAACCAGCTGGGCGTGGTGGCGCACCTGGTAGTCCCAGCTACTCAGGAAGGCAAAGGCAGGAGGATCACTTGATCCCAGGAGGCAGAGGCTGTAGTGAGGTAAGATTGGGGCTATTGCACTCCAACCTAGGCAACACAGTAAAACCTTGTCTCAAAAAAAAAAAGAAAGGGGAAAAAAATAATATACGTATGTTAAAAAAAAAATTCAAAAGGATAAACCAAAAAGCAGCAGAGAAAGGAAATAGGGTAAAAAAAGAAATGGGTAAGGCTGGGTGTGGTGGCTCATGTCTGCAATTCCAGCTACTTGGGAGACTGAGGCAGGAGAATTGCTTGAACCCCTGTGGCAGGGGTTGCAGTGAGCCGAGGCGGTGCCACTGCACTCCAGCTTGGGCGACAGAAGAAAACTCTGTCTCAAAAACAAAACAAACAAACAAACAAAAAAACCCAAAAAATCTGAGGAGGGTGAAAATGATTTTAAAAGAAAACATATATATGGTTGTTTTTTTTTTTTTGAGACAGAGTCTTGCTCTGTCACTCAGGCTGGAGTAAAATGGTGCGATCTTGGCTCACTGTTACCTCCGCCTCCCGGGTTTAAGTAATTCTCCTGCCTTAGTCTCCCAAGTAGCTGGGATTACAGGCACCCACCACCATGCTTGGCTAATTTTTTGTATTTTTAGTAGAGATGGGGTTTCGCTATGTTGGCCAGGCTGGTCTCAAACTCGTGACCTCAGGTGATCTACTTTCCTCAATCTCCCAAAGTGCTGAGATTACAGGCATGAGCCATGTGCTCAGTTGAAAATGATACATTTTTTGAAAATAGCTATTTACAGTTGTATCACATGGTAGGTGTCTGCTGAATGAGAGCCAACAGCCTCCTCCCTAGTTTCCCTGCTGCCTGTCACTATCTTGCTCAGAGTCAGGGACAGTGTCCCCACCAAGGCCTACAATAACTTATGGCATCTGGCCTCTTCTTCCTCTGCCTGCCTCTCCTCACTTCCCCCCAGCTCTCTGCTCCACCTACTCTGGCCTACTTGCCATCCCGTAAACATGCCAAACATGCCCCTTCCTTGAAGACTTTGGGGCTGTCTTCCTTCTGCCTGCAATACTCCTCCTCCCAGATATCAGTACAAATTCCTTCCCTCCTCATTTCCTTCATTTCTTTTTTTTTGTTTTTTTATTTTATTTT
>NW_016107611.1:2264813-2275443 GCF_001604975.1 Cebus imitator
ACCAGGATGGTCTCGATCTCTTGACCTCGTGATCCACCCGCCTCGGCCTCCCAAAGTGCTGGGATTACAGGCGTGAGCCACCGCGCCCGGCCGGAAGTTATTATTTTTAATCTTCACTTTTACAGATGAGGAAATTGAAGGCTAAGGAGGTAAAGTGACATGATCAAAGGCACACAGCTTTTAAGAGGTTGAGCCAGCAGCTTGGATGAATATCTTCCTTACCACTATGCTATAGTACTGTTTATGTGAAAGGAATTGTTTTTCACCCCCAGGTCTGTTTATGTAAGCCAAGGATCACGGCCACCTGACAACCAGCATACTCAATAAACCGGCCAGGCACAGTGGCTCATGCCTGTAATCCCAGCACCACTGCACTCCAACCTGGGAGACAGAGTGAGACTCTGCCTCAAAAAAACAAAACAAAAACACAAAACCCCATAATAAACATTTCCACTTTTTTTCATGATGATAATACATCCAGATCTACCAAAATATTTCAGCGTTTCGTTCTTCTTCTACTTTTTGGTTTATGCTTTCAGTTTTTCTTTTTTTAAACACACTTATACAAAATTCTCCTGCAGGAGCTGGATTTTATGCAAAAAAAGGAAAAGAAAAAACCCCATATATACATATTTCCCTTTCTTTTGTAAAAAGAACATCTATAAGCCAGGCTTGGTGGCTCAGGCCTGTAATCCCAGCACTTTGGGAGGCCAAGGTGGGCAGATCACTTGAGGTCAGGAGTTCAAGACCAGTCTGGCCAACACAGTGAAACCCTGTCTCTACTAAAAATACCAAAATTACCGAGTGTGGTGGCACACATTGGCAATCCCAGCTATTCGGGAGGCTGAGGCAGGAGACGCAATTGAATCAGGGAGGCGGAGGTTGCAGTGAGCTCACATCGTGCCAGCCTGGGCGATAGAGTGAGACCCTGCCTCAAAAACAAACAAACAAACAAAACAAAACATACAACAAACACTAACCTTCACTTCACTTGTTTTCTCTTAATACCTTAATATAAGTTGGAGGCCACTATATCAGTGTATAGACTTTCATCTACCTCATTCCTTTCTAGAGTTGCATAGGATTTTTTTATGTGGATGTATTATAGTTTCTTTCACCCAGTCTTATTTAAGAACACTTGGGATGGGTGTAGCCTTTTACTACGATGAACAGTATCACTGTTTCCCTTTCCCTCTCGGTGTACTCGGAGAAGAGTAGTACCCTGCCCCACTGCCACCTGAGAATCAGAGAGCTGCCCTGTTTCCCCAGACTGGCCCTAGGAGTATCTTTCATTCACTCAAGGAGCATTAGCACCTCCAGCGTGATTGGTGCTGTGCTGGGATCACAGTGGCGACAGAGACAAACCCAGTCCCTACTCTAATGGAACACACGGTCACAGACATCATAAAACAGCACACAGATAAGAGTCGGATAACAAATTAGACCACACGTGACATGAAGGAAAAGGGACTGAAAGGAGCATTTAACAGGAGGATTTCGGGATGGAGGGCAGGGAATGAGGGCTTCACAGAGGAAGTGACGTTGGTGCCGAGACCCGAAGGATGAATGGGAGTTAGCCAGACAGAATGGGTAAAAGGATGTTGCGGGCAGAAGGGACAACCTGCGCAAAATCTCCGAAGCGGGAAAGCGCATAGCAAGTTTAAGGAACCGAAAGGCCAGGGCGGCTGTGAGAGGTGGGGAAGAAGCAAAGAGGCCGGCGAGGTCTGCGGGGCGAACGCGCCAGGAGGCCACGTTGGAACTTTGCCCCGAGGGCACTAGAGAGCCAAGGAAGGGTCCTGAGCAGGGAAAGAAACACGGGTCGCGAACACCACTGTTCCCTTCTCCCTACAGCGGCGCCATCCCCGCCCGCGCCCCTTTTTCTTTAGGTGCCTCCTCCCTTCGTCCCCGGGCCCTTACGCCGCCTCCCGCTCACCGCGGCTCCGGCCTCCGTCCCCCTCGCGCCCCCTCAGCAGCGCCTCTTCCTAAACACCGCCGCCGCCATCTTCCGTTCGTCGCAGGGTACGGTGCGCACGCGCCACACACGCAGGGCCGCCGGGAAATGGAGTCCAGACCCCAGCTCGACCCCACCCATGCCTCGCACCGTGCGAGCCGTCTTCTACCCGCCTCCATGCTACGGCAAGCGGCCCCTTCATTTTCGGCCCTGGGTCGCTACATCTTCTGGGAAATGTAGTCACTTGGGAAACACAGGACGGAAAGGGTGGTAGAGCATTCTGGGAAATGAAGTTCTCAGTGGTGCTGAGTCCCTGGACGGCTGGCTGATAATGCAGAATGGGGAGTCTGGGCAGCGAAGCTCCTGGTCTTGGAAGGAAGGTGGTCTGTTGCCCTAGTGGGGTCTGCGCAGAGGCCCCGATTACCTCCACCTTTGTTCTTGACCCTTTCAACAGTCTGAAGCATTTCCTTTAATTTCTTTTTTTGAGACGGAGTCTTGCTCTGTCGCCGAGGCTGGAGTGCAGTGATGCGATCTCCGCTCACTGCAACCTCCGCTTCCAGGGCTCAAACTATTCTCCTGCCTCAGCCTCCCGAGTAGCTTTGATTACAGCCATGCACCACCATGCCTAGCTAGTTTTTGTATTTTTAGTAGAGATGGGGTTTCACCTTCCTAGCCAGGCTGGTCTTGAACTCCTGACCTAAAGTGAACCGCCCGCCCGCCTTGGCCTCCCAAAGTGCTGGAATTTCAGGCGTGAGCCACCGCGCCCGGCCAAGTAGAAGCATTTCTCGCCGTCGGAAGCGTCAGTCTTCCTGTCTGTCTGATGGGGATGTGATTTCGCTTACGGGTCTTTATAGCCGCATAGAGGCCCTAGCGCCCTGATTCCCCTTTCTTCCGCGGTGTTCATGCATGGCTCTGGCTCCTCGTCCTCTCCTGTTGAGATGATGAAACCCCCTGCGGTAGAAAGGCGCCAGAGTTCTGCCCTCGGGTCCCTTGGTATCTGCAACGTCTCCACCGGCAGCTCCCTCACTCCTGAATCACCCCCAGCTGTCGCGTCCCGGGGCTGCGGTCCCCGGCGCCTGAGGTCTGTCCCCTGGCAGTCCCGCAGGGGGCGCCCCAGTCCAAGAGCGCCGCCCTTGGGGAGGCGGGAGGGGAGCCCGGGGCGGGCGAGGGCGGGGGTGTCCCAGCTATAAAGCGTGGCCACCTCCCGCGGCGCTCGGGACAGCCGTACCCCGGGCGGTCGGACGGGCGGACGCTGGTGGGAGCTCTGGCCGTGCCGGCGGAGAGATCCAGAGCGCTCCGTTCCCCCGGGGCCGGAGCGGGGGCGGGTGGGGGCGCAAGCCCGGGGGATGCTGGGCTCGGTGAAGATGGAGGCCCATGACCTGGCCGAGTGGAGCTACTACCCGGAGGCGGGCGAGGTGTGTCCTCGGGGATGGCGGAGCGGGAAGTGGGGGGCAGGTATCGGGCTGCGGGCTCACATGGAGCAGGGACTGGGTGTGGGTTCAAATGGGCGCAAAGGCGTCTAGTTGGGCAGCCGGGGAACTGGGGGCGCGGAGACCAGGTGTGGGAGTCAGGGACCCAGGACGAGGCATGGATGGGAGCGCTGTTAGGGCAGCCTCGCCGCCGCCGGGGCTTAAAAATGGAAGTCAGGAACATTTAGCCAAGGGTCGGGTCACACCTTAAACGTGGGAGTCAGGTGTTGGGGGCCCCCAAAAGCCAGAGATTTAAATGAACCAACCAAAGATAGGAATCAGAGTTCCAGGGTAGGGGACAGGGTGGGGGGATTCAGGATGTGAGGTTCAAAGTTGGAGGGAAAGAAAGACTAAAAGATGGAGGAGGAGTCACCATTAAGGGAAGAGTGAGGTGGGAACTCAGGGCCAGCATACAGTGTTAAAGAACGGGGTTTGGGGGTGAGGATCAGCTGGCGATGTAAGGTAGGGTCAGAAATAGGGGTTGGTGTTCAGGGGTAAGAGATGGGGTGCTCAGAGATGAAGCTTCGTTTCGGGAGTCTGAAATAACAGGTGGCTTAGACTTGGGCATCTGGGAGCCGAAGATGTGGCCGTCCGCATTGGCAGGAGAGGGGCCGATCTCCATCCCCCAGCCCCAGCCCCGACCCTACCCCTGACCCTCAGCAGGGACTCCCCAAGTCGGAAGCTGGAGAGTTTTAGATTATGCACCTTGCCCTGCTCCTTGCCATCCAGCAGCCTCCAACTATCGCTAAAGTTCCCATCCAGTCGCACCTCAGAAAGGCTTCCCTGGAGTAGGGGGTGGGGGCATGTCCTAATTCCCTCACCCTAGCAGACAGAAAGTCCTTCTCTGAGTCTGACTCACATCCCTCTTGCTGCAAGGACTCCGACACCTTAGCTAACTCACTCTATAATCAACGTTGTGAGGTTGTTGGGGCGGGGGGTTGGGGTCTCTGTCTGAGAATGATGGGGGTCTGGACACTTGGACTTCTAACCTGGAAGGGGACAGTGAGCTTGAAGTGGGGTGTGCGACAGGAATGGCTGGGTTCTTCAAGGAGTCAAGATCTGGTGGCTGCGGGGGCCCCAGCGTGCCTGAGTCTTGGGTCTGGGGCTTGAAACTGTAGGGTGGGATTCCTGGATCCCCAGACCTTCAGGGCTTGGCATGGTGCCCGGGAGGGGCCAGTCCTGTGTTTGGGGAGGTGTGAGGTGCACGGGGGGTGGGGCAGGGCCAACTGGAGAAGGGACTGGGAGTGCTGAGAGGTGGAGTCAGGGTGGCTGGAGTTATCAGCTGAGAGATGTGGAAGGCAGAGACCTTCCCTGTGGAGGCTTCCAGGTGGTGGGGAGTGATCCCACCTGGACCTCTGAAGAACTCAAAGTCTGGGGACCCAATTTAAAGGAACCAACTACAGACCAATTGTACAAACCAACTACAGGTGTTTTGGGGGCACATCTTAAGTAAATGATGGGGGTCTAGGCAGGAGGAGTTGCTATTTGGGGCATAGTCTGAATAGATCCAAGTTTAGGGGACAAGTTGTATGGAAATTGTGTCAGAAATTGAAGGATAGCTGGCACGATGGCTCACACTTGTAATCCCAGCACCTTGGGAGGTCAAAGTGGGAGGATCACTTGAGCCCAGGAGTTTGGGGATGACCTGGGCAACATAGGGATACCCTGTCTTTTCAAAAAAAAAAAAGTTTTTTTAAAATTAGCCAGCCATGCCTATAGTCTAAGCTACTTGGGAGGCTGAGGTGGGAGGATGGCTTGAGGCCAGGAGGTCAAGGCTGCTGGGAGCTGTGATCATACTGTGGCACTCTAGCCTGGGTGACAGAATGAGACCCTATCTCGAAAATAATAATAATGGTAATAGAGGGACAGTCTGCAGGTAATAAGCATTTCAGGGCATATTTTGGAAGAGTCAATATGTGCAGGAATGGAAATGGTTGGGGGTTACTGTCTGAGGCTCTCCCTGACCTTCCTATCAAGTGAGGCCACCTCTTCCCCTTGGGTCAGAACAATGGGGAGATAAATATCTACACTCAGCCAGCAACTGAGAGCTGAGAGGGTCCCCAAATGACTTCTTGCCCATAGCAACCTCTGGCTGGGGTGACATTAACACTCAGGGAACTTGCTGTCTGCAGGGAACTTGGACAGTTACCATCTCAGGATATCCCTGTTGGCCTCAGGTTCTTGCAGATTAGCTGATCCAGCTGCTCCCTCGTTTTTGAGGCAGAAACTCGGAAGCCCCACACGCAGAAGGCTGGGGTCCTGGGTTGGGTCTGGGACTAGAAACTTGGCTTCTGGCTTCACTCTGCCTTCCTCTGCTCCGTCACACCCTTCTACAGAGACAATAAGGAAATGAAAGAGGAGAAATTCCAGTCTCCTGGTGTGGGGGTGCAAGTCCCCTGAGGGCTTCCCCCCAATCTCAGCCCCGCCCTGGCAGGGGAGATCCGGCTCAGACCCGGACACCAGGGGTTCATCCCACCCCGAGGTGTGGGAAAGCCTAGGGTGGATTAGGGCAGGTGCAGTGCTTGAGGTCAGACCTCAAGGATGACTTCCGGGTGGGTGGGAGCCAGAAAGGAGGGGCCTGGGGTCCCTATCTGCCTTACTCTGCAATACCAGAGAGCCTGACTGGGTTGGCAAAAAGGGGGTGGGTGTATAGGGGGATTTGGAAACTCTGTGGATCCCCCTGAATCCTTCACCTCACCTCATCTCTTTTCTTATTCTGGGGAGGGGCCCGAAGCCACCAACCAGGGGGAGAGCCTGAGTCGGGGAACGGAGTAACTGTGGCTGCAGTTTCACTGTGAGACTTGGGGTGAAGGGGAATGAATTTGATGAAGGGAGGGAGGGACGGCGGGAAAGAGAAAGATAGGTAGATAGATAAGAAGATGGTGGCCCGGCTTGGGGGCTCATGACTGTCATCACAGCACTTTGGGAGGCTGAGCAGGGTGAATCACTTGCAGTCAGGAGATCAAGACCAGCCTGGCCAACATGGTGAAACTCCATCTCCACTAAAAATTTAAAAATTAGCTGGGCGTGGTGGCTCGTGCCTGTAATCCAAGTTACTGGGGAGGCTGAGAAAGGAGAATCACTTGAACCCGTGAGGCAGAGGTTGCAGTGAGCTGAAATCGAGCCTCTGCACTCTAGCCTGGGCAACAGAGTGACACTCCATCTCAGGAAGGTGGACTGCAGGAGGGAGAGGTGGGAGTGGGAGGAGGTGGGAGTGGAGCAGGGTAGAGTGGGGAAGTGAGAGAGTGCCAAGGAAGGGAGAAAGAGGTGGAAGGCTGGAGACAGAGACAAGATCAAGGGGAAAGAGAGATGGGAGAGGACTGGGGAGGGAGGAGATGGAAGGGGAGGCAATGGGGGGTGGGGAGGAAGCTGGGAGAGGGGAAGATGGGTAATGGTACCAAGACAGGTAACACAAAGGCAAAAATAGCCAACAGAGATTCAAAGAGATATGGTGAAAGAGCTCCATGGAGAGACATGAAGAGAAAAGAGCAGATTTTTCCACTGGAACTGAGACTTAGGGTTGAGTTGGTTGACCCCTCTCCCTGATTCCCTAAGCCACCCTGGCAAGACTCATTTCTCTCCGGACCTTGTGACCTGCAGAAGTGTACAGTGGGAGGGCCAGGCATGGTGGTTCATGCCTGTAATCCCAGCACTTCGGGAGGCAGAGGCAGGTGGATCACATGAGGTCAGGAGTTCGAGACTAGCCTGACCAACATGGCAAAACCTTGTCTTTACTAAAAATACAAAAATTAGCCAGGTGTTGTGGCTCGTGCCTGTAATCCCAGCTACTCCGGAGGCCAAGGCAGGAGAATCGCTTGAACCTGGGAGGCAGAGGTTGCAGTGAGCGGGGGGTCACATACTGGATTCTAGCTTGGATGACAGAGGTGGCAGGAGACGAGACGGTATCTGGTTAACTCACATTGGGTGGCTGTAGCCAGTGCTATATATAGCAGAACCCCCCCACCCACCCACACGGTGCCATGAGACCCCAGACCTCAGAGGAGCCAGCGGGGAAAGTTCCGGATGGAGGATGGGGGAGAGAGGGTGGGAGACAGTGGTGGAGAGGGGGTAGGTAGATACAAAGAAACAACCCTCCAACATGCCTTATTCCGGCATTTTCTGTTCACTGTTGTGTTCCTGCTAGATGCTACCATGAGGG
Organism: Cebus imitator; assembly: GCF_001604975.1. Taxonomy (NCBI): domain Eukaryota; kingdom Metazoa; phylum Chordata; class Mammalia; order Primates; family Cebidae; genus Cebus; species Cebus imitator. The sequence continues at coordinate 2,272,393 of NW_016107611.1, forward strand.
CAGGCATCTCTGTCTGTCGTAGTCACTGCTTTTACAGCGTGACCCACAACAGGTCTGGAGCCAGACTGCAGAATCCCAGTTCTGCCCCCACTCTTGCTGTGTGACCCGACGACCTCTCTGGGCCCCTCAGCTAGTTCAGCTGTAAAATGGGCATCATCATAACACCTCCTCCCATAGTATGGTTGTCAAGATTAAAGGAAGTGCTTGGAGCAGCGCCTGGCACGGAGCCACCAACTGATAAATATTGCTTGAATGAATGAAAGAATATGCAGAGGGTTACTTGGAGAGGCATTGCAATATCTACCATGTTCCATTGAGCTAAGATGCACCTTTTTCCACTATTTAAACATTTCCAGAAATTGGATACATTTTACAGTCAATGGTGTCCAGTGATTTCAACTGAGTGTTTTTCCCATTTGTATTAATATATAAAGTAATGCTGCAGCTTCCAGAGAAGTCTTAGATTTGAAGATATATAGTAAATAGATAAATAATATTATTAGGTTGAATAGCGATTTCTGATATTCAAACACTTCTATTTGTAAATACAGTAATTTTTAATTTGTATTTTTATTTTTTTGAGATGGAGTTGCGCTCTGTCACCCAGGCTGGAGTGCAGTGGTGCAGTCTTGACTCACCACAACCTCCACCTCTGGGTTCAAGAGATTCTCCTGCCTCAGCCTCCTGAGTAGCTGGAACTACAGGCACCTTCCACCATGCCCAGCTATTTTTTGTATTTTTGGTACAGACAGGGTTTCCCCAAGTTGGCCAGGCTGGTCTTGAATTCCTGACCTCAAGTGATCTGCCTGCCTAGGGCTCCCAAAGTGCTGGGATTACAGGTGTGAGCCACTGTGTCCAGCCTAAATACAGTAATTGTATAAGCTAAAAGATTGAAAAGAGTTACACATATATGTTAGATTATTATAGAGTTATAATCACTATTTATAATTTCTAAACTTGAGAGCTGCTGATTTACCTAATAAACCAGAAATTCTTAAATTTTTTGGTCTCAGGGTCCCTATTTTTGTTTTTATTATTTATTTATTTGTTTGTTTATTTATTTATTTATTTTTGAGACAGAGTTTCGCTCTTGTTACCCAGGCTGGAGTGCAATGGTGTGATCTCGGCTCACCGCAACCTCCGCCTCCTGCGTTCAGGCAATTCTCCTGCCTCAGCCTCCTGAGTCGCTGGGATTACAGGCACGCACCACCATGCCCAGCTAATTTTTTGTATTTTTAGTAGAGACGGGGTTTCACCATGTTGACCAGGATGGTCTCGATCTCTTGATCTCGTGATCCACCTGCCTTGGCCTCCCAAAGTGCTGGGATTACAGGCGTGAGCCACCGCGCCCGGCCTTTTTTTATTTTTTATTTTTGTGAGATGGAGTCTTGCTCTGTTTTCTAGGCTGGAGTACAATGGTGTGATCTCAGCTCACTGCAGCCTTCAACTCCTTGGCTCAAGCGACGCTCCTGCCTTAGCCTCCTGAGTAGCTGGGATTACAAGCATGTGCCATGATGCCTGGCTGATTTTTGTATTTTGATAGAGACAGGGTTTCGCCGTGTTGCCAGACTGGTCTCAAACTCCTGACCTCAAGTAATGCACCCTCCTCAGCCTCCCAAAGCGCTGAGATTCCATTGGGAGGCCAAGGCAGGATTACCTGAGGCCAGGAGTTGAGAACAGCCTGGGCAACATGGTGAATCCCCGTCGCTACTAAAAATACAAAAAATTAGCAGGGTGTGGGGTGCATGCCTCTGATTCCAGCTACTTGGTAGGCTGAGGCATGAGAATAGCTTGAACCCGGAAGGTGGAGGTTGCAGTGAGCCAAGGCTGTGCCACCGTACTCCAGCCCCGACAACAGAGCGAGACTCTGTCTCTAAATAAATAAATAATCTGGGTGTAGTGGTGCATGCCTGTAGTCCCAGCTACTTGGGTGGTTGAGGCAGGAGGATCACTTGAGCCCCAGAGTTTGAGACTACAGTAAGCTGTGATTGCACCACTGTACTCCAGCCTGAGTGACAGAGTGAGACCCTATGCAAAAAAAAAAAAAAAAAATTACTGAGGAGCCCAGTTTCTGTCAATGTGGGTTATGTCAATCTACATTTTCCATATTTAAAACTAACACTGAGAAATGTTAAAAACTTGTATTAGTTCATTTAAAAATAGCAATCATTTGTTAGCGTAAAAGCATTTTTATTAAAAGAACTATATTCTGGCTGGGCACGGTGGCTCATGCCTATGGGAGGCCAAGGCGGGTGGATCACGAGGTCAAGAGATTGAGACCATCCTGGCCAACATGGTGAAACCCCATCTTTACTAAAAATACAAAAATTAGCTGGGTGTGGTGGCACACACTTGTAGTCCCAGCTACTTGGGAGACTGAGGCAGGAGACTCTCTTGAACCCAGGAGGCGGAGGTTGCAGTGAGCCGAGCTCACACGATTGCACTCCAGCCTGGCGACAAGGCGAGACTCTGTCTCAAAAAAAAAAAATATATATATATATATATATTTCAAAAAATTTAGTCAAAAGAGTGGCACTGTTTTCCATTTTTGCAAATCAAGTCTGGCCCAGTGGAAGACAGCTGGATTCTCCTAGCTGCTTTTGCATTCTCTCTGTTGGAATATGAACACCCTCTGGAAAACTCCACTGTACGCTTCATGAGAAAGGGAGTGGAAAGGGCTAGTAATAACTTAGCATTGCCGGGCATGGTGGCTCATGCTTGTAATCCCAGCACTTTGGGAGGCCAAGGTGGGAAAATCACGAGGTCAGGAGTTCAAGACCAGCCTGGCCAACATGGGGAAATCCCATCTGTACTAAAAATAAAAAAAAAAAAAAAAATAGCTGGGCATGGTAGTGGGCGCCTGTAATCCCAGCTACTCAGGAGGCTGAGGCAGGAGAATCGGTTGAATCTGGGAGGCAGAGGTTGCAATGAGCCAAGATCACACCACTGCACTCCAGCCTGGTCAATAGAGCAAGACTCCACCTCAAACAAACAAACGAGGCCGGGCGCGGTGGCTCAAGCCTGTAATCCCAGCACTTTGGGAGGCCGAGG
>NW_016107611.1:2275928-2293342 GCF_001604975.1 Cebus imitator
TCACCATGTTGACCAGGATGGTCTCGATCTCTTGACCTCGTGATCCACCTGCCTCGGCCTCCCAAAGTGCTGGGATTACAGGCTTGAGCCACCGCGCCTGGCCGAAAATAGTTTTTACTTTGCCGACATCCTCAGAGGATTTCGGAGACACCCCTGGGTGTCTCAAACCCTGGAGAGGCACTTCAAGCATAATCTTGAGTGTATGGGAGCATGGTGGGTGGGAAACAGGGTGGGGAGGGCAGGGAGTGTATCCAGGGAGTGAGGAGAGACCTTGAGAGACAGATTTCTGCAGAGAGAGGTAATGATGGAAGGGATTTGTAGAGGAGGCAAGACGGACAGACAGACAGACAGGCAGTGGATCCTGGGATCCTTCGCTGACCAGCAGAGTGGAGCTCCACTGACCCCTTTCATCTTTCCCTCTAGGTCTACTCTCCGGTGACCCCGGTGCCCACCATGGCCCCTCTCAACTCCTACATGACCCTGAACCCTCTGAGCTCTCCCTATCCCCCTGGGGGCCTCCCTGCCTCCCCACTGCCTTCCGGACCCCTGGCCCCCCCAGCCCCTGCAGCACCCCTGGGGCCCACCTTCCCAGGCCTGGGTACCAGCAGTGGTGGCGGCAGCAGCTCAGGGTATGGGGCTCCCGGTCCTGGGCTGGTGCACGGGAAGGAGATGCCGAAGGGGTACCGGCGGCCCCTGGCACACGCCAAGCCACCGTATTCCTACATCTCGCTCATCACCATGGCCATCCAGCAGGCGCCAGGGAAGATGCTGACCCTAAGTGAAATCTACCAATGGATCATGGACCTCTTCCCTTACTACCGGGAGAATCAGCAGCGCTGGCAGAACTCCATCCGCCACTCGCTGTCTTTCAACGACTGTTTCGTCAAGGTGGCGCGCTCCCCAGACAAGCCTGGCAAGGGCTCCTACTGGGCCCTGCACCCCAGCTCAGGGAACATGTTTGAGAACGGCTGCTACCTGCGCCGCCAGAAGCGCTTCAAGCTGGAGGAGAAGGTGAAGAAAGGGGGCAGTGGGGCCGCCACCACCTCCAGGAATGGGACAGGGTCTGCTGCCTCCACCACCACCCCCACTGCCACGGTCACCTCCCCGCCCCAGCCCCCTCCTCCAGCCCCCGAGCCTGAGGCCCAGGGCGGGGAAGATGTGGGGGCTCTGGACTGTGGCTCACCCCCTTCTTCTACACCCTATTTCACTGGCCTGGAGCTCCCAGGGGAGCTGAAGCTGGACGCGCCCTACAACTTCAACCACCCTTTCTCCATCAGCAACCTGATGTCGGAACAGACACCAGCGCCTCCCAAACTGGACGTGGGGTTTGGGGGCTATGGGGCTGAGGGTGGGGAGCCTGGAGTATACTACCAGAGCCTCTATTCCCGCTCTTTACTTAATGCATCCTAGCAGGGGTTGGTATCGCTGGAGCTCACACCTTGAAGCTCTTGGGGCCTGATGCTTCTGGTGACACATCGCTTGCCCCGCTGGTTAACATTCGGCTTGGTCTATTACTTACTGTAATGACTGCCATCTCAGTCGGCATGGTGTGGATTCACTGGGTACTGTGATAACCACCGTCAATACATCTTGGAGGCCCCCTGGGTACTGTGAGGACTGCTACGTTGATTTGTGTTATTGGCTGATCCACCACATGGTTTGATGGCCACCAACTTCGTTGGCCCTTTGGGTGTGATAGTGATACCATTTCAGTGCCATAGTTGGCCCATTAGGTGCTGTGCCCACTTCTTTTTTGGTGTACTTCTTGGCACCATGGGGCCAAGTTGGCCACCATCTACGTAACACCTTTTTTGGCCCATTGGGTGCTCTGATAGCTGTCATGCTGGGTGGGTGATGATGTCAGGGGCCATCACGTACCGTGGTGGCCGCTGCAGCTCCATGTTGGCCATGTCATCACCATTCTCTTTGGCATGGGTTGGGTGGGGGATGGAGGTGAGAATATTCCTTGGTTTTCTCCGAAGCCCATCCTGTCCCCCAACTCTGGTCCAGGAGAAACCAGAAAAGGCTGGTTAGGGTATGGGGAACTTCTACTGAAGTCTGATTCTTGCCTGGGAAGTGGGGTACTGGCTGTGTTTAATCATTAAAGGTACCATGTCCGCCTCTTACTGAATGTCTCCTTTCCTTGGCTGGTGGGCCCTGTGGGGCTTGAACACCTGAATTTCTGTTCCTCTGTCCCTTCTGCTTCCTGCCCCCAAGAGCCGGCTACCTCTGGGGGAGGAGTTGGGGGAGGCATCGACCTGACCTTTGGCTCTTTGCTGTCCCTGACCCTAAGGACAGTTTGCTCACAGATAGCAGCCCCCGCAGCAGTGGGGCCAGAGCAGAGGGGGAGGTGGCGCTGCAGTGACCAAGGCCATCTCCCCACCCCCACCTCCCAGACACACACGCAGACCTCTGCCTCTGAGGCTGTGGAAGCCTAAGTGCCCAGCAATCTTTGGCAAAACTGGGGAGGAGGAAAAAGGACAGATGAGGTGTCAATTCGGCCACTGGAGATGGTGCACGTGTCAGAGTTTATCTGTGTGTGGGTGTGTGTGTGCGTGCGTGTGTGTGTGGGGGGGTCCTCATGGTCTACTGCCGGGTGTTGTCTATTTTTTTTTTTCTGAGATGGAGTCTTACTCTGTCCCCCAGCCTAGAGTTCAGTCGTGTGATCTTGGTTCACTGCAACCTCCACCTCCCGGGTTCAAGCAATTCTCCTGCCTCAGCCTCCTGAGTACCTGGGATTATAGGCGCACACCACCACCCCTGGCTAATTTTTGTATTTTTAGTAGAGACAAGGTTTCACTATGTTGGTCAGCCTGGTCTCGAACTCCTGACCTCAGGTGTTCTGCCCGCCTCAAGCCTCCCAAAGTGCTGGGGTTACAGGCGGGAGCCACAGAACCCAGCCAGGGTGTTTTCTATTGTTGGTATCCCTTGATTATGTGGGTTTGCGTATCTGTTCATACCCTAGGTGTGTGCTTACTTGCCCTGGATGGCTGCGAATATCAGACTCTTGTGTATTTCTTTTATTTATTTATTGAGCGAGGGTCTCGCTCTGTTGCCCAGGCTGGAATGCAGTGGCACAATCTTGGCTCACTGCATCTCCACCTCCTGGGTTCAAGTGATTCTCACGCCTCAGCCTCCTGAGCAGCTGGGATTATAGGCACCTGCCACAACACCTGGCTAACTTTTGTATTTTTAGTAGAAACGGGTTTTCACCATGTTGGTCGGCTGGTCTCGAACTCCTGACCTCAAATGATCTGCCCACCTTGGCCTCCCAAAGGCATGAACGACCACGCCAGGCCTTTTGTGTATGTCTTTATTGTCTTGTGTGGTGGCTCTCTGTGTACACCTATCCCTGGGTCCCTCTGGGTCTCACTCTGTGTTACGTGTGTGTCTGTATGTCACTATCTGCCTAACTCACTGCCTCAAAGGGTGTGTGTGTGGCACGGCATACATATGGTAGGGCCAGCTGTTCTTGTGTGTTCTATGCGTCTCTCTGTGAGTCCGTGTATATCTGCATGCTTTAAAGAAAGCATGTAAGGCCGGGCGCGGTGGCTCAAGCCTGTAATCCCAGCATTTTGGGAGGCCGAGGCGGGTGGATCACGAGGTCAAGAGATTGAGACCATCTTGGTCAACATGGTGAAACCCCGTCTCTACTAAAAATACAAAACATTAGCTGGGCATGGTGGTGCGTGCCTGTAATCCCAGCGACTCAGGAGGCTGAGGCAGGAGAATTGCCTGAACCCAGGAGGCGGAGGTTGCGGTGAGCCGAGATGGCGCCATTGCACTCCAGCCTGGGTAACAAGAGCGAAACTCCGTCCCAAAAAAAAAAAAAAAAAAGAAAGCATGTAGGCTAGGTGTGGTGGCTCATGCCTGCTGTAACCCCAGTACTTTGGGAGGTGGAGGTGGGAGGATCACTTAAGGTCAGAAGTTCAAGACCAGCCTGGCCAACATGGCGAAATCTCGTTTCTACTACAAATATAAAAATTAGGCCGGGTGTGGTGGCTCATGACGCCTGTAGTCCCAGCTACTCAGGAGGCTAAGGCAGGAGAATTGCTTGAACCTGGGAGGGAGAGATTGCAGCGAGCCAAGATTGCACCACTGTACTCCAGCCTGGGTGACAGAGCAAGAGTGTCTCAAAAACAAACAAACAAAAAAAGCATGTGTGTTTGTGTGTGTCTGATGCCTGCCTTTGCTGTGTACCTGTAATGTTGCGTTTGCATGTGAGTGTGTGTGGTGAGTCTGCTGGCCTGGTGAGTGTCCGTCGCTTTTGCAGGAGGGTGTGCAGGGAAGGATCTGTGTCATCCTCCTTCAGCCACTCCTCTGGATTTGGGATCCAGGTGTCTGTCCCCCAGATCTCTCCTGTGACTCTGAGTCGGCCTGTCTGTTGTTCAGATTGGCTGTCCTGGAAACACAACTGTGCACCTCCTACCCCTCCATTCAGAATGGAAACTGAGGCCCAGATGGGATGGGGCTGGGCTGAGGTCATTCAGCAGGGCTGGAGTGGGTGGACAGGGCAGATCTGATTCTCTCTTTTCCTCACCTGTCATCTGCCTTTCCTAGTTGCTGGCTCTCTTTGCTCATTCATTTATTCAGTCAGCCAGCCAGCCATTCAGTCATTTGAAGATCAAAGACTTTGTCTAATCCACCTGTGTGTGCGTGTGTGCATGGGCGCGGGCACACCAGTGTGATGTGTCTTTCAGTTTCTGTGGGTCCGTCTTTCTCCTTGACTCTTAGTGTCCTTTCTTTCCTCTTTTTCTTTCCCTCCCTCCCTCCCTCCTTCCTTCTTTCGTTCTTTCTTTTCTTTCCTTTTCTTCCTCCCTCCCTCCCTCCCTCCCTTCCTTCCTTTGTTTTTGAGATAGGATCTTGCTCTATCACCCATGCTGGAGTGCAGTGACACGATCACAGCTCACTGCGGCGTTGAACTCCCTGGCTCAAGCAATCCTCCCTCCTCAGCCTCCCGAGTAGCTGGGACTACAGGCGCACACCATCATGCCTGGCTAATTTTTAATTTTTTTTTATAGAGAGGGGGTTTCCTTGTGTTGTGAAGGGTATTCTTGAACTCTTGGCCACAAGCGGTCCTCCTGCCTCAGCCTCCCAAAGTGCTGAGATTACAGACATGAGCCACCGCACCCAGCCAGTGTCATTTCATTCTGTATCTATCTGTCCCTGACCCTCTGTCTGTGCCTTAATCTGTGTGTCTTGGTTTCTTTGAGTCGCTGGTGCTGCCTCTGTGTGGCTGTCTCTCCTATGGCTCACCTCGATCTCTCTCTCTCTGTCTCTCTCTCATCTCTTTTTTTCTTTCTACTACTTGGACTCCCGCCCTCCCTTCCCCTGGGACTTTGGGTTTCTCCCTCCTTTTCTCAGTCACTCTTTCCCGGGGTCCATCTCCCCCGACGCCTTTCCTGGATCACTGGTCTCTCTCTCTCTGGCCTCTTTCCCTCTCCCAGCTCCCTGGTTTCTGCCCCTACCTGCCACCTCGAAGGCCAGGCCCTCTATTCCTGTCGCTGTGCCCCGCCTTGCAGGCTGCGTGTCACCCCCGCCCCCTGCCGCGCTGGCTCCCCGTCAGTCCCACCAGCCTCGCTGTCCTGGGCAGGCCGGGGAATTCCTCCCTGTTCCTGGAAAAAACAACTGGGGCCGAGAGAAAGGCCCTCAGTCTCCCCAGGCACCCGCCCCCCTCCCTTGGGCTTGGGGGTCTCTCCCGGAGTCGGCCAGCCCGAGGCAGGAAGCCCTGCGGTTTCTGGCTTCTCCCAGGCGGCCTCCGGATCTGGCCCCCGCCCCCCGGCCAACAGCCCAAATATTATTCCGCGGGAGGAGTCGGTGGTGGCGGGAGGAGGCCCAGGCTGAAAGAAGCTTTCAGGGCGGCCAGGCCTGGGGCTTCCTGTCCCCAGGCTCGGGCCTCAGGCCGCCCCAGTGGGGACCTCAGGTGGCCGGAGGGGTGGGGTGTTGTTGTAGGGTCCTTGGGAGAGGGTGGGGCCATCCGTTGGGGTGTCTGGTGGCTACCAGCTCTGCTGGCGTGGGCAGGTGTGACCCCTACCCCAGGGACAGCCGGCTGGTGTCCAGCGTGGAAAAGTACCACGGTCAGACGTGGGACGCATGGACAGACACGGGACGCCATGAATCAGGGATGTGGGGTGGCCATGGGGACATAGGTGGCCCTGGGCTGTGGGCCTAAGGTGACACGGTCCAGGGGAGTGGCTCGTGGGTGGGGAAGCAGAGGCTGGGGCAGGGTCCTAGCTGTGGGCAGAGGGCTGTCAGCATTAGAAGGCATGAAATGATGATGATGATTAAAAGCTCCTAGGACTTCCCACGAGTCCGGGATTGTGTTAGCACCTTACAGAACTGACGGACTCTATCCTTCCCGCTCCCCTCAACTTTACTGTTTCGTGAAACAAAGGCACAGAGACATTAAGTGACTTGCCTGGGGTCACACAGATCAAGGCGGGGTGCTAGGGCATGAACCCAGGTAGTCTGGCGCAGAGGCAATGCCTCTAAGCACCCTGCTGTTCTGTAGGATGGGAGGGCCAGTGGCAGCGCAGCGCAGTCCTGGGGTCCCCAAGCCCTCCCTGGCAGGCAGTCCCACTCTCCGCCACAGCCTGCCATATGGGAGGAGGTTGGCTCCCAGAAGTCACATACTCACTGGTGACTGGGCGGTTCACAGCTAGGTGGGACACGTGTGTCCCAGTCAGCGTGTTTGTCACTGGGCTTCATTCACATGTCTGGCTGTCAGCATCTTGGTGTCACCGTGTCTGTGAGCTTGTGTGTTTCTGTGTGATGCATCTCTGTTCAGCACGTTAGTGTGTGTGTGCTTGGACGTCTCTGCGTTGGTATCTGTCCTGGGTTTGTGTTGGTGTCATTGTCTCCCGATGTACACATGTAGGTGACTGTTCTGTCTGTCATTGTCTTCTTTGGGCCGTCGCCACGTTCTCTGTGTCTGTTCATCGTTCTGTGCTTTGTCACCATGCCTCTGTGCCTGACGACAGGTTTGCCTATCATTGTGTTTTTGATGAGCACGCTTCACTGTGTGTGTCTGTCACTGTCTGTGACAGTGTGTCTCTGTGACTGTTTATGTCTCTGTCACTCTGGACCTGTCACTGCGGCTCTAGTCTATATCTGTCACTGTGTGTCACCATGTCTGTCCCTCTATGTGTCACCATCTACCCAGGTGTCACCGTGCATGTGTTACTCATCGCCCAGGCCACAAGTGGGTGTGTCGGGCCCACCGGTGCCAGGGCTGTGGCCCAGCCCATCCCACCCTCGCGGACCGTGGGCCAGGCTGGGCGCCTATTTGCAATCCTGCCCCAGGTAAACACCAAGATCCGGAACCCAAGGGCCACCTCCCTCACCTCTGCTCCTGCCCCTCAGCCTGTTCTGGGCTGGACCAGAGCCCTGCAGACAGTGAGCCCCAGACTGGAAAAGTGTCCTGACCCTCTCCCTCCCCGGGCACCAGCCTCCCCAAGCCTTCAGCCTCAACTCTGTCTGTCTGTCTGTTTCTGTCTCACTGTGTGTCGATCTCTCTGTTTCTCTTCATCCCTACTTCCCCTCACCCGGGCTTCTCCTTGGCTCTGCCTCTCTCTGGAATGACCCTCTCTCTTCATTCTGTCACCATCCCTCTTTCTGTCTCTGCGGGGAAGTTCCATTTCTCTGGCTGTTCGGCTGATGCGTCTCCATTTGAGTCTGCCTGCTTCCTGACACTTGCTTTCTAGCTGGTGCTGGCACTCTCTCCGCAAGTGTCTTTCTGTCCCACTTTGTAAGTTTCTCCTCCTTCTCTCTGCCGTCTGTCTGCCTGAGCCTCTTAGTCTTGGGGCCTATCTCTGTGGGTCTCTGAGCCCCCAGCCCCCACAGACACAGACTCTGCCATGCCCAGGCCCTTAGGGGGAGTGTGTGGCCCCCAGCCTCCCCCCTCAGTGTGCTGGTATATATATATATATAAACGTATATGTGCGTATTATTTATATCTGTACCCGGGCAGCAGGGGAAGACACTGGGGCCTTTGTGTAGGCGCTGCCCGCCTGCCCGCCACTCTTCTCCCTTCATCCCTGCCGCCTGCCCGCCTCCACTCCCCCTGCACAGAAAGGTTCCTGTGGGGCCTGCCAGCTTCCTCTGCCTGAGGTGTGAGTGGGCACGGCACGGGTGAGGCGGGCAGGAGGGCCTGGGGTTTTTTTTCCAGCCCCAGGAAGCTTTCCGGGTGGGGTGGGTTCTGGAAGGAATGGGACTTCTCAGCTGAGCTGCTGTGGGTCTGTGTGTATCTGCTGTCCCTGAGTGTCCCTGCGCCCTAAGCTGGCCTCTCTCCGGGGGTCTCTGAGTCCGTCTGTCCATCTAGATGCTGTTCTGGCATTTTCTCTGTTGGTTTGGGGTCTCTCTCACGCATGCACAGTCGTCGGGCATTTGTGCTGGGCTCCGTGTTGAGAATGCACAGATAAAAGTCGGTCCCAGTGGGTTCTGTGCCATTTCTGTCTCATATGCTCCATCCTCTCACCCCCTGCTTGAAAGCTCCCACCTGTTCCTGTTAGAACAACATTCAGGCTAGGTGTGGTGGCTCATGCCTGCAATCCCAGGACATTGGGAGGCCGAGGCGGGCAGATCACTTGATTGTCAGGAGTTCAACGCCAACTTGGTCAACATGGTGAAACCCATCTGTACTAAAAATATAAAAAGAATAGCTGGGTGTGGTGGCGTGCACCTGTAGTCCCAGCTACTCGGGAGGTTGAGGCAGGAGAATGGCTTGAACCCTGGAGGTGGAGGTTGCAGTGAGCGGAGATTGTGCCACTGCACTCCAGCCTGGTGACAGAGAGCAAGACTCTGTCTTTTTTGTCTCAAAAATTTTGTCTCAAAAAATACAAAAAACAAAATCCAAAGTCCTTATCACAGTGTCCAGGTCCTCTTACTGCTCCCCACCATCCCTCTGATTCCATTCCCCACTACTCTGCTAGCACTGGTCGGCCCGCTGCTTCTGGGACAAACTAAGCAGGCTCCCACCTCAGGACCCTCGCATGTGCTATTTACCCAGATTTCCCCTGGCTCACTCCCTCCCCCGCTTCACTTCTTAGTGTCACGTGCTCAGTGAGCCCTTTCCTACATCCTTCTAAAATAGCAGCCCCAGCCCAGCGCAGTGTCTCAAGCCTGTAATCCCAGCCCTTTGGAAGGCTGAGATGGGCAGATCACATGAGGTCAGGAGTTTGAGACCAGCGTGGCCAACATGCTGAAAACCCGTCTCTACTAAAAATACGAAAATTAGCTGGGCGTGGTGGTGCACGCCTGTAGTCCCAGCTACTCGGGAGGCTGAGGCAGGAGAATCGCTTGAATCCGGGAAGTGGAAGCTGCAGTGAGCTGGAATTGCACCACTGCACTTCAGCCTCGGTGACAGAGTGAGACTCTGTCTCAAAATAAATAAATAAATAATAAAATAAAATAGCAACCGGGGCTGAGTGCCATGACTCACGCCTGTAATCCCAGCACTTTGGGTGGCTGAGGCAGGCAGATTGCTTGAGCTTAGTAGCTTGAGACCAGCCTGGCCAACATGGTGAAACTCCATCTCTATTAAGATAAAAGACAAAATAGCCATCCACGTGACTCTCTGTCCCCTTTTCCTGGTTCACTTTTTCTCCTCGGTACTGACCACTCCATGGCTGTCACACTTTATGGTCCTGTTTGCATCTCTTACCTGCATGCCAGCTCCGTGAGAGGAGAGGCTGCATTCTTTTTTTTTTTTCTTTTGAGACAGAATCTTACTCTGTTGCCTGCTCTGGAGTGCAGTGGCGCATGATCTCACTGCAACCTCTGCCTCCCGGGTTCAAGTGATTCTCCTGCCTCAGCCTCCCACATAGCTGGGACTACAGGCATGTGCCACCATGCCCAGCTAATTTTTGTATTTTTAGTAGAGATGGGGTTTACTATGTTGGCCAGGCTGGTCTTGAACTCCTGACCTCATGATCCTCCCACTTTGGCCTCCCGAAGTGCTGGGATTACAGGCTTGAGCCACAGTCCCTAGCCCAAGGGCTGCATTCTATTCCCTGCTCCATCCACATTATCTCCCCCAGTGCTTGTCACATGCTGGATACTGAATAAACACTTGTTGAGGAAGAGAAGCAACCCATTAATCTGTCCATCCCTTAAGCTGACCCTGTGCTGGGTGATGCTGAGGACGCAGTGGTGATCAAGACATCCCTGGCCTTCCCTTCTGGGGCTCACAGTCTGTTTGCCAGACAGCAACACTCCAGAATGGATAGGGCTGGGATTGGGGGAGTACAGGGGGATATGGGAGGCCCAGAAATGGCACCTGATGCAGGCTGGTGGTCAGGGAGGGCTTCCTGGAGGAGGTGCCTTGGTCTGATGACTGGGGACCAAATAATCCAAACAGATGCAACCTTGCACTTCCTCACAGAGCTCCCATTCCCTGCCTCTGTCTCACAGAACTTCCGAGTTTGAGGATGTCTTAGCTCTAGTTCACACCTGTGCCTTTTCCTGACTTCAGTCTCTCTCACCTCTTTTTCTTCCCATTTTAAGTTGTTTTTTCTTTTTTTCTCATCTCTTCTTTATTGCCTTCCCTGTGCATCTAGTCTTCCCTCTCTTACGTGACTGTTGTGGGCATCTCATAGGTATATCTTTCTCGCTCAATCTATCAGAATATTGCCCTTTTCTTTTTCTTTTCTGTCTCTCCCTCTCTGGTCTGCCTCATCCCTGAGGTCCTCTCGGGTCTCTCCCTGTTGCTCTGGGTCTCCGGCTCCTGCCTCTCCTTGTGTCTTTCAGTGAGCTGGTCCCGAATCTCTCCCTCCCAGCTCTGGTGCCTCCCATCTTTCCCTGAGTGTCTCTCCACCTATAGCCTGATTCCCAAATAAATCCAGAACCCCTCCACCCTGGCCCCACCCTGGCACTGAGGGAAGGGGGGCTGATCCAGCCCCCACACCCACACAGGTCAGGCCTTCTGCTCTGTTAATGGTTAACTCAACCTCTATCTAGAATACACACCAGCCAGGCTGGGGGTGACTCCCCTGCCCCCCACCCACCTACCAGCTGTTCTTAAAGGACCAGGTGTCCTCCGCAGCTCTTTAGTTCCCACTGGGGCACAGGGGCCAGGTGTCTGGAGGCCTCCAGCTCTGAGGATTTGGGGGTGGGGGAGGTACCCAGCACTCGGCCTGCTGGGTCAGGGGAGGCCACAGGCTAGCCCGGGAGGGGAGCCCAGGCATGGAGCTCCATCCAGGTCTCTCTTGCCCCAAGCTTATCACCTGGTGTATTTAATCAGGGGTGGTTTTCCCAGCCCTGCCCACAGCCCAGGCTGGTAGTGCCAGGAGTGGTAGAACACCTGAGAGCTGATGGCTGGGGGGTCGGGAAGGATGGGACCCCCCTCAGTCCAAGAACAGAAGGTCCTCCAGATGTGAAGGTTGAAGCCCTAGGATGCCTAATATCTGGGAGTTAGGACATGTAGTTATTCAGGTGTGAGTGGGACCCCAGGGTAACCCAGCTGATTAAGTCAGGACTGTAGGGGCCTCCAGATTTAGGTGATGGGAACCGTGAATTCCCAAGGACATCTGGGGGCAACCTAAGGTCCCAGAGCTATCTGACAGTGCTGTGGGGTGGCAGGACCATCATTCCCTATCTCTCTGTCCATTCGCAGGCCTTTGCGCCCCGCATTCCCCCTTCCCGGAATTTCCACCTCGGCGTGGCTGGGGAGGCCGCGGGGTGGGGGCTGGGATCTTGGGGCCGCCCCCTCCCCTTAACCCCTGCTTCACCGCAGCCCGCTCAGGCCCCGCCCCGTGACGCCAGCGAGCAGGAAGTCCTGGTTAATGATCAGCCACCCGGACAGGTGCGGGACAAGGCCGCGCACATCAGAGGCAGCCGCGGGGCAAGTGCCTTTCACTCTGCTCTCTAGGGTGGCCGCCGAAGGGGCTTGTCTCCCGAGACGAGGGTGAGGAGTCCAGCTGGGGCTTCCCAAACGTCCGCCTCTTGGGCACCACCAGAGGCGAGAAGTAGCCAAGTTGTTTCTAGGCATCCTGTTAGTTTACCCCATGGAGGTAAATTTCCTTTCCTCGGGCAGTCCCTGTAGCAGTCTACCCCAAATTCTCGCCCTACCAAGCAAGAACCCACTGCCTGTTTCTTCTAGGAAGCCTCTCAATGCCTCTTTCCCATCCCCACATGGGCGCTCAGTCCTCCACCTTCCAGGTAGAGACAGGGGATGGGCCAGCTACAGAAGGGTAATCTACTCCCGAGCATCTCCCTGCAGGAGCTATCCCCTCTCTGAGCCTCAGTTCTTTCATCTGGAAAAGGGGCCGATGGCTAAAACGCGACCAGTGGGTCGCACTCGTTGAAGGTCAGCCGGCGGGACCGCCTGGGTGCCGGGCGCCACCTGGAGGCTACCACGCAACGTCCTGTCCCTCGCAGGACCACTTCAGTCCCAAAGGGGGCGCAGCATCTCACACAACTAAGGGACCAAGAAGGAAAAAAAAAAAAAACATCTTTCGGTTTATTGAAGGAGCAGAAGTGGGCGGGAGAGGGGGGCAATAAAATGCTTTTGCCTCGTTTATAAAGAGCGAGTTTTCAGGAGGTCCCTTCTCAAGGAGGAGGGGGGCACCTCTCCCCCAACTACAAGCAGCAGCAAAGCCAAGCCAAGGAGGACAGAGGGAAACTGGAGGGGCCAAGGGACCCCAAACACCCCCTCGGACAGGAACCACAAGCTTTCTCCCCCCACCCACAATGCATCTACCCCAGGGGACCCATCTGGGCAGAGGAAGGGAGTATGTACACAGGTAGGGGTGGCACTGGGCTAGGTCGGGGAGGGAATAATTTATCCGCGGCAGCGGTGGGTGGCAAAGGGGCAGAGGGCAGTGGCCTGGAGGCAGTGGTGGCCTACGGGTCCCGTTCTTTCTTAACCTTGATGTCTCCAGCAAGGATGGTGGCGATCTCGCCCTGCATGAAAGCCCAGGGGACCGAGGAACCCACCAGCGGGCATTTGTCTCCGCTCGGGCAGTACACCTCCCCAGCCGGGCCCTGTGCCTTGATGAACTCGCGCGAGCAGGGAAAGCAGAACTTGTGTCCGGGCACCGAGGGGCACTGGACGAAGTGGGTGTCTTCCAGCCGCTCCCTGCACAGGGTACAGCACAGGGGGGCCCCAGGGGTCGCCCCGGTGCCGCCGCCACCCCCGCTGACAGCTTCGGCCCCCGCTGTAGGACTGACTTCGGCTTCACCGTTGCGGGCAACCAGGCGATGCTGGGTTGGAGGCTGGGCCGTGGAGGAGGCTGCAGGGCTGGCACCCCCTGCACGCAGAGGCCCCCCACCTCCGCCAGGGTCCTTGGGTGATTGGCCCAGGGCCTCGGCCACATTCTTCAGGGCAGCAATGGGTGAGGGCACACCAGGGGTCTCAGCGGAATATGGGCCACCGGGTGCCACCCAGTGTCGTTGCTGCTGCTCCTCGGTGGTCATCTTCCCAGCTGCTTCGCCTTCAGGCTCGGGGGATGCCTTGCGACGGCGCGGCGTGGGGGCCAGGTTCCGGGATGGGGCTCGCGGAGGTGGGCCACAAAGAGCCGCAGGGGCCGTCTCTGGATACTGCTGGGGCAGGGCCTCTGCGGGGGCTGGCTCGCGGAAGCTGCGGACGCCGTCGGTCAGCAGCTCACCCAGCTGCCGCCATTCTCCTGAGCCATGCCGGCGTTCATATTCGAGGTACTTGAAGCCCGAAGAGGCAAGTGCCTTGCCCGGCTCCCGCAGAGCATCGTGGAACATCTGGCGAGCCACCGCCAGGACGCCTGCGTACACATTGCCAGAACCACAGGGGTATTCGGTGAAGAGCTTCAACTCGAACTCGTATCCTGGAGGACGGGCAGTAGCATCGAAGGCAAACACCCTCCCCACCAGCCCGTGATCCTTCTTGAAGCGCACATTGAACGGGGCGCAGGCGGACAGCGCCAGTAGCTGTTCCCGCACTGCTTTGGGGCGCCCGTGCCATTCCTCTGCCCGGCCCCGCATGGCCTCGTTCAGTTCTGCCAGACAGTCCGCATTCCTCTGCTGCTTCTCTTTCTCGAAATCGGAGCCGAAGAGGGGCCGGGCAGGACTCAAGCCGGGTGCCAGCGTCAGGCCTCGGCTTCCCAGGCCAGACACTGCCGCTGCCAGCAGCCCAGGGGGCATCAAGCCAGGCATGGAGCCAAGCAAGGCCCTTCGCGCCCCCTCTGCCACGGCCTCCTCACGGCCAAGCCCATTGGCCAGGCGGGACCCCAGAGTGTATTCCAGGGCAGGCGAGGGCAGGGGGAGGCGGCCTGATGATGTGGCCCTGTCATAGCGGTCCTGGCCTGAGACGCCGCCGCCTGTCCCTGACGGCTGGGGCTGGGCCTGCGGGGGCGGCAGCTGGGGCCCCTGTGCGGCGGCCGCAGCCAGGTCCTTGGTGGCCGGGTGCTTAAGGGCCGGGGGCCCGGGGGAGCGGCCTTCGGGGAGCACGTGGCTGCGCTTGAGCTGGCGGGCGGCATCGATGAGCAGTTCGATGCGGTCCGCGCCCTCGAAGTTCACGCAGCCGCGGCACACCGCCTCGCTGAAGTCCCACACCATGGCCCACGGCATCTTGGGCAGGTCGCACAGGTAGCACCACTGGCGGCGGGACGCCTGCACAGACGCCATGGCCCCAGTCCGCGCGCCGCCCGGCCCCCGCGTTCCACCGGCCGCCGCCGTGCGATCCGCGCCGCCGCCGTGCGATCCGCGTCCCCGGGACAGCGCGAGCCACGGTCCGGCCTCCGGCTCGGCCTCCCAGCCGGATCCAGGCCCGGCCCCCCTTCCCCGCCCCCTGGGCCCTAAGCCTTTTTGCTCACTCCCGCCTCCCTCGCAGAGGCAGGCTGAGGCACGTCGGCGCCCCCGCCCGGTCCGGGCTCCAAGCCGAGGCGCACAGCTCGGGTCCCACGATGGGCCTCTCTCACCGCCGCCTAGGGCTCCCGCCGCTCTCGCCGCCGCCGCTGCAACGGCCGCCGCCGCCTCCACCTCCTTCTTCTGCCCCAGAGGCCGCTTCGCAGGGAAAGTTACATAACGCGCCGGCAAAGCCTTCTGGGAAACGTAGTCCCGCCGGGGCCTGCTCTTAAAGGGAACGGCGGGTAGCGGCTGGCTGCGGGGGTCGCCGCCTCTCCTCGCGCAACCCTTACTCCTCCTCGCCTCGGGGCCGGAGTTCGGCGCGCCGCGAGGAGCTGGGACACAAAGGTGGGAGGCGAGGACGAAATACGAATGATCAGAGCTACTCCGGGTTCAGAAATTGTGGGGGTGGGTGGATAGGTTGCCGGGCTTCCAACTTCTGTTTCGATTTGCTGTGCAGCTTTAGGTAAAATGTCTTGCCCTCTCTGAGCCTCAGTTTCCTCGCCCAGCAAAGGTGGGCCAGTGACGAATTAGGAAGGCAGCAGCTTCTGGGGCGGGTCGGAGAAGCTCTGATTGATTGGCTTCAGAGAAGGGACGAGAAGCTGCCAGCTAGGAGGGGGTGGGGGTGGCCACTTGGCATTTCGTCCTCCCCCGGAATCCCTGGCTCTGGGGCCCGCCACAGCCAGAGGAGGGAGAGGACTAAGGGCTCCCGAGTCAGAGCTTTGCCTCAGTTTGCTAAAGGAGGGGGGCGACCGAGCCCCCTCTAACCCTGTCCCAGCTCTGCTCGCGTGCTCTGGTCTCTAAAGGGTTACACCGTCGGCCACTAGGCGTCCCCCACCCGCTTCACTACAATTCCCAAAATGCACCGCGGGGCGGACAAAGTGACGTACTTCCGCCGTCTGGGAGGTTGGGGGAGGCCTACCAGATTCGCGATACCTCCCCCGCTCCCCACCCCCAACTTTATGGGGGTCTTTGCGTGCTTTCGGAGCATGGCGTTTGCGGGACCCTTAGCCTCTATTGCTCCCCAGTTTGAGGGAGAGTAAGGGGCCAAGAGGAGGGAGTTGCTGGGGAAGGGCAAATACCCGACCACCTTTCCCGAACCTTGAGAGCTCACTACCTGGGAGGCCCAATCAGGCTTTGGGGACCCTCCTGTCTTCTTTCCCGGGCATTGGGAAAGGGACGAGGCTGTCTTTGGGGAAGGGCGGAGACGGGTCTCCAGGTTCTAACCCACAGCAGCCCCTTTCTCTTTCTAGGCCTGGGTCCGTGTTAGGTGCTTAAAAATATTTGAATGACGTGCCAGTTGGCCCTGGTTTTCAGTCTAGTGAGGGGCTGTCCCTTCCCCTCCCGTCCCACTGCAACCACAGCAGCTCTGATTGTTACCCAGACTTCACAATTTCAAAATAGTTTCACAATGTTGCCTACCACCTGTATTTGAACACTTTTCTCTCTTAAAAAAAGATTTATGAGGCCGAGGTGGGAGGATTGCTTGAGCCTGACGGTAGAGGCTGCGGTGAACCATGATTGCGCCACTGCACTCCAGCCTGGGCGATAAAGCAAGACCCTATCAAAAAAAAGAAAAAGATTTATCTACTTTTGCCGCATGCGGGTACTTGGTTCTCAATGATGGGTTTCATGTACTGATTACCTTAAAAAAAAAAAAAGTTAAAACTACAGAATCATTCTGGAGGCATTCATATGTCACTTAAAATTGCCTTTGGGCCATTATTTACTAAACACTAATGGGAGTTAAGACTTCTGGCCTGATTCGGCCTTCAGGTGGACTGGACTGGCCTCTGACCAGCTGTGGCCTTGGGCAAATGTCTAAAGTTCTTGGGAAAAATGAAGACCCTCTCCCCCCAACCAGTCTGTTTTTATTTGGGTACCTTCGGATTGAATGGAAACTTGCATATAAATGCTTAGTTTGATGCTTGGCACAGAAGTGCCATAAATGGAAGTTGTTTTTAAGCTGTGCAGTTAGTCAACTATTCAACCCCTCTTCCGTTCTGGGCATTGCTGGGGACACGGCAGTGATTGAGACAGGCTTAAGTTCTGCCCCTGAGAAGCCCCAGCCTGGTGATGGAGGCAGATATTAAACTTAAATTTACTCAAAATGATGAACTAAAATTTGTGATAACTGCTGTGGAGTGTGTGTTAGGGAAAGCTTTCCTGGCCAGGCGTAGTGGCTCATGCCTGTAATACCAGCACTTTGGGAGGCTTGAGGAGTGTGGATTACTTGAGGTCAGAAGTTTGAGACCAGACTGGCCAACATGGTGAAATCTTGTCTCTAAAAATTAAAAAATTAGGCTGGGCGGGCCAGGCGCAGTGGCTCATGCCTGAAATCTCAGCACTTAGGGAGGCCAAGGTGGGTGGATCACAAGGGCAGGAGTTCAAGACCAACCTGACCAACATGGTGAAACCCCATCTCTACTAAAAATACAAAAATTAGTTTGATGTGGTGGCCCACACCTGTAATCCCAGCTACTCGGGAGGCTGAGGCAGGAAAATTGCTTGAACCTGGACCCGGGAGGTGGAGTTGCAGTGAGCCGAAATCGTGCCACTGCACTCCAGCCTGGCAACAGAGAAAGACTCTGGGGAAAAAA
>NW_016107611.1:2293412-2314972 GCF_001604975.1 Cebus imitator
AAAAAAAAAAAAAAAAAAAGAAAGAAAGAAAAAGTATAATATAATTATAGGAAGAAAACCTCTGACATCTTTATGCCCATTTACAGATGAGAATGCTAGAAGCCCATGGCTACTCAGTTGGCCGAAGCAGCCTCAGGGCTTGAGTCATGTCTGAGTCCAGGATGATGGTGACTGTCTACTTTGTTACCTGGCCCTGCAGCAGAGTAAAAGAACCAGTTCCTGCCTTCATGACATTATGGGGCAAATGTGCCTTAAACAGATAAGTCCTGTGTTCATTTAGAGATACCATGAAAAAGAACCTGGCTGTGTGTGGGGGCTCATGCTTGTAGTCCCAACACTTTGGGAGGCCAAGGTCGGAGGACTGCCTGAGCCCAAGAGTCCAAGACCAGCCTGGACAACACAGGAAAACCCCATCTCTACAAAAATCAAACAGTTAGCCGGGCAGATGGTGCAGGTCTGTGGTCCCAGCTACTTGGGAGGCTGAGGCAGGAGGAGTGCTTGAGCCTGGGAAGTCGAGGCTGCAGTGAGCCGTGATAGTGCCACTGCATTCCAGTCTGGGCAACAGAGCGAGATCCTATCTCAAAAAAACAAAAAAGAAAAGAAAAAGAAAAAGAACCACAGACACTGAGAGAGACTCTAAGAGGCAAACCCATGTTAGCCTTGGGGAGGGAATCTAGGACTTTCTCCTGGAGGTGACATTTAGACTGGTATCTAAAGGATGAATAGGAATAAGATTTCATGTGAACAGAAGACTTGATGGATTTAAAAACCAAAAAAAAGGCTGGAAAACCACCAGCCTCCCAATTGCCTGCCTGTGCAGGGGGCAGGTGTAGGTGCTGGTCCCCCCAGGCCCGTCTCAGACAGAGCCTCAAGTAATTGTATTAAAAATAAGTTTATTGATATCTTGTCACCACTGGGGAGAAAGGAGGGGGTTGAGCTCCAGAAGTCAGAGATGGCAATGGTAGGCAGAGAACCCAATCTCTGCCTCTCCTATCAGAACTCGGAGTCTCCTCTCCCTAGGGTATAGACGGCTATATCCTCTTTGTCATCCATATTTTGATTTGTCTCACGACTCCCACCCCCTCCAAAGTCTGGGATGGGGAGGTAGGGAGTCCCCCACGGGTCAATTCTTTTCAAGTCAAGAACAGGAATTGTTAGGGAAGGGCTATGTGCAGACCCGAGAGGTTTCCTCCCCACCCCACATAGGGCAATAATAAATAACATGAAATCGATGGCTTAGAAGTCAGGGTTAAGGGAGGCAGCCAGGCAGACAGCACTGTACCAGAGAAAGGGGTTGGGGGGGCCCACTGCTGAGGCCTCCCCAGAGAATCAGGCACTAACTAGCACAGGGAGTGGGTGCTCACATCCCTGGAGCAGGGAGCTAGGGTGCAGCTGGGATGGGCAGAGAGCATCGCCCCCCTCGACTGCGCCAAGCTGGGGAGAGGGGGTGCAGGCAGGAGTGTAGATAGTAGATTTCACGGAGATTTCCATCGACCGCGCCTTTTCCGTGTAGGGAAACCTTTTCTCCGCTTGTGTGGGGGGGAGTCGTGTGGAGGGAGTGGGGCTGAAGGTAGCCGGGGCGCCCCCTCCTCGCTTCTTGGGGCAATGATCACTCCCCTGGCTGCCACCACTGCCCCGTCCACCACAGCAGCCACCACAGACACGGGCTCTGGGGTGATCTCTACTTTGGGGGCTGCTCGCAGGAAGTCCAGGGAGGGGTCTGGGGCCGAGAGCATGGGTGGAGGCCGAGGAGGGGGTGGGGGGCTTGGGGGCGAGGGTGCCACTTGGGCCAGCGGCAGTGGGGGTGGCAGTGGAGGGGCTGGAGGCGGTGGAGACAAGGCCAGGCGAGGCAGCTGGACTGGCTGCAGGGCCGAAGGGGGTGGGGACTCACGCTCCTTGGGCCGAGGGCAGCCCCCTTCCTGGGGATTGCAGGAGGGCCGGGCCCAGGGCTCGGGGCTGCTGGAGTCCCCCTTGCTGTGGGCTGATGTATCTGTAGAGAAAGAAATGCAGGTAAGGGGTGAGTGACCCTTGATGCTGCCTTGATTTCCCCTTTCCCCCTCCCTCCCTCACCTTCCCCCGACCCAAACCTAGAACAGTCTTTCTCTGTTACCCAGGCTGGAGTGCTGTGGCACGATCTCGGCCCACTGCAATCTCCACCTCCCGGGTCCAAGCGATTCTCCTGCCTCAGCCTCTGGAGTGGCTGGGATTACAGATGCCCACCACCACACCCAACCAATTTTTGTATTTTTAGTTAAGACAGGGTTTCACCATGTTGGCCAGGCTGGTCTCGAACTCCTCACCTCATCATGCCTGGCCTCCCAAAGTGCTGGGATTACAGGCATGAGCCATTGCACTCAGCCCCAGAACGATCCTTTTAAAATGTAAGCCAGATCATGCCTTAGACGAGAAGCTCCAAGGAAAGCCAGTCTTTCTACCCAGAGAAGAGTCTGTGCCAGCTTTAGTGAAAACAGGTCCTGGAAGTCCCTTGCTGGCAGGCAGCTCCCATTTCACCCACAGTAAGAGCCAACACTTTTTTTTTTTTTTTTTTTTTTGTAGCCTAGGCTGGAGTGCAGTGGTGCGCGTATGATCTCGGCTCACTGCAACCTCCATCTTCTGGCTTCAAACGATTCTCCTGCCTCAGCCTCCCCAGATAGCTGGGACTACAGGTATGTGCCACCCTGCCTGGCTAAATTTTTGTATTTTTAGTAGAGACAGGGTTTTCTTGGCCAGGCTGGTCTCAAACAGGCTGACCTCAAGTGATCTATCCATCTTGGCCTCCCAAAGTTCTGGGATTGCAGGCATGAGCCACCATGCCCGACAAGGGCCAACATTTGACAAGGCTCTGAACTATGTGGATACTGCACCCACTGCTGGATCCTGAGGAGGTGAGAGAGGGGCCTGGGGGAGAGTAAGGGTGGCCGGGTACTGGGGACATTTCCCTGAGACTCTCTCCAACCAAGGCTGCAGGATTTTCCAGTTCAGCCCCCAGCCTGGTAGGCTTCCTCAGTCTCTACTCACCTGGGGTCTGACTCATGCTCGTGGGCTTGAACGCAGTCTGCATACACAGGCGCCCAGCTTCCTGGGCCCAGCCTGAACCTCTCGCCTGGGCTCCTGACTCCTCTCTCCTGCTGGGCACTCTAGATTGTCTAAAAATGCTCCAAACTCCCTTGCTCAGAGCTAGGCTTCTGATCCTCCCCAAACCTGCTCCTCCCTCAGCTCCTCCCATCTCAGCAGATGCAGCTCCATCCTCCCAGCTGCTCAGGTTAAACACCTTCACTGTTTGCTTTACTAAGACACCATCTGCGTGCAGACACTATCAGCTCTGCCTTCAAATTAATTACATCCAACGTCTTTCTCCATGGTCCCCCACCCCTGGTCTAACCGCCAGCATCTCCCAGCGAGACCACTGCAGTCACCACCTCACTGACGGCTCTCTGCTTCCACCCCTGCCCCGACACTGTCTTTTTCCACCATCAGCCTGAGGGGGTCCAACTAAATTACAAGGCAGTGAGGCTACAGGAAACAAGCTAGTCACAAAGGACCACAGATCTTAGGGGCCATTTATATGAAATGTCCAAAAGAGGCAAATCTGGCTGGGTGCAGTGGCTCATGCCTGTAATCCCAGCGCTTTGGGAGGCTGAGACGGGTGGATCAACTGAGGTCAGGACTTTGAGACCAGCCTGGCCAACATGGTAAAATCCCGTCTCTAGTAAAAATACAGAAAACCAGCTGAGTGTGGTGGCTCATGCCTGTAATCCCAGCTATTCAGGAGGCTGAGGCAGAAGAATTGCTTGAACCTGGGAGGTGGAGGTTGTAGTGAGCTGAGGGCACGCGACTGTACTCCAGCCTGGGCAATAGAGCAAGATTCTGTCTCAAAAAGAAAAAAATAGGCAAATCTATAGAGACAGAAAGCAGACGAGTGGCTTCCAGGGGCTGGGGGAAGATGGGGAAGATGGGGATTAGGGATGGCTAAGAGGTGCAGGGTTTCTTTCTGGAGTGATGAAAATGTTCTAAAATTGATTGTGGTGATGGTTGCACAACCGTGACTATACTAAAAGCCATTGATTTGTACACTTTATTTTTTATATTTTTGAGACAAGAGTCTCGCTCTGTTGCCCATGCTGGAGTGCAGTGGTGAGATCTCAGCTCACTGCAGGCTTAACCTCCCCAGCTTAGCGATCCTCCCATCTCAGCCTCCTGAGCTGCTGGGACCACAGACGCACAACCCCATGCCAGGCTAATTTTATTTATTTTTTTGTAGAGATGAGGTCTCACTATGTTGCTCAGGCTGGTCTCAAACTTCTGGGCTCAAGCGAATTGTACA
Source organism: Cebus imitator (assembly GCF_001604975.1). Classification (NCBI taxonomy): domain Eukaryota; kingdom Metazoa; phylum Chordata; class Mammalia; order Primates; family Cebidae; genus Cebus; species Cebus imitator. Next base: position 2,297,737 of record NW_016107611.1, read on the forward strand.
CTTTAAGTGAGTTGATAGTATAGTATGGGAATTATATCTAATATAATTATTTTTAAAAATACAAGTCAGGCCAGCCACAGTGGTTCACATCTGTAATCCCAGTAGTCTGGGAGGTCGATCACGAGGTCAAGAGTAGTCTGGCGGGCGGATCACGAGGTCAAGAGATCTACACCATCCTGGCCAACATGGTGAAACCCCGTCTCTACTAAAAATACAGCAATTAGCTGGGTGTGGTGGTGCGTGCCTGTAGTACCAGCTACTTGGGAGGCTGAGGCAGGAGAATCGCTTGAACCTGGGAGTCTAGATCGCACCACTGCACTCTGTCCAGCCTGGCAACAGAGCAAGACTCTGTTCCAAGAAAAAAAATATGTAAGTCAGATATTGTTTCTATGCTCGAACCGTCCTGTGGCTCCCACCTCGCTCAGGGTAAAAGCAAAGTCCTTGAGGCCTCTAGGGCCCTGCCTCCCTGACCTCAGCTCCCATCCCTCCCTCTGAACTTACTTAGCTCTAGCCATGTGGGCTCCTTGCGGACCCTCAAACACATCAGGCCTACTTCTTTTTTTTTCTTTTTTTTTGAGTAGGAGTCTCATTCTGTCACCCAGGCAGGAGTGCAGTGGCGCAGTCTCGGCTCACTGCAGCCTCTGCCTCCTGGGCTCAATCGATTCTCCCACCTCAGCCTCCTGAGTCGCTGGGACTACAGGTGTGCACCGCCATGCCTGGCTAATTTTTGTTTTGTTTTTGTAGAGACAGGGTTTTGCCATGTTGCTCAGGCTGGCCTGTCCCTCTCCTTTTCTCTCCCCTAACCCTACCTGATTCCTCTCCTAGCTCTTATCTCCACCTGGCATGGAGTGGCTCTGCGTCTGCTGTCTGCCTCCTCCTCCTGATGTCAGCTCCATCAGGCAGGGCTTTCGATCGCTCCCTTCTGTTTACCCGGTGCCTAGAACAGTGTCCAGCACAACATTTTTTCTTTAATGAGAAAACAACTGGGGCTTCCAGAGAGTCAGCGCTGATTGGGTCCCAGGCTCCAGAGCTCCCAGCAGCCACAGGAGAAAGTCCAGCCTCTTTCCACAGCTCTGGGGCCTCAGCGCTTGCTCCCACCTCCTTCTTTCTGTCTGTCTTCCCACGTGCTGTTCCCTGGGCCAGGCTCACACTGCCTCTTGCGTCAGCTTGGATGTTTTTTTCGGATGTTCCTTCCTTGGGGAAGTTGGCCTCTCGCTCCTTGGCCAAATCAGATTACCCCGTTCTTCTCTCAAAAACAGCCAGCCAAAGAAAGAGAGAGAAAAGAAAAAAAAAATAACAAAAACAAAAAACCAGCCATCCAGGCTAGGCACAATGGCTCACGCTAGTAATCCCAGCATTTTGGGAGGCCCAGGCATGTGGATCACCTGATGTCAGGAGTTTGCGAACAGCCTGGCCAACATGGTGAAGTCCTGTCTCTACTCAAAATATAAAAATTAGCTGGGCGTGATAGGGCATGCCTGTAATCCCAGCTACTCCAGGTACAAGAATCGCTTGAACCTTGGAGGCAGAGGTTGCAGTGAGACTAGATCGAACTCTAGCCTGGGCGACAGATCAAGACCCTGTCTCAAAGACAAACCAACAAACCAGCCACATCCTGCCCTGGCTGCTGGGGTCCAGCCTCCCTGGGCCAGCCACCAGCAGGAGGTAGGGAGGCTGGGAGAGAGATAAGCAGAGCGGACAGTTACAGGACAACTGAGCCAGGCCCTGGGCTAAATCCCCTCTTACATGATCTCATGGAGTCCTCCCAGCCATTCTCTGGGGAAGGCACTATCATGACCATCGCCCCATTTTACAGATGAGGTGACTTGATGCTCAGAGAGAGGTGTCATATGCAGAAAAGGGATTTGAACCTGGGTTGACTCCAGAGTCCGTGCTTTTGTTCGTTTTGTAGAGATGGGGGCCTCGCTATATTGCCCAGGTTGGTCTCAAACTCCTAGCCTCAAATGATCCTCCTACCTTGGCTTCCCAAAGTGCTGGGATTACAGGTGTGAGCCACTGCATGGCCAGAGTCCACGCTCTTTTTGTTTTTGAGACAGAGTCTCACTCTGTCACCCAGGCTGGAGTGCAGTGGCATAATCTGGACTCACTGCAACTTTTACCTCCCAGGTTCACTCATGCCTCAGCTTCCTGAGGAACTGGGATTATAGGCATGTGCACCACGCCTGGCTGATTTTGTATTTTTAGTAGAGACGAGGTTTTACCATGTTGGCCAGGCTGGTCTCGAACTCCTGTTCTCAAGGGATTCGCCCACCTTGGCCTCCTCGGTCTCCCAGAGTGCTGGGATTACAGGTGTGAACCACTTCGCCACAGCAGAATCCATGCTCTTAAACACTTCTGGGGCAAGGGCTGTGGGCCTGGGGTGTGGGTATTGGTAGGAAGTCTTCCTTATAAGGAACATGGGAATTGCAGCCACTCAGAAATGTGGCTTTTCTGGTCTACTGAGTAAAAAGGAACAGAAAGTAGCCCAGCCTTCATGCCCACCAGGTTCACAGGAGTCATAGAGGCCACTGCAAGAGTTTTTTTTTTTTTTTTTTGGTTTTTACTTTTTTCTTTTAGAGACAGAGTCTAGCTTTGTCACCCAGGCTGGAGTGTAATGGTGTGATCTCCACTCACTGCAACTTCCACCTCCCAAGCTCAAGCAATTCTCCTGCCTCAGCCTCCAGAGTAGCTGGGATTATAGGCACACACCACCACGCCTGGCTAATTTTTGTATTTTAGTAGAGATGGAGTTTCACCAGGTTACCTAGGCTGGTCTGGAGCTCCTGACCTCAGGTGATCTACCTGCCTCAGCCTCCCAAAGTGCTGGGATTACAGGTGTGAGCCACCGTGCCCAGCTGTTTTGTTTTTTTTGAGGAAGGCTCTCGCTCTGTTGCCCAGGTTGGAGTGCAGTGGTACGATCATGGCTCACTGCAACCTCTGCTTCCCAGGCTCAACGGATCCTCATGCTGCTTCAACGTCATGTGTGGCTGGGACCAAGGTGCCATGCCACCATGGCTGGTTAATTTTTGGATTTTTTTGTAGAGATGGGGTCTCACTTTGTTGCCCAGGCTAGTCTTGCACTCCTGGGATCAAGCAATCCTCCAGCCTCAGGCTCCCAAAGTGCTAGGATTACAGACATGCCTCTGTGCCTGGCTTCACTGTGAGAGTTAAAATCATATTTATTTGCAAACTTTGGATCTCAGTTTTCCCTACTTGTTGTTTTTGTTTGTTTGTTTTGAGAAGGAGTCTCGCTCTGTCACCCAGGCTGGAGTGTAGTAGCACGATCTCAGGTCACTGCAACCTCCACCTCCCAGGTTCAAGTGATTCTCCAACCTCAGCCTTCTGAGTAGCTGGGATTACAGGTGCATGCCACCATGTCCGGCTAATTTTTGTATTTTTTAGTAGAGATGAGGTTTCGCTATGTTGGCCAGGCTGGTCTCGAACTCCTGACCCCAGGTGATGTGCCTGCCTCGGCCTCCTGAAATGCTGGGATTAGGCATGAACCACTGCACCTGCCCCTCAGTTTCCGTACTTGTAAATGAGTGTGTGACCTGGGACTACACAGAGTGCTGAGATTACAGGCGTGAGCCACCGTGCCAGGCCTGTGTAAAGTTCTAATCGAGGATGCTCTATGCATGTTCCCGCCTCAGAACCTTTGCACATGCTGTTTCCTGTAGCAGGAGTGCCCTTTTCCCAGGTGTCTGCCAGGCTCACACTATTCTCACCTCTACTTGAATTTCACCTTCTCTGAGAAGCCCTTCCTGACTACCCCTACAGCCCCCTTCCGTGACTCACCATCCTCTGAATATGCCTTATTTCTCCTCTTAGTTCTTACCACCTCCTGTATACACAGTCTATTTTGAGGGTTACTTCTTTGTGGTCTGTTTTCTTCAACTACATAGAATGTCGGCTCCATAAGGAAAGGGGATCTTGTTTTTCTTTACAGTATTCCCTGCACTTACAATAGTAGCTGCCTTGAAAGGGATTCTCAATGTATTATTTGTTAAATGAGTCAATGAAGCGGTTATACAGCTTCTGAAAAAATAAGTTGGCCATCTCTGCTCTGCTCCTATGGGGCCATCTCACAGATGGAAACACCGAGGTTTGATTCAAGGTTTGAGAACAAGGATCCCACGTGATTGTGTCACCTTCCTGCTTAAGAGACTTTCATGCCTGCTGAATGCACTTAAGAGCAAATCCAGGCTGGGCGCGGTGGCTCATGCCTGTAATCCCAGCACTTTGGGAGGCCGAGGAGGGCGGATCATCTGAGATCGGGAGTTTGAGACCAGCTTGGTCGACACGGTGAAATCCTGTCTCTACCAAAAATACAAAAACTACCCAGGCATGGTGGTGGGCATCTGTAATTCCAGCTACTCAGGAGGCTGAGGCAGGAGAATCACTTGAACCTGGGAGGCAGAGGTTGTAGTGAAGCCAAGATTGTGCCCCTGCTTTCCAGCCTGGGCAACAGGGCGAGACTCCATCTAAGAAAAAAAAGAAAAGCAGGTTCAAATTCCTGACCTTGACTTCCACACCACGTGTAATCTAATTCTGACACACTCATTAACTGCTGGTCAATATTAACTCTTGTTATTGCTAGGCAATCTAGCCCAGTGGTTAACTGCCATGGACTGGGAGTTGGACACACACTTATGTTTGAGTCCTGACTCTGTCACTTGCTGTGTGACCTTGTGTTGGTGAATGAACCTCTCTGAATCACTTGATCTTGAATTGTCTTAATTGATCATGCCCATGTTCCTCCCCTTCTTCCAACGCTTCAGTGGCTCCTCATAGCAGTCAGGATAAAATCCAAACTCCTCACCTTGGCCTAAAGGCGCAGTATGGTCTGGCCTTTGCTGACCTCTCTGAGCTCATCTCAAAATGTTACTTTTCTTCAACCTTTCCCCTCTACACCCTCTGCCCTGCAACTTTTAGTTTCCCAAACTGGCCAAGCTTTCTTGCCCCCAAGCCATTGCACGTGCTGTTTCCTCTACCAAAAATACCTTCCCAGCTCTTCATCTTACTCTTTGCATTTCAGCTCTGATGCCCCCTCCTCCAGGAAGCCCTCCTGGATACTCCCCCTCCCCCGCCCACCTCCCCCACCAGAGTCGGAAACCCCTTCTGGGCTCCCACAGTCCCTAGGATCCCCCACCCCAGCCCTGTCCCCTCAACTCATCACTGTCTTCCCCACCCCACTACTGGACTGGCTCAGTCATCCATGTGTCTCCAGCCTTATCCAGCACAGAGCAGGTGCTCAGGGGATGGCTGTAGAAGAAATAATCCAGAATCAAAGCTAAGCAGGAAGTCTCTGTAGTCAGCTCTCCACACCTCTATCGAAGGCATGACCTTGGGAAAATGACCAAACACGTCTGAGTCTTTGATTTAGGAAATAGTGAAATAGTATGCATCTCGCTGCAATGACGATTCTATCAAGAACTAACAGTGAGAGTTCAGGAGGTGCTAACCTCAGCAACTTACCCATATTAGCTCATTTAATCTTTACAGCAACACTTTGAGGGGCAGACTATTTTTATCTCCATTTTACAGATGCAGCAACTGAAGTACAGTAACTTACTCAGATGACACACTGGAGTGGCAAAGTTGTGATTGGAGCCCAGGCAGTCTGCCTCCAGAGTCACTACTCTACACTGCCTTTCATGAAATCCTGCCTGTGCTGACGATCCCAGGTGTGGACCTGAGTCAGGCCTCCTAGGTCTGGTTTCATTCCTGACTCTTGACAGTCACTAGCTAAGGGACCTGAGGCAAGTCATTTCATTTCTCTGCGTTTCAGTTTCCCTCGCTATAAAGTAAGGAGGACAGCACCCACCTCACAGGCTGCAGCAAGTATTGGATGAGCCACGTAAAAGGCTTGGAACAGCGCAGGCACACAGCCAACTTTGTGTTTGCTCTCGCTAAGGCGATGCTGAAGACACTCACCTGCACGCGCAGGCACACAGCCAACTTTGTGTTTGCTCTGCTAAGGCGATGCTGAAGACACTCACCTGCACGTCGGTCCTCCCTGCGGTCTTCCGACAACACATAGCGTTGGGGGCAGGCGCTTGGGGGCGGCGGCTGTGAGGAGGGTGCTGCAGGGGGCTCCTCCGCCCCAGCACCTGCCCCTGGCACCGCCACACCTGGCCCCAGGATGGCAAAAATGGTCTCCTCTTCTGCAGAGAAGGCGTCCTCGGCGGCGGGCCCGGCACCCTGCGTGGAGTGCGGCACGCGGGCGAGCTTCTCCTTGGTGCGGCGCTTGAAGTCGTTCCAGCGCTTCTGCACCTCCTGGCCCGTGCGCTTCCAGCTGGTGATACCGTTGATCTTGGCAGCGATGCCGTCCCACACGCGCCGCCGCTCGGCCACGCTCACCCGACGGCTCTGCGCGCCGTAGAGCTGCGGGTAGTGGGCGCGCACCTCGCGGATCAGGATCTGGTTCTCTTCGAACGAGAAGCGCGGCTTGCGCAGCCGGGTGGTTTCCTCCGTTTCGCCCGCCGCCGCCGCCGCCGCCGCCGAGGCCATGGCGCCCCCCGACGCCGCCGTCCGGCCGCCTGGCGCATGGGGGGCGCCGGCGCTGTGGGCAAAGGGCGCAAGGGGCTGGCGGGGGCTCGACGTCCCCCCCGCCGCCGCCCGCCCAGACCGCCGGGCCGCGATCTCCTCGGCCCCTGGGGCAGAAGTGCGGGCGGGGGGCAGGGGGAGGGCAGGGGCGACGGGCACCCGGGGCAGTCGGAAGCGTCTAAGAATAGCTGACGCCAGCGGAGCGCTCGGCTCGGGCTTCACGTGGCGCTAAGTGCCACGCTGAGGAGTTGATGGAAATTGGGGGAGGGTCTGAGGAATGGAGGGAAAGGAGGAAAAGTGCGAGGACAGGAGGTGTCTGCAGGACTTAGAGAGTGGGGGCACGGGAGGACAGGAAATGGAGGGAGGATGGGGGTGTCTTAGGGGTCTTAGATGCATGAAGATGAGGAGATGTGGAAGGGGCGATACACCAAGAAGGGGGGAATCTGGAGCAGAGGAGGCGCTCTAGGGGCTCCGGGGGGCAACGGGGCGTCTGTAAGACTGATATGAGAAGGGCCCTGAGAGGGGCTGTCCAGGAATAATGGTGAAGTGGAAGCTCCCCTATCAGTGGAAGAGCTGGGACGATCAAATATTAGGGATCAGGGTCTGCGAGGATTGTGGGGGCTCTAGGGATTGCCACAAATTAAGGGGAGCTCTGGAGATATTGGGGGTCCGGGATCACAAGGAGACAGCAGAGGCTACGGGGGACTGCAGGAAGAGCGAGGGTCGCGGAGGGTGGGGACCGAGTCGGGCCACGGGTCACTCACCGGCGTCGCCGCAGCCGCCGGTGGGTCAGGGCTTGGGCTTCTGCGGCCTGTTCCCACCCCCCGCCCCCTCCCTCCCCTGTTTGGGCCCCGCCTCCGGCCGCCCCGCATGCCAAGGCGCAGGCGCGTCCAATGCCAGTCGGCCCCAACGCCCTCAACCTTCCCCAGCATGGCGCAGGCGCAGAACTGCGCTCCGCCGAGCCCCACCGGCAGGCCGCAACCGCGCAGCCGCAAGGTTAGCGCCGCGCGGGTCCCCAACCACCCCCCAAGGCCACAACGGCGCACGCGCGAAAACTCGTCGCGCGCATGCGCGTCTCTGGGGTGGTACCCGGGACCTGGTCTCGGCGCAGGCGTAGCGAGCCTTGGAATAGGTGGGAGATGCTGGGAGCGCGCTAGTACCGAGCGGTGTCCCAGCCTTTCCGCCAGTCTTCCAGCCCACCCTGCCCTCTAACTACGCAACTGTCCCTTTCTTTAGGAGAAAGGGGAGTGAGGCAGCGCTGAAGGGAAGCGCTTCGTCTTCTTGACAACTGCGTGGCTGGGGTGGAGGCGTGAGAAAGCCGCTTTGCCTACTCATTTGCCCGCCCCTTCGCTGGGCCGCTCCAGAGCTGCCCACCTCGCACCTCTAGAGGCTGGGCGTCCTGGTGATGTCCCGCCCCGGGCGGATGCAGTAACCATAGCAACCCACTAGCCTTCCAATCACACCTTGGGTGCCCCTCTGTCCGTACATTTACTTCGAGGAGCCGGGAAGATGCGAGGGAAGAGCTTCTTGGCGAGTAGGGAGAGAGATCCTGACCCCGGCACGACTTTAAGCGAGTGCATGGAGACAGGAATGAAGCCAGAACGCAGGTCGGGTGAGCCGGATGGCAGGATGATGGAGCTCAGTCCAGCTGAGAAATGTGTTCGTTAGCATCCTGCAGGAGTCCTCAAGATCATTCGACAACCGGTGCTTCATTCATCGATTCAATAAATATACATGAGCACTTATAACAATTCCTGGTACAATGAGCATAAAAGCAAAAATCCGTAGTCTGGGCCTGGCTCCGTGGCTCATGCCTGCAATCCCCACACTTTGGGAGGCCAAGACAGGCGGATCACCTGAGGTCAGGAGTTCGAGACCAGCCTGGCCATCATAGCGAAACCTCATCTGTCCTGAAAATACAGGCATGGTGGTGCATGCCTGTACTTCCAGCTACTCGGGAGGCTCAGGCATGAGAATTGCTTAAACCCGGGAGGCAGAGGTTGCAGTGAGCTGAGATTGCACAGCTGCACTCCAGCCTGGGTGACAGAGCAAGACGCCGTCTCAAAAAAAAAAAAAAAAAAAGAAAGATAGGGTGAGTGTAAACTGACCAACAGGTTGAATGGTTTCCCCCCAAAAATAGAGGCTGATGTCCTGATCCCCCAGTGCTTCAGAATGTGACCTTATTTGGAAACAGGGCCCTTGGAGAGGGAATTCTTTAAGACGAGGCCATACCAGAGTGGAGTGGGCCCTTCGTTCATCATTCCTGGTGTCTATATAAGAAGAGAAGACACACAAAGGAAGACAGCTCTGTGGCGACAGAGATGGGGGTGCTGCAGCCACAAGCCCAGGAAGGCACTGTGCTATCATAAGCTGGAAGAAGCCAGGAAATATCCTCCCCTAGAAGCTTGTCGGGAGTGAGGCCAGGCCCATGCCTTGATTTAGGATTGTCAGCCTGGTGAACTGGGAGACAATATGTTTATCTCTCTTTTTTTTTTTTTTTTGAGATAGAAAGTCTCCCTCTGTCGCCCAGGCTGGAGTACAGTGGTGCAATCTTGGCTCACTGCAGCCTCCTTCACCTCCCGGTTCCAGTAATTCTCCTGCCTCAGCCTCCTGAGTAGCTACGATTACAGGTGTCCGCCACCATGCCCAGCTAATTTTTGTATTTGTAGTAGAGACAGGGTTTCACCATGTTGGCCAGGCTGGTCTCAAACTCCTGACCTCTGGTGATCCGCCTGCTTCGGCCTCCCAAAGTGCTAGAATTACAGGTGTGAGCTACTGTGCCCGGCCATGTTTCTCTTGTTTTAAACCATCCAGTTTTTGGTGTCATGGCAGTCACAGGAAACAAATGCACTGGGGACCCCGGGGAGGCATCCAGGGAGCTGCGGGCTCCATGGCATTCCAGGCAGAGAGCTGAGTCTAAATCTGGTTTGGAGTTCACGAGACGGGAGGTGGAGAGCCACAGGCAGCAGGGTATGGAGCTCCACAGATGTGGGTAGCTGGAGGCTGGATGCTGGAGGCTGGATGCAGGAAGTCAGAGGCAAGTCTCCTGGAATCAGGGCAGCTTGGGGAAGGCTTTCTTGGGCCAGGATTTCTTTTTCTTTTTTCTTTTTTTTTGATATGGAGTTTTGCTCTTGTTGCCCAGGCTGGAGTGTAATGGTACCATCTTGGCCCACAGCAACCTCTGCCTCCCGGGTTCAAGCAATTCTCCTGGCTCAGACTCCTGAGTATCTGGGGCTGCAGGCGCTCACCACCATGCCTGGCTAATTTTTGCATTTTTATTTTTTATTTTATTTTATTTATTTATTTTTTTTGAGACAGAGTTTCACTCTTGTTACCCCGGCTGGAGTGCAATGGCGCAATCTCGGCTCACTGCAACCTCCGCGTCCTGGGTTCAGGCAATTCTCCTGCCTCAGCCTCCTGAGTAGCTGTGATTACAGGCATGCGCCACCATGCCCAGCTGATTTTTTGTATTTTTAGTAGAGACGGGGTTTCACCATGTTGACCAGGATGGTCTCGATCTCTTGACCTCGTGATCCACCCGCCTCGGCCTCCCAAAGTACTGGGATCACAGGCGTGAGCCACCGCGCCCGGCCATTTTTGCATTTTTAGTAGAGATGGGGTTTCACCGTCTTGGCCAGGTTCATCTCCAACTTCTGACTTCAGATGATCTGCCCGCCTTAGCCTCCCGAAGTGCTAGGATTACAGGCGTGAGCCACTGCACCTGGCCAAGGACCACATTTTCAAAACTATAGGTCTTTTTTTTTTGAGACACAGACTTGCTCTGTGACCCAGGCTGGAGTGCAGTGGTACAATCATGACTCAAACTTCCCTGCTCAAGCAACCCTCCCACCTCAGCTTCCAGAATAGCTGGAACTACAGGCACACACCACCATGCCCGGCGAATTAAAAAAATTTTTCTGTAGAGACACGGTCTCACTATGTTGCCCAGGCTGGTCTCAAATTCCTGGGCTTGAGCAGTCCTCCCACCTCGGCCTCCTAAAGTGCTAGGATTACAGGCGTGAGCCACTGAATCCAGCCAAAACTATGAATCTTGACCCATTAGTGAGTCCAGGAAAATATTTACGGGGTTGCAAGTAGCATTAAACAAACGCACAAAATAAAAGAATAGTAAAATATCAGATGCACTGTATGGAGTAAGAGAGTATTAAGGAAGTATTTCTCTAAGAAAATTTGTTTCTATTCTATATTTTTCTTCCTTCCTTCCCTCCCTCCTTCCCTTCTTTCCTCCTTCCCTCCTTCCCTCCTTTCCTTTTTTTGGGATTATTGGTCTGTCACCCAGGGAAATGGGGTTTCGCCCTGTTGGCCAGGCTGGTCTTGAACTCCTGGCCTCAGGTGATCCACCTGCCTCAGCCTCTTAAAGTGCTGGGATAATAGGTGTGAGCCACTGCACCCCATCTTCAATGATATATTTTCAGGGGTTGTTGGGCCACACCACAAGATAGTGGAAAGTGCTCAACTCTGGAGCCAGCCTGTCTGGGTTAGAATTCTCTCACTTTTTTTCTTTCTTTTTTTTTTTCTTTTTGAGACAGAGTCTCGCTCCATCGCCAGGTGCCAGGCTGGAGTACAGTGGCGTGACCTTGGCTCACTGCAACATCCACCTCCCGGATTCAAGCAACTCTTCCGCCTCAGCCTCCCAAGTAGCTGAGACTACGGGTGTGCGCCACCACACCCAGCTAACTTTTGTATTTTTAGTAGGGACGGGGTTTCACCATGTTGGCCAGGATGGCCTCGATCTTTTGACCTAGTGATCCGCCTACCTCAGCCTCTCAAACTGCTGGGATTACAGGCGTGAGCCACCGGGCCCGGCCCGAATTCTCTCACTTGTTAGGTGATCCTGAACAAGTTACTTAACTCTCTGGGCCTTAGTTTTTCTCTCTTTAAAATGAGGATTAACTCTAGGATCTACCTCATTGGACTGTTAGGAGTATTAACTGGGTCACACGTAGAAAGTATTTTGAGCTGTTCCTGCCATGTAATATAATAATTACCCTGTTAATATTACTATGATTATTATTTTGTGTGTATATTAAATTATGCTGTAGGCCGGGCATGGTAGCTCACGCCTGTAATCCAAGCACTTTGGAGGCCAAGGCGGGCGGATCACCTGAGGTCGGGAGTTCAAGACCAGCCTGACCAACATGGTAAAACCCTGTCTTTAAAAAAAAAAAAAAAAAAAAAAAAAAAAAAAAAACCCTATATTTAAAAAAAAAAAAAAAAAAAAAAATTATGCTGTAAATGAACTTTTCCTTGTAGGCTGCAGTAAAAAGTGAAAACAAAACCTGCATCTGGGAGAGGAAGCTGCAGTCACAGAGGTGTGAAAAAATGAAGAGAAGAACTGTCTGGCATTTTTTCCTCTGCCAACTCTCTTTCTCCTTCTCTTCTTGAGAGAAGGAGGGAAGGAGAAAGAGAGTTGGCAGAAGAAACAGGAGATGGGATTGAGGAAACTGCCGGATCATATGGGGCCTGGAAGGTAAGGAGTTTGGGCTTTCTCTTGAAGGCACTGGGGAGCCACACGGCATGGTCTTAGCACAGAAGAGGGAGGAGTCATATTTGTGTTTTAGAAACCCCCCCTCACCCGCCCTGGGCCAGGCGAGGTGGCTCAGGCGTTTAATCCCAGCACTTTGGGAGGCTGAAGTAGGCAGATCACCTGATGTCAGGACTTCAAGACCAGCCTGGCCAACATGGTGAAACTCTATCTCTACTAAAAATACAAAATTTACCCAGGTGTGGTGGTGGGCACCTGTAATCCCAGCTACTCGGGAGGTTGAGGCAGAAGAATCACTTGCACTCAGGAGGTGGAGGTTGTAGTGAGCTGAGACTGCGCGCCATTGCACTCCAGCCTGGGTGACAAAAGCAAAACTCCGACTCAAAAAAACAAAAAAGATACCTTGAGAACTGAAGAAGGTGAATGAGAGTAGGGCCAGAATTTCAGTGGGGAGGCTGTGGCTGGGGCCAGGGTGAAGCCATAGAGAAGAGGAGAAAACAGGTAGGAGAGAGATTGAGGAGGAAGAATGGACAGGACGTGGAGCCTGATGGGCTGTGAGGCATGAGGGACAAAGCCTAGATCCTTGGCCCCGGAAACACGGTACATGGTAGGGCTGCCCAGGATGGGGACTTGAGGGGTAGCAGGTGTAGGGGCAAGATGGGAAAGTGGTTTGGGATGTGGTGGGTATGAAAGGCCTGAACAGGTTTGAGGAATAAGGAAAAGCATCCAGGCACCCATCAGGTATGTGGAAGAGGGCTGGAGGCCAAGGCAGAGTGGAAACTAAATATTTGTTTGGTTTTCTGTTGTTTTAATGGAAAAAGAAATGAATGCAACAAGCATATTAAGTGTTGGCCTAGGGCTAGGCCTGGTTGCTCATGCCTGTAATCCCAACACGTTGGGAGATTGAGGCAGGAGAATCACATGAACCCGGAGGCGGAGGTTGCAGTGAGCCAAGAGCCGCCATTGCACTCCAGCCTGGGCAACAGAGCAAAACTCCATCTCAAACAAAAACCAAAAAACCTGCAAATTACCAGGTGTGGTGGCACACACCTGTAGTCCCAGCTACTCGTCACCCCGTCTCTACTAAAAATATGTAATTAGTCGGGTGTGGTGGTCCGTGGCTGTAGTTCCAACTACACGGGAGACTGAGGCAGGAGAATCACTTGAACCCGGGAGGCGGAGGTCGCAGTGAACTAAGATTGCACCATCGCACTCCAGCCTGGGTGACAGAGCGAAACTCTGTCAAAAACCAACCAAACAAACAAACCAAAAACAACAAAACCCAAAAATTTTCCAGGTGGCGAGCACCTGTAGTCCCAGGTACAGTTACTCGGGAGGCTGAGGCAGGAGAATCACTTGAACCCGGGCAGTGAGCCGAGATGGCGCCACTGCACTCCAGCCGAGGCGACATCGCAAGACTGTCTCACAAAGAAACCGAAGACAGAAACAGATAGAATCATTTCAAAGATGACTGGAAAAACTTTTTATTAACCAGAGCTCAATACTCAGGGTCTGAGCCAAAAACCGAACAACTTAAAATCTGACGGGGGCCCTTCTTTTTTTTGCCCCTAAAATAAAATCTAGGCGGTTGCCTTTCCCATCCAGGTACTCAAACTCCTTTCTTATCGGAACTTCCTTGACTTAAACGTTGGAGGGTGAAACACACAGGAGGGGGAAAAAATGTCCTTTAGACAGCTATCATGATTTGTGGGGGCGGATGGTAGGTGGCTAGAGATGTGTGGCTCGCTGGGGGAAAGGACCCATTGGTGATCTGGGGATGGGGGCAGGTACCGAGTGCAATGGGCTGAACAAGGAAAAGAGCAACCAGGGAGCATTGAAATGGGTCAGCTCACCCCACTGCTCTCCATTCACAGGTGAGCCTGCGAAGACATGGTGCTCTCCAGGGACACAGGGCCGTCCAGCGTCCCACTGAGGTCCTGATGGATGGATGCTGAGGGCAGGGAAGGAACTAACCGGTGTGGTCCACGATGACACCGCGGTTCTGCAGGAGGCTGAAGGTGGAGAAGGCTGGTCTTAAGTCGACATCCCGTCTTGAAGTGCTTGGGTGGGCACTTCTGAGCCAGCCTTGTTCAGTGTCTCCCGAGGGCTGGCTTGGAACAGCACCAAGGAATCCTGGAGGTTCGCAGATCCTAGAACTCCAGAAGGAACGGAGAAGTTGAAGGGGCAGGGCTCTTGTCACCAGCAGGCCCCACAAGGACAAAAGATCCACGAACTGGAGCCCAGAGGGCGCTGCAGGGTTGTGCAGGCCGGGTTCCCGGCACACCAAGGACCCTTGGATGCCCAAAGGCCAGAGCTCCGACGGCTGACAGGTCCAAGGGGGCGGGGCTGGCCTGGCTCCCAGCAGCCTCCCCTGTTTCAGGATCCAGCAGGGTGGAGTTCTCGGGGCCAGAAATTCCAAAGGGCTGGGTGACTGGAGAAGAGAGTGGAGGGACTCGGGTGGGATGGACCAGGAGGGTCAGGGGTGCGGGTGGTGGGCATCTCACAGTCCTCAGCGCTTGACCCTGCGTCCAGCTGAGTTGCGCCCGCTGCGGCGGTACAGGGACTGCTGGCCACCGTTGAGCGGGCAGTACTTGAGCGTGTGGGCCTGGCCGCCGGTGGCCCCGCACACGGGACACACGTAGTGCCTCAGGATGGGACACACCACCACGCCGTCCGGTGTCTTCAGCTGGTGTGAGGAGTAGACGTTGCGGGACTCCCCGTTGTGCTTGCAGAAGTTACACAGGGTGCCCAGGCCCCCGGGGGCTCCCGGCCCTCCCAGCCCCTGATCCTGCCCCAGCGAGGGCCCGGGACTTGGCTCCGCAATCTCTTGGGTCTCCAGCTTTTGCCCCCGACTCTCAATCAGCGCCCATACCAACTGGCTCAGGTTGAAGTAGTCCTTCCACATGTCGAAGGGTGGCAGCTGCATAGCACCAAGGCAGGGGTGGTGGGCGCTGGAGAGGGGCTAGGGCTGCAGGCCTCTGGGCAAAGGCAAGAGCAGCCAGCGTTTCCCAGAGTAGAAAGGAGCTGCACCCCCTTTTATAATCCCCAGAAAGTCTTCTAAGCAAAGGTGGAGCTTAGGATTTAAAGGGGCCACTCCCACCCATATCCCCCATCTGACTATCGTACTTCATGGAGATCTGGAAAGAGGTCATTCCCCTGGTTTCTGGTCCCTGCTCTGCCACCAAGGTGTTCTGTGTCCTCTGAGAAGACACGTCCACGCTCTGTGCCTCAGTTTCCCTATTTGTTCAAAGAAAGTCCATGTTTGTAAATATCCCCCACCCCTAGGCTGGAGTGGCTGCACCCTTCGTAGACTTCAAAGTGATTCCTAATCATCATAACAGCCAGGCTGGGTCCAGTGGCTCACACCTGTAATCCCGGCAGTTTGGGAAGCCGAGGCAGGAAGATGGCTTGAGCCCAGAACCTGTAGGCCAGCGTGAGCAAAATAACTAGACCTTCTCTACAAAAAATAAAAAGACAAAAATAAAAATAACATGATCTGATTTATTTATTTGAGACACAGTCTCGCTCTGTCATCCAGGCTGGAGTGCAATGGCGCGATCTCAGCTCACTGTAACCTCCGCCTCCTGGGTTCAAGTAATTCTCCTGCCTCAGCCTACAGAGTAGCTGGGATTACAGGTGCCGGCCACCAAGCACAGCTGTTTTTTTTTTTTTTTTTTAATTTTTAGTAGAGACGGGGTTTCACCGTATTGGCCAGGCTGGTATTGAACTCCTGACCTCAGGTGATCCACCTGCCTCAGCCTCCCAAAGTGTGGGATTACAGGCGTGAGACATTGCTCCTGGCCTATTATTTTCATTTTACAGAGAAACATAGGAAGCTTGGAGAGGTTAAGGAAGGTATCCAAGGTGACACAGCAGGGAAATGGCAGAGCCAGGTTTCATACTCACTCTGGGAACTGGGAATTGATGTTAGAAGTGGCAGAGGACCTTGACATGGGACATTCTCACTAAGAATGCCCTCTCTTGGGCTGGACGTGGTGGGTCACACCTGTAATCCTAATACTTTGGGAGGCTGAGGCTAGAGAGTCACTTGAACCCAGGAGGCAGAGGTTGCAGTGAGCCGATATCGCACCGCTGCACTCCAGCCTGTGTGACAAAGCGAGACTGCGTCTCAAAAAAAAAAAAGGGATGATCCTGAAATTTGAGAACAGCATGGGGGCTGGAGCGGCTAGAATGGAGGGAAGGTACCAAGATCAAGCCAGCATGGTTTGCAGGGGCTGGACACCCTCAGACTCTGGACATCTCCCTTAGGGCATGTTTTGGAATTGGTGGGGATGTTTTGAGTTTGTCACACTGATTGGGGGTGTGGCTGGATTTAGTGGGTGGGGGACAAGGGATGGCAGATATCTCAGCAGTTCACATCACCAAGAACTGTTCTGGACCTACTTAACTTTCCAGTGTCCCACTGAATACCCATCTAGGTAGAAAAACCCATTTATAATTATCCACATTCAGAACCTGGCTATGTTATATATATGTATGTTTCATACATAAGCACTAAGTGCTTTTTTTTTTTTTTTTTTAATGGAGTCTTGCTCTGTCACCAGTCTGGAGTGCAGTGGCATGATCTCGGCTTACCGCAACCCCCGCCTCCCGGGTTCGAGTGATCCTCCTGCCTCAGCCTCCAGAGTAGCTGAGACTACAGGCATGCGCCACTAAGCCCAGCTAATTTTTGTATTTTTAGTAGAGACGGGGCTTCACCGTGTTGGTCAGGCTGGTCTCGAACTGCTAACCTCATGATCCGCCTGCCTCAGGCTCCCAAAATGCTGGTATTACAGGCATGAGCCACCACACCGGGCCAGCACTAAGTGCTTTTTGCAATATTTGAAGATAAAACTAATTTTTCCTGGAATGCAACTACTGTGTTCATTCTGGCCTTCAATGATTTTTCTGAGAACTTTATTCAGTTATTCACCAATTCTAGAAGCCAACACACTTAAGGCAATGCTGCTTGTGGTATCTGTCCCCAAACAACGTTCCATTTGTTTGTGTCTCATTCATCGTGAATCTATACAGAGAGGCTAGTGTCTGCCCGCTCAGATGATTTTTAGAGTGTCCATGCCTGATATTTATACACTTAAATAGACATTATTTTATTATAAATTACTGTCTTTTTATTTTCCCTTTGTATTTTAGTTAGGACACGATGTCCATTTTTTTTTTTTT
>NW_016107611.1:2315052-2331587 GCF_001604975.1 Cebus imitator
CTCAGCCTCCTGAGTAGCTGGGATTACAGGCACGCACCACCATGCCCAGCTAATTTTTTGTATTTTTAGTAGAGACGGGGTTTCACCGTGTTGACCAGGATGGTCTCGATCTGTTGACCTCGTGATCCACCCGCCTCGGCCTCCCAAAGTGCTGGGATTACAGGCTTGAGCCACCGCGCCCGGCCTACGATGTCCATTTTTTAAAATAAAATGTGTGGCTAGGCGCGGTGGTTCACACCTATAATCCCAGCACTCTGGGAGGCTGAGGCAGGAGGATCACTTGAAGTCAGGAGTTCGAGACCAGCCTGGCCAACATGGCAAAACCCCACCTCTACTAAAAATTCAAAAATTAGCCAGACATGGTGGCATGCACCTGCAATCCCAGCTACTTGGGAGGCTGAGGCAGGAGAACTGCTTGAACCCAGGAAGTGGAGGTTGCAGTGAGCTGAGATAGCACCACTGCACTCCAGCCTGGGTGACAGACAAGACTCCATCTCAGGAAAAAATAAAAAATTAAAAAATAAATAAATAAAATTTGTATGTTGGTGGGCTATATTACCTATGAGTTTAATTTTCAAGATCCTAAAGGAGAATTTCAAAATGTTATCTATGGTGTTGGGGGTCCTCTCTTGGCCCCATCCATTGTCCCAAATTCTCATGTCTGTAATCCCAGCACTTTGGGAGGCCGAGACAGGCGGATCACAAGGTCAGGAGTTTGAGACCAGTCTGGCCAATGTAGTGAAACCCCATCTCTACTAAAAATACAAAAATTAGCTGGGCATGGTGGCTTGCTCCTATAGTCCCAGCTACTCAGGAGACTGAGGCAAGAGAATCGCTTGAACCTGGGAGACAGAGGTTGCAGTGAGCCGAGATCGTGCTACTGCATTCCACCTTGGACGACAGAGCGAGACTTTGTCTCAAAAAAAAAAAAAGTACAAAAAAATTAACTGGTGCTGCATGCCTGTAGTCCCAGCTACTCGAGAGGCTGAGGCAGGAGGGTTGCATGAACCCAGGAGGTTGAGACTTCAGTGAGCTGTGTTCATGTCACCGCACTCCAGCCTGGGTGAGGGAGTGAGACCCCATCTCAAAAAAAAAAAGTCATCTATGATAATAAGGATACAGTAATTGTGGCAATAATCATAGGTAGACTCATTACTGAGCATTTTTGAGTATTTATCTGGCAATAATATACATGCTCAGGGCTCTACCTGTGTCACGTCTAAATCCTTCCAGATCCTGTCAAACAGAGTCTGTTAATAGTCCTATTTTACAGATGAGTAAATGGAGACTCAGAGGGGCTCAGGAGCTTGTCCAAAGTCATATGAACAGTAAGTCTTAGTCTGGGCGGGCGCAGTGGTTCATGCCTGTCATCCAGTACTTTGGGAAGCCGAGGCGGGCAGATCACTTACGGCCAGAGTTAGAGACCAGCCTGGCCAACATGGTAAAACCCCGTCTCTACTAAAAATACAAAAATTAGCTGGGCGTGGTGGCACATCCCTGTAATCCCAGCTACTTGGAGAGTGAGGCAGGAGAATCGCTTGAATCCAGGAAGCAGAGGTTGCAGTGAGCCCAGATCACACTGCTGCGCTCCAGCTTGGGTGACAGAGCAAGACTCTGTCTCAAAAAAATAAAGGTAAAATTAATGTTAAAAAAAAAAAAAGTGTCACTCTGGAGCTGAAACCCAAGACTGACGCAGACCTCGGACATCCTCCCACCCGCCGTGAAGGAGCACACACGCCCCCTGTGAGTCAAGAGCCTGCCTAAGCCGTCAAGGGAAAGCAGCATAATTTGGGAGTCTTGCCGGTGTAGCGGCAGATTGAGGTGGGAAGTCAGGAAGGCTGGGGATATGTTAGCCAGGTAGCTTTTCAGACACAGAGCAGGTGAGACCTGTCAGCAATCGACGGCCATACTCGTGAGCAGAAGAGACCCTGGTCTGCAGAATGCAGGAACAAGGGTCCTGAGGAGGCACCATGATGGGCACCGGGGTCTCTGTGCTGAGTGCAAAGTCACAGCAGGAGGTGTGAGTTCCCTGTGTGTGCAGGGCCTGGACCCAGTAACCCAGTGTCAGTGGTTACAGCTGTGGCATTAGCGGGATGTCTGAGAATGATGTAAGGAGAGGCAGTTGTGAGGCTCCACGACTCTCCTTAACAATTGCACCTATTGTTTGGAGAATCCCAGATACTGTTGCTTAGGAGTGTGTGTGTTTTTTTTCTCCCTTGTTATTTTCTCCCTAATTGTTTTCTTCTAGGATTCTGTTATTTGTGTCCTGGCTGCTTTGCACCCCCCGCTCCAATTTTATTGGATGGATGAGTTGATTGAAAGATACCCTTATCCTTCTTCAGACAAGTCCCCTCTTTCCCTGCCGTGGTTGCTGCATTAAGGGAACTGGGAGATGATACTGACGAGAAATTCATCAGCCCGGGTGTTTACTATGCCCTTACCTCCGCCCCCACCGCAAGGCCACGACCACTGCCTGCTAACCTGACGCCAAGGTGCCCTGTTTATTTGTGAGTTTCCGTCTCTACCTGAAGCCTGGCAGAAAAAAGCTCTTGCCGGGGGGTCCAGAGAAGGGTGGGGAGGGGCAAGAGTTAGAAACCGCGAGAAAGCATGGGGAGAAACACATAGACGGGTAGCGGTGACTCCCAGAGAGACCAAGGGACCTGCGCATGCAGGGACCAGGACAGGGGAGATGAAGACCGGGGGCGAGAGACCCCGAGGGGCAGCGAGGTCACCATCATCATCGTCCTCATGGCCTCTACTGCGTGCTTGCCTGTGTCATCTCGTTAAGTCCCCAGACTGCCTTGTCAAGTATCTTCTAACACCCTCATTTCCCAGAACAGGGAACAGGCTTGGAGGTGACATCTCTCAGGGATGTGATCCAGTCAGGCTGGACTGAAGTCCAGATCTGGGTCTGGGTGCGTTGGCTCCCCCTTTAATCCCAGCACTTCGGGAGGACAAGCAGTAGGGTCGCTTGAGCCCAGGAGTTTTAGGCCAGCCTGGGCAACATAGCGAGACCCCTTTCTCTAAAAAAAGTTAAAAATTAGCTGGATGTGGAGGCATGCCTATAGTCGGAGCTACCCGGAGGGCTGAGGTGGGCAGATTGCTTGAGCCCAGGATGTCAAACAGTGACTGCACCAAGACACTCCAGTCTGGACAGACAGAGCAAGATCCTGTCTCTAAAAAAGAAAAAGGATATATATTTCTGTTAAAATTATATCTTGTATATAATATAGTTATGTATGACTTAATATATTTATAGAATTATAGTATTTTATATTTAACAATATTTTTACACATGCAAATATAATTTATATATTATACATAATATAGATAAATATTAATATAGCAATAATATACATTTATAAATATGTTTGCATTTACAAGATAACACTGATTAATAATATATTTATAATTATATATTTATAACATAAGTATGTTATAAATATATAAAAGGTATATATGTACTTATATATAAAAATATGTATTTTTCATATATTTATACATTTAAAAAATACATACATTTGTATATTTAGTTTATAGATATATTTATTAATATTAAAACATAAACATTTATTATTAAAATATAAATATATATTTACTAATTTTATATCACATATTTATATAAAAATCTATATATTTTATATATACTTATATATAATATAGTTTTATGTATTTTGTATATTTATATTTTATGTATTATACATAATGTATAATATATACTTATTTCACTTATATATTATAAATTTATGTATTATATAAAAATCTATATATAATATACAATATACATTTATATATAATATAAATATATATAATTAGTTATATGTAATATAAAAATATAAATATACATTTATATTTGTTTATATTTTGTAGAATATAAATATGATAATGTATACTAAAATTATATATATAATTAGCTGGGTGCAGTGGTTCATGCCTGTATTCCCAGCACTTTGGGAGGCTGAGGCAGACGGATCACCTGAAGTCGGGAGTTTGAGACTAACCTGGTCAACATGGTGAAAGTCTGTGTCTACTAAAAATACAAAAATTAGCTGGGTGTGGTGGCAGGCGCCTGTAATCCCAGCTACTCAGGAGGCTGAGGCACAAGAATCTCTTGAACCCGGGAGGTGGAGGTTGCAGTGAGCCGAGATTGCACCACTGCATTCCAGCCTGGGCGACAGAGCAAGACTTTGTCTCAAAAAACAAATTAAAAAAAAGTAGGGCCGGGCGCGGTGGCTCAAGCCTGTAATCCCAGCACTTTGGGAGGCCGAGGCGGGTGGATCACGAGGTCAAGAGATCGAGACCATCCTGGTCAACATGTGAAACCCCATCTCTACTAAAAATACAAAAAATTAGCTGGGCATGGTGGTGCGTGCCTGTAATCCCAGCTACTCAGGAGGCTGAGGCAGGAGAATTGCCTGAACCCAGGAGGCGGAGGTTGCGGTGAGCCGAGATTGCGCCATTGCACTCTAGCCTGGGTAACAAGAGTGAAACTCCGTCTCAAAAAAAAAAAAAAGTAAAATTATGTATGTAATTATATATAAGATAATAATTACTATATACATAGACTAAATAATATATGTTATGTGTATTTTTTCAGGTTGGGCTATGTGCTATAGAGAAAAAATAAAGGGGGCAGTGGTCAGGAGTGGCCTTTTGGAGGAGGTACCGTTTGAGAAAAGTCTTCAAGGATGTGGAGGAGGGAGCCTTGTCCAGATGTGGAGAAGTGCAACCAGACAGAGGGAGCAGCCAGTGCAAAGGCCGTGAGGTTGGACCATGAGGGGTGTTCAAGGAGGCCAGTGTGGCTCGGGTGGATTGAGAGGGAGAGTGGGAGGAGGTGAGGGGGAATGCAGGACCCGGTGGGCTACAGTGGGGACGTTGGGTTTTGCTTTGAGTAAGGTGGGAGTCATGGGGGGGTCTGAGCAGCAGAAGGGAATGATTTGATTCAAGATCTAGCAAGGTCTCTCTATCTGCCCTGTTGGGGACAGACGGTGGGAGTTGAGGGCAGAAGCTGGGAGTCCTGTGAGGTCAAGGCAAGAAGTGATGGTGGCCGGACCAGCGGGAAGGCAGAGAGACAGTGTCAAGAAGTGGCTGGGTGTTGATGACCTCATAGCAGTAGAATGAAATTTCTAAAATATAAATCAGATAGTGCCACTCCTCCAGCTTAAAACTTATTCTGATTCTCTTTCAATCTCAGAATTAAAGTCCCAAAATGTTACTGTGGCCTACAGGTTCCTACGTGATATGTGTCCCCTCTTCCCATCTTCCTTTTTTTTGGCGGGAGGGATGGAGACTTGCTCTGTTGCCCAGGCTGGAGTGCAGCAGTGCAATCTCGGCTCACTGCAACCTCTGCCTCCCGGGTTCGAGCGATTCTCCTGCCTCAGCCTCCCAAGTAGCTGGGATTACAGGTACATGAGACAACACCCGGCTAATTTTTGTAATTTTTCTTTTTAGTGGAGACAGGGTTTCCCTGTGTTGGCCAGGTGGGTCTCGAACTCCTGACATTGTGATCTGCCCTCCTTGGCATCTCAAAGTGCTGTGATTACAGGCGTGAGCCACTGTGCCTGGCCATGATCTCATTTTCTGCCTCATTCTGCTGCAGTTGCTCACTCCTCTGTAGCCACCCAGTCATTTCTCTCTCTCTCTCTTTTTTTTGAGACGGAGTCTCTGTCTATCGTCCAGGCTGTAGTGCAGTGGTGCGATCTCAGCTCACTGCAGCCTCCGCCTCCCGGGTTCAAGTGATTCTCCTGCCTTAGCCTCCAGAGTAACGGGGATTACAGGTGCCCACCACCATGCCCAACTCAGTTTTGTATTTTTAGTAGAGATGGGGTTTCACTATGTTGGCCAGTCTGCTCTTGAACTCGTGGCCTCAAGTGATCCACCCGCATCAGCCTCCCAAAGTGCTGGGACTAAAGGTGTGAGCTGCTGGGCTTGACCTAAAAATATTTTTTAAAATATTTGCAGTATTGCCGGGCTGGTGGCTCATGCCTGTAATCCCTGCACTTTGGGAGGCCGAGACGGGCTAAACACATGTATCAAGTTGTACAATTTAGTGATTTTTTTTCTTTTTGGTTTTTTTTTTTTTTTTTTTGAGACGGAGTTTCGCTGTTGTTACCCAGGCTGGAGTGCAATGGCGCGATCTCGGCTCACCGCAACCTCCACGTCCTGGGTTCAGGCAATTCTCCTGCCTCAGCCCCCTGAGTAGCTGGGATTACAGGCACAAACCACCATGCCCAGCTGAATTTTTGTGTTTTTTGTAGTAGAGACGGGGTTTCACCATGTTGACCAGGATGGTCTCGATCTCTTGACCTCGTGATCCACCCGCCTTGGCCTCCCAAAGTGCTGGGATTACAGGCTTGAGCCACCGCGCCCGGCTTTGTTATTTTTTTAAGACACAGTTTCACTCTGTCATCCAGGCTGGAGTGCAGTGGCGCGATTTTGGCTCACTGCAACCTCCACCTCCTGGGTTCCAGTGATACTTGTGCCTCAGCCTCCTGGGTGGCTGGGATTACATGCCCAGCTAATTTGTGTATTATTAATAGAGATGGAATTTCGGCATGTTGGCCAGGGTGGTCTCGAATTCCTACCTTAAGTGATCTGCCCTGCTTGGCCTCCTAAAATGTTGGGATTACAGGTGTGAGCCACCACGCCTGGCCTATTTTTTTCATTTCTAGAAGTTATGTTTGGTTCAAAATGATGTCGCCTTTAGAGTTTCCTATTTTCAGAAGATGTTTTCAAGTTTGTTGTGTCTTTATTTCAACACAGGAAGCTGGATTTTTTTTTTTTTTTGAGGCAGGTGCAGTCACCACTCACTGCAGCCTCGACCTCTGTAGGCCCAAGGAATCCTCCCACCTTAGGCTCCCAAGTAGCTGGGACTACAGGTGTGAGCCACCAGGCCTGGCTAAGCGTTGTTTATTTTTAGTGGAGATGAGGTTTCGCCATGTTGCCCAGGCTGGTCTCAAACTCCTAGACTCAAGTGTCTCAACATGCTGGGATCACAGGCGTTAGCCACCACGCCTGGCTGTGTGACTGTTTTAACATAGGGGTCTGATGTCTCAGCATCTAAAGTCTGAGCCACACCTTTTCTGTTCTTTTGATTCTTATTGGTGTCATATTTCCCTGTGACCTGATTATCTTGGCCTGATGCTTACTGACCTTTGCATTTTGGTTTTTTTTGAAGCAGAATCTCCCTCCTTTGCTCAGGCAGGAGTGCAGTAGCGTGATCTCGGCTTACCACAACCTCCACAACCCGGGTTCAAGCGATTCTCCTGCCTCAGCCTCCAAAGTAGCTGGGATTACGGGGCCCGCCCCTACGCCTGGCTAATTTTTGTATTTTTAGGAGAGATGGAGGTTTCACCATGTTGGCCAGGATGGTCTTGAACTCCCAACCTCAAGTTATCCACCTGACTTGGCCTCCTAGAATGCTGGGATTATAGGCGTGAGCCACTGTGCCCAGCCTGACGTTTACATTTGACTGGGGGATTCCCCTGGGCCTGACTGGGACGCGTGGACTGCAGGGCCTGTGTTTGGTTTGGTTAGGCGCCCGGTAGACACTTCCAGTTACAGCCTCTCCCAAACGGGTTCTGGCGTCTTGTTCCTTGACTCATCCAGTTATCTACTCCGGGGGTGTCAATCTGTTCTTGGTTCATTCTGAGGCCACAACTTCTTAGGAACTTTTTTTTTTTTCTTCCTTCTTCTCCCGTTCTGTTCCTTGTTTCGTTTTGTTTTTGAGACGGAGTCTCACTCTGTCACCCAGGCTGGAGTGCAGTGGCACAATTTCAGCTTACTGCAATCTCTGCCTTCCGGATTCAAGCGATTCTCCTGCCTCAGCCTCCCGGGTAGCTGGGATTACAGGCGCACGCCACCACACCCAGCTAATTTTTGTATTTTTAGGAGAGATGGTTTCACCATGTTGGCCAGGCTGGTCTCGAACTCCTGACCTCAAGTGATCCACCCGCCTCGGCCTCCCAAAGTGTTGGGATACAGGCAAGAACCACCACGCCTGGCCTGCTCAGTGTTGATGCTGTTGCCTTTGGAGTTGGGACAGCAACAGGTTTACGTCTGGCTCGCCCTTGCTCAGCGGAAATCACTTTGGGGTCCCAGCTTAATGAAAGGAGGGTCTTTCTTTGCACTTCCTGTCTAGGCCAGGCCCTGGAGGCCACAGTACTGACATTCAGTTATGTGCTCCCAGCAAATACCGTTGATGATATAACTGCCTTTTGTGTGTTCTTTTAGCTTCCCTGTTTACACTGTACATTTTACAGGTGTTACGTCCTGTCTTTTCAAAAGTTTCATCAGTGCTTTCGTTTATCTTTCATTTGGAGAGAACTGTAAAGTCGCAAGTTGTCATAATAAATAATGGAGATCCTTTGTGTCCTTTACTCAGTTTTCCTTGATGGTAACATTTTCCACAACTATAGTGCGATACCAAGCAGGATATAGATAGACATCGGTACAATCCCCTAATCTTTTTCAGAGTTTACACTCGTTTGTTCTCATTTGTGTGTGTGTGTATGTGTGTATTTAGTTTTATGGAATATAATTCATTTCCCAACAAAAGATACTGAAACTTTTTTTTTGAGGTGGAGTCTCACTCTGTCATTTGTTCATTTGTGATAGAGTCTCTCTCCAAAACCCAGGCTAGAGTGTGGTGGTGTGATCATGGCTCACTGCAGCTTTGGCCTCCTGGGCTCCAGCAATCCTCCCACCTCTGCCTCCTGAGTTGCTGGGACTACAGGTGTATGCCACCATGCTCAGATAATTTTTGTATTTTCTGTAGCAGCGGGGTCTCTGCAGGATCTTGCTATGCTGCCCAGGCTGGTCTTGAACTCCTGTGTCCTCAGGTTCCCAAAGTGTTGGGATGACAGGTGTGAACCTCCCACTGTGATGGCCAGTCGTCTCTCTTTACATTTACACACATGAATTTGACACCCTGATAGCATCCGGCCCCTCAGCTTCCTGCTGGGTAGCTTCCATTCGCTGCTGCAGATCCACTTTTGCCCTTCTGTTCCCGGCGCTATCTGTCCTGGGTGCTGACCTGTATAGATCACATCAGCAGGATCTGGGCTTTCTAGGGCTTCAGCCAATGCTCACCTCTACCTGCCCCACAAAATGGGAGGGAGAGGGGCGAGAGAGAAAAGCAGACAGGGAGGGCCTCCAGGAATGATAGGAATCTAATCAACTTGAGCAATCACTGTTTTCGTTTTTTGAGACCGTGTCTCCCTCTGTCACCTAGGATGGAGTGTAGTGGTGCAATTTTGGCTCACTGCAACCTCTGCCTCCTGGGTTCAAGTGATTCTTCTGCCTCAGCCTCCAAAGTAGCAGGGATTACAGGTGCCTGCCACCACGCCCAGCTAATTTTCATATTTGTAGATGAGACGGGGCTGGGGTCCCTCAACTTAGAAGCAGGTATGGGGAGAGGATCATTCAGTCGGGGTGTGTGCCTTCCTGTGCATAGTGTGCCTTTGTTACTTTTTTTTTTTTCAGAGTCCATGAGGCATTTTATTTGTTTGGTGTTTGTTTGTTTGTTTTTTGTTTTTGTTGTTGTTGTTGTTTTTAATAGGGGGTTTCACCATGTTAGTCAGGCTGGTCTTGAACTCCCGACCTCAGGTGATCCGCCCGCCTAGGCCTCCAAAGTGCCTGGATTACAGGCGTGAGCCATCACGCCCAGCCAAGGCATTTTATGTGTAAATATATGTATTACATCCCTAGAAAAAGAATCCCAGGATTTCCCCTCCTGTGTGTTTTCGTCTTGCTCCTTCATGGTCCATGATGCCAGCTAAGGTTGTCAACACAATGAAACCAAACTGGCGGGACAGAAGCAGATTATTCTGCCATTTTTCTAGATCTTTGAGTTGCACATCAAATCTGGGGCTGATCACACCACACTTGCTTAGCCTGCCTGTGAGGTTCATAACAATTTTCCCAGCTCTGTGATCGTCAGTGATTTAAAATTCGCCAGTGTAACCATGCTTCATCATCACAGTGAGAAACCGGATGATGACTTTGGAGCACGGCCTAATAATCACCTGGCGTCTGCCTCCCTTTTCGGCATTGTTGACGCTCTTGAGAGCATCAACCGGGACATTCATGCGTGCCATTGTGGCGGCACGGAAAGATGGCGGAAAGAGCGCCTTTGATACTTTTTAAAAATTATTATTATTTTTTGAGAGCGAGTCTATGTCGCCCAGGCTAGAATGTAGTAGCTCGATTTTTGGTTAATTAAATGTAACCGAAGATGATTGCATAAAATCAGCATAAGTCTACACACTTGCGTAGTCTCACTTTGTCACCTAGGCTGGAGTGCAGTGGCACAATCTCGGCTCCCTGCAACCACCGCCTCCCAGGCTCAAGCCATTCTCCCCTGTGGTCACTCCAACTCTAGCCGGTAACTCACCAGTCTCTTTTGGTTCATGTCGCCTACCTTCAGGTGCCAGATCTTTCCACCTGCATGGAGAGCAGTTGAGAAATGGCAAAGCATGGATCCTGCTCCTGGTTTGTCCGTGGAACTAAGGGACACCCATATCTTCCCTCTCCCTCCTCTTCCTTCCCTAGAGCTCTGAGCCTCTGGTTCAGCTGAGAATGGGGTGAAGGTCAAAGGGGAGATCCTTGATAACAGGGCTGGAACTAAGGATGAGGATAATGGTGAGGTGGGGGGCTGTGAGGATTGGCATTGGTCATACAAGCAGCGACCAAGAAAAAGGATAGAGAAGGCCATAGAGATGGAAGAATTGAAATAAAACTGGAGCATGGGAGCCAGGCGCGGTGGCTCACGCCTGTAATCTCGGCACTTTGGGAGGCTGAGGCAGATGGATCGCCTGAGCTCAGGAGTTCGAGACCAGCCTGGTCAAAGTGGCAAAACCCCATCTCCACTAAAAATCCAAAAATTAACTGGGCATAGTGGTACATGCCTGTAGTCCCAGCTACTCGGGAGGCTGAGGTAGGATAATCGCTTGAACTAGGGAGGTGGAGGTTGCAGTGAGCCGAGATAGGCACCATTGCACTCTCGCCTGAGTGACAGAGCGAGCCTCTGTCTCAAACAATACAAAAATAAAAACAAAAACAAAACTTGGATAGCGAAAAAGATGAAAACAAACCAACAAAACCCAAGGAGACAGAACACACACAAAAATAGCAAGTGACATATACATGCACATAAAAACAGAGATGGACGAGGGGGGCGTGCAACTACAGGGAGAAAGTGTGGCCCCCTCAACATCTATTCCACTCTCCTAGGACACCTTCCTGTGACTGCAGCGGCTGAATGGCTCAAAACTACATTTCCCGGAATGCCTTGTGGCTGCGCGTGTGGACGAAGGTTAAGTTCCACCAATCCGGTGCCTCCGCGGGAAGCTTGACCTTCTTACCGAAGTAAGTTGCGCGAGAGGAATCCCGAAGGCCAGTGCAGATTCCGGCGAGACGCTGAGGTGGAGGAGCCGGCTGCCGGCTTCCTGATCGCGCAGGGGAAGCAGCGGTTCCTGGGCAGGACTTTCTGGGCGCTGGATTTGAGAATGGCTTGCAAGCTCAGCCTAAAGTCTAGTTCTCCTGAGAGGCTCTGTGTCCCTTAGTAAGTCCCTTTCTGCTTACACTGTCCCGAGTGAATCCTGTTCGCTGCCCCTGAGCCACAAAGGGCACACAGACAGGGAGAAATAGATGCAGACATGGGCAGAGACAGGGGAAGTGGTTCAGGGAGGCACACAGAGACCCCATCCCTCCGAAGAGACAAGGAGAAAGACAATTCTGCAGAGGTGGGATGGAGATGCAGGGAACAAAATCGATGGGAGGAGGAAGACCTGGTTAGACAGACACCCAGAGAAATACAGAGGTAACAGGCAGAGAGGCGAGACAAGGGCAGGTGGGCCAGAAACAGGGACATGTAGATCTTACCAGAATGCTGGCGCGAAGGTGTTGCTTGAGAGGCCTCATTTTAAATTTGTATTTATTTATTTATTTTTGGGATGGAGTCTGGCTCTGTCGCCCAGGCTGGAGTGCGGTGGTGCCATCTCCCCTCACTGCATCCTCCACCTCACGGGTTCAGTGATTCTCCTGCCTCAGCCTCCCGAGTAGCTGGGATTACAGGCTCCCGCCACCACGCCAGACTAATTTTTGTATTATTAGTAGAGACGGGGTTTCACCATGTTGGCCAGATTGATTTCGAACCTCAAGTTGTCAGCCTGCCTTGGCGTCCCAAAGTGCCAGGATTACAGGTGTAAGCCACAGCACCCAACCTGAGAGGCCTCATTAGAGACTAGACTTCTCTGAAGGCATGGCAGTTGAAGGCAGGTAAATGGAGGGGACTTTGGAGAGCTCTGACTTGCCAGACTCTCCGAGTTTGGTGGCAGATGGAGCATTCGTCTGGCAGAACGTGTCTTTGTCCCAGTGCCTATTTCCAGCTGCGAACTTCGTCATCTCTGACGGCAGAAGGGGTAGTGCCCCTGAATGTGTTTCCCATTCTCCATCACTTGCCCCTCAGGCCTTGTCCCCCCAAAATCAACCTCCACTTGACAGCTTGGTAAGAGTGAGAATAGTGACTCAATTGCTTTTAATGTCTGAGGCAGATTCCAGGAGTAGTGGCTGACTGAGGAACCAAGAGGGGTTCGGGGTGGCTGGAGGGACAGAGGACTGCAAAAAGGAGAGACCAAGGGAAAAAGAGGGAAATGTAGGGACAGAAAGCAGGGAGCGTGTGAGGAAGAGAGAGGGGAGACTGAGGGACACAGGTAGAGAAGCTAGGGGCAGAGAGAGGGAGGGATCCAGGGGCCGAGACAGAGGGGACAGAGAGGAGACAGAAGTGGGGGACAGAGGGACAGAGAGGGAGGATGAATACAGCAGACAGAGAGAGACAGAGGGACAGAGGGGGACAGAGGGAGGGAGGATGAAGAGGGGACAGAGGGAGATGGGAGACAGACGGATGGGGAGATGGATGGATAGAGAGAGGGGTGGACAGAGGGACAGAGTGGGGACAGAAGGGCAGAGAGGGTGGGGTTATGGGCAGTAAGCTGTGCATGCCCCAGTGGGGTTCCAGATGGTGGACACCCTGGCTACTTTGACCAGTTCTGGCTTTTTTGCTGCCCCTCCAGTTTCTTTTTGTTCTCCTCTTCCTAAGGTTGCCAGGTAAAATACAGGATGCCCAGTTTCATTTGAATTTTAGATAAGCAACAACTCATATTGTAGCATACATATCGCCCAAATATTGCATGGGACATACTTACACTTTTAAAAAGTTTTTTTGAGATGGGGTTTCACTCTGTCACCCAGGCTGGAGTGCAGTGGTGTGATCTTGGCTCATTGCAACCTCTGCTTCCCAGGTTCAAGCAATTCTCCTGCTTCAGCCTCCCAGGTAGCTGGGATTACAGGCGCTTGCCACCACACCTGGCTAATTTTTGTATTTTTAGTAGAGATGGGAGATTTGCCATGTTGGCCAGGCTGGTCTCGAACTCCTGACCTAAGGTGATCTGCCTCCTTGGCCTCTCAAATTGTTGGGATTATAGGCATGAGCCACCGCGCCCAACCTAAGAATTTTTTTCGAATCTGAAATTCGGATGCCACTGGACACATGTATTTTTATTTGCTAAATCTTGGCAACATTATCTCCATCGCTGTGCAGTTTCTGCCTCTTTTCCATTTTCTGTTTGTGCATGCCTGCCTCTCCCTCTCTTCTAATTCATCTCCACCTTCTCTATTCTCCTTCCTCTGTTTTTTATTTTTATGTTATTTTTGGAGACAAAGTCTCACTCTGTCGCCAGACTGGAGCCCAATGGCTGGATCTCGGCTCACTGCAATCTCTGCCTCCAGGGATCAAGTGATCCTCCCACCTCAGCCTCCCAAGTAGCTGGGACTACAGGCACACACCACCACACCTGGCTAACATTTGTGTTTTCTGTAGAGATAAGGTTTTGCCATGTTGCCCAGGCCGGCCTCAAACTCCTGGGCTCACGAGATTCTCCCATCTCTTCCTCTCAAAGTGCTGGGATTATAGGCAGGAGCCACTGTGCCCAGCTTCTCCTTCCTCTCTTAATGATCTGAGACCTCCGATGTGCAGAGACGCCTCCTGAGACACCACCAGGTTCCTGGCTAGGCCTCTTTCTCCCTCCTTCCCCCCTCCCAGCCCTCTTTCTAGGGCTGTCTCTCTGCTCCAGGCAACTACTCTGTCTTCTTTCTTCATCTCTCTTCTCACTGAGGTCCCCCACCTTTGCAATTCACTCTACATCCCACTCACCCCCGCCCAGGGGAAAAAGCTGAGGGCTCTGAGGTAGCTAGGAATCTCCCATTACTCACCTTCATCCTGACCTCATCTCCTTTCCTTTCCATTTCCTGGGCCAGAGAGGTCATGAGGGTTTTTCAAAGCCACACAGCAGAACAGAAACACCCACTCTCTCCCTCCAAATCTCTTCCAACTTCTCAGCTTCTTGATGGAAAATTCCTCTACTCTTCCTGAAAATGACTTGGCTTGGCAATGTTTCTGAATACGAGGCAATGCTAGAGGGTCACAGGCCAGGACCAGAGGTGCCTGTGGCTCCTGGGATGGTAGACTTTTGAGCACCTACTACGTGCTGAGAGTGAGGGATATGGCCTGTGGGCTGTAAATGCAAGAACAGTAATGTGTTGTGAGCATCACCATATTCCTAGGCCCAGAACACAGTAGGTGTTCAATAAATCTGTTGAATGAATGAATGAATGAATGAATGAATGAATGAATGGACATACCCCCAGGAGTTGAAGCCTCATCTCTGTATCTGCCCTCCTTCTCTTCATCCCTATCGCTCTTACTTTATCCTAGCCTGAGTCCCCCTTCTCCTTCCATCCCCCTCTCTTGGGCTTGTTCTTCTCTGGAGTCACGTTATTATTTTTTCAGCTGGAGGGGTCTCTGATGACCACCATGTACTGAACATTTTCTCTGCGTCAGGTACTGAAGGCGTGATTCACATGTAGAATCCTTCTGGAATAGTCCAGAAGGTAAGTGCAGCTTTCTAGGGTATTTTCCAGATGTGGAGATTGAGAGCCAGGGAGAGGAAGCCAAGTGTCTTGGGTCACACCAGAATCCGAGCGTCTGGCCTTACCCCACCCAGCCTCCTTGGTCTGGTTTGTCATTATCTGCCCAGCTGCATCTTTGACACCTCCAAAATATAAGGCAATTACTTATCTCTTTTTCTTCTTTTTTGAGACAGGATCTTGCTCTGCTGCCCAGCTTGGAGTGCAGTGGTGCAATCACAGCTCACTGTAGCCTTGATCTCTCAGGCTCAAGTGATCCTCCTGCCTCAGCCTCCTGAATAGCTGTGACTACAGGCATGGAGCACCATACTTGGCTATTTTTTAAATATTTTGTAGAGACAGAGTCTCAAACTCCTGGGCTCAAGTGATTCTCCTGCCTCGGCTTCCCAAAGTGCTTGGATTACAGGTGTGAGCCACTGCACCTGGCCAGGCTGGTAATTTTTTTTTTTTTTTGAGATGGAGTCTTGCTGTGTTGCCCAGGCTGGAGTGCAGCGGTGCGATCTTGGCTCACTGCAGCCTCTGTCTCCTGGGTTCCAGTGATTCTCCTGCCTCAGCCTCCTGAGTAGCTGGGATTACAGGCACACACCACCACTTCCGGCTAATTTTTGTATTTTTAGTAGAGAGATGATTTCACAATATTGGCCAAGCTGGTCTCAAACTCCGGACCTCAACTAATCCACCCGCCTTGGCCTCCCAAAGTGCTGGGATTACAGGTGTGAGCCAACACACCTAGCCAGCCTAGTAATTCTAAATATTTGCTCAAGGGCTGCAAACGTCCAGAGCCTAGGCATGTGACATAAACGAGCAGTGCAGGTTGGGAAGAGGCTAAGCCTCTCTGCTCTGGGTGAGTGGCAGTGGTTACCCCAAGCCAGCCCATTAAGGGCAGGTAGCAATTGCAATCAGTGCTGTTACATGGCATTTCTCAAGAGGGTCTTGAAACCCATGTTTTCAGAAGTCTCCCAATGTTTGAATGCTGGCAACAAACCCACACAAAACACTGTTCTGGTCAGATGAAATTATGGGGACCGCACCTGCCTGTTGGCTGATGGTCTGCAACCTCTGAATGAATTTTAGTCCCATGCACCAGGTTTTGTGCCAAGAAGAATTTCTCGATTCCAGTAGACTGTGTCCTCCAAAAAGCCAGAGATGCCTGTGTCTGTTTTGCTCATTGCTTTATCTCCAGCACCTAGAACAGTGCCCTATGCATCACAGGTGTTCAGTAATCATTTTTAAAAAAGTGAATAGTGTATTGATCCAAGCATAAACCATGTGATGTAGAAATAACAATTTAAAAAAAAAATCCCCATTTTACAGATGGGGACATGAAGGCTCAGAGGAGCAAAGGACTCAGGGTAACATAGCAGCACTGGGCTCTAAACGCAGGACTCACCTGACTCAAAGGCCTCAACCCTGGCCTATCCTGATTCTACCTGGTGTTGTGTATTTGCAGGGCTGCGTGTGGGGATGTGTGTCCAGGAGCCTGTCTGTGAGACTGTGGCTCTTCGAATATGTGTAGTGGTTCTCCTGATTGGACACAGAGGCCCTGGAAG
>NW_016107611.1:2331646-2342170 GCF_001604975.1 Cebus imitator
TGCCCAGGCTGCAGTGCAGTGGTGCAATCCCGGCTCACTGCAACCTCTACCTCCCAAGTTCAAGCGATTCTTCTGCCTCAGCCTCCCAAGTAGCTGGGACTACAGGCACATGACACCACGCCTGGCTAATTTTTTGTATTTTAGTAGATATGGGGTTTCATGATGTTGGCCAGGCTGGTCTCGAACTCCTGAGCTCAGGTGATCTGCCTGCCTCAGCCTCCCAAAGTGCTGGGATTACAGGCGTGAGCCACCACGCCCGGCCCCTGGAAGCTAAACTCGAGCACCTGCTTCCCTCAACCACAGTTGCTCCGGATGCTCACCCAGTCCAGAGAGAACAGTCCCCGCTCCCATCCTCCCCCATCTGGGACCATCCTCAGGGGTCCCCCCACCCTCTTCCCCTAAATGCCCAAAGCCCTGGGGGAAAGGGGGAAAGAATTGAGGATGAGGGTGGAGGTGCAGGGAGGAGGGAGAGGGAAGGGGATGGGTTAAGAAGGAGTGTGTGATGTCAAGCAAAAAAGACAACATTAGACACAGATGCTGAGATGGCGTTTATCGCGGCAAAAAAAGGTGAAGTCGCCGAGGGGGAAGGGGTGGGGAAAGGGGGTGTGGTGGGGGCTGGGGTGGGGGCCATGGAAGCTAATACATGGTGCACTAGGTCACACAACGGACACTGGGGGTGGGTGAGTGGGTGGGGTGGGCGTGGCCCAGGCATGGCAATGGGGGGACGGGGAGGAGACGGCAGTGGGCCCCAGCCAGGAGCTTCTGGAGGTGGTGGGGAGGAGGCGGGCGGCGTCTCTGGTCGCAGAGGATGGAAGGAATCAGTTAGAGGGGGTTGAATGGAGGCACTGGAGGCATGGCCACATTCCACGAAATGGAATGAGGGAGTGGGACAGCAGGCAGGGCGCCAGCCTGGGGCCTGGGCCTTTTCATCTAAGGACTGGGGAGAACCAAGGACCCTTAGAGGTCCTCCAGTCCTTCCCGTGTTCCGAGAGAGAGAACAAATCTGGAGAGCAGGCTAGCTTAAGGTCCTAAGAAGAATTTAGTAATCGGTTCTCCCAAGATGGCCCTACAGCCTTCCCCGCCCTCGATTTCTTCTCCTTCTCCTACCCTGTTACCAACAGAGAAAGAGGGAAGAGACGTTCTAGCTCCTCTGACTCCCCCATGATCTCATTGAGGCTCCTCAGGGAAACTGGAGGATGAATCCGTTTCATAGAAGGGGAAAACGGAAGCATCCTGTCAGACTACACCTTTCCATACCTCTCCCACCTCCCTGCCGGGGAATCTATGCATCCCATCCCTCTAGAGTAATACTGATAGCTTGAAATCCTTATCGATGGGGACAGGTGAGAGGATACACCTTGAGATTCTCCCAAATTGACCCGGGATGTGGGCCGTGCCTCCAGTGGCCTGAGATGCCAACGTAAAGAAAAAAAAAATGACTCCCCACATCCCCTGGCTCAAACCCAGTACAAAAGTGACTATTTACAATGAAGGCGTGGGGAGCATGTAGGGGGCACAGGAAGGAGGGGGTCAGAGTGAGCACTCCATTTGAGGGAGGCCACACCTCTGGACCCGCCTTTTAAAGGGACAAAGCCAAACAGCATAGATACTTATAGAGGATCTCAAGCCCCAGGGTGGGGCGGACCCTAAGGGTGAGGGATGGGAGTGGGGCATGGGATGGGGTGCAGGTGGGGAGGCATGGGCGGTGGGAGGAGATGGAGGAAAGGCAGCAACTGCCCCTAGCCTCCCCCTTCCCCGCTGCCGGACACACAGTTTTCCGTGGGATGAACACAGAAAGGGTTAATCAAAAAGAGTTCGATGAGCGAGTCTGACGGTCGAGTGGGGCGGGCTGGAGCAATGAGGCCGCAGGTCCCGGTGGCCGGTGGTGATGGAGTCACTTAGAAGATGAGAGGTTGGTGGTTTTGGGGGGAGAGGTGGGATAGGGAAAGGGGTGGGGGGTTAGGCAGTCCCCCCCAGTTATCTCTGGGAGACAAGAGTGTCCTGGACTGGCTGAGAAGGGATTAAAAACCAGCTGCCTTCACCACCATAACCCAACAGATTATTTTCCCATTTCCCTCCCTGCCACCCAGCAATCTCCAATGCGACTTGCAGGGGACACTAAAACCGACCATACACACCAGCAGCAGTGTCAGGAGAGAAGCCCCTCCAACCACGGCGTGCAGACAGCTGACCGCAGTGCAAAGGGATCACGATAGCAAGGC
The DNA here is from genome assembly GCF_001604975.1 of Cebus imitator. Taxonomy (NCBI): domain Eukaryota; kingdom Metazoa; phylum Chordata; class Mammalia; order Primates; family Cebidae; genus Cebus; species Cebus imitator. The sequence continues at coordinate 2,333,869 of NW_016107611.1, forward strand.
TGGGTGTTGTCACCCCCATAGACCAGTGCCCCTGGCCCGCCTGTGCCCCAACTTGGGTATCGCGATCCCATTCCCCTCATCGTGACATCCAGTTCAGGCTTTCACGACAGCCAGCCCGGGTTCAGGTGCCAGGCAAAGGCCTGCCTGGCTGTCCTGACAGGGTACACTCAGTCAGCAGCCTGGACGCCCCAACTGCCATCCTCATCGCCACTCTTGTTGATACTTTTGCCACTGCACAGTTTATCACAGCCTCTAATCCTGGTCTTAAAACAGCAATCATCCACTCAGGGGGACTCCTCTCATTTTCCAGACAATTGGCCACCAAACAAAACAAAGGAAGAAGGAGGATGTGGGAAAGGAGGAGAAACAGAATGAGGGGATACTGAGGGGTTTGGTGGTCCAGAGGGGAGAGGAAATATCACTAGGAGGTAAGCGGTACCCTGCTGTTCCAAGTAGAGGTCCCCAGCCATCTACAAGTGGGCTTGTATCAAGATCCACTTGGGATACCCATAATTCCCACCTACAAGTCCAGTGCAGGTGTTAGGGCAGATAAAGATGGCAAAAATCATTGCCTTCTGATCACCACGCCTACTAATTATTGCAGTGAAGCCTCCTTGCCCATGTAGGGATGGCTGGGACAGGGCAGAAGAAGGTGGCCAGGCAGGTTGGCTCAGAGCCCCCTGAGATGGGGGATAAAGGAGGTTAATTTGGCACATTGAACCCCCTCTTCTCATAGGTGCTTTGAGGTCTTTCTCTTGAATCCAGTTGGTACCGCCCCCTGGGCTGGCAGAGGAGGAGTTGAGCTTGTCTCCTCCTCCCCAGTTTCCACAGATTTGCCAGGAAGTTGGCAAGTGGGATTCTCCTTGGCTGGTGGAATTTGGGGGGATCCAAAAGGATAAGGGTAAGCTGAAAAGGAGAGCTTTTTTCTGTCTTTTTTTTTTTTCTTACAAAGATTCTAAGAAAAACTCAGGGTGGGAGGGCTGTGGAAGGGGACCCAATTTAGCTCCATGTCCACACTTTTTCAATGCCTCTTAGGGACCTCCTCAAAGAGAAATGGTCCCATTTCCTCCCCTCTATCCAAGGTCCTCTCCCCCCAGAGCGGCTCAGTTCCAAGGAAGTTTGGCACTTTTTTTTTCTTTTAAATGGGGAAATTGGGGAGAGAGAGTTGAGACAGTTGAGGAGAGGAGGAAGACAGACAGAGACAAAGATAGAGACAGGACAGAAAACAATGGGAACCACATAGAGAAAAAAGATTTTCAGAAAGTCATAGGGAGCCAGACAGAGGGAGGAAAACACTTGGGGAAGGTATGGGAAGCTAAAGGGCAAATGAGAAGGAATCGGGAGACAATTCAATGCAGCAAACACTTATTAAGCACCTACTGGGTGCTGAAGAGCAGGGTGCAAGGAGGCCACTCAGGGACTCTGAAATCTGATTGGCTAATAGGGAGAGAGGAAAAAAAAAAAGAGGTGATGGGTTTGTCAATGATCCCCATCCCTGGCCCCACATCTGTGCCCCCTCTGGACAAACTGCAGCACAAAAGATTGAGGTCAGATTGCAGAAGGGACTTTCAAGGGATGGCAAAGATGGTGGAGTGAAGATAAAATAGGGAAAGGTGTGTGGCTCTCCACTCACCAACATGGTGAGCGAACTAGCTCACTGAGCTAGCAAACTATACCTTTCAGATAGCCCTGGCTGGCTGGGTAGGGGGTCCCCAAGAAATATGAACAGGGAGGGGTTGTTACACAGACACCCCAAGCAAACACTTTCCAGGAGGCCCAGCCTCCAGATACGTGTCTGTGTGAGAGGAGTCCTGGACCCGGCTGATTGGGACCCAGACTCCAGCGAATGGGTTTGTAGAAAGCGGCTGCCAAGCAGAGGATGCAAATGATATGCAAATGAGCTCATTCAGATCCCACCTCCCCACTCCCAGACCTTACTTCACCTCTCCCTGGCTCCTTTCCCTCCTCATAGGGGTCTGGGGGGCTATAGGGGGATACTCTAGCTAGATGCTGTAATATTCGCGTGCGGGTAGAGATACTGTGAAATACTGTAAGGTCTTTTGAGAGGTGGAGGGGAGCAACGGCCCATAGAGCCACCCCCACCTCTAACCCCAAGAGCTCCCAACGGTAGTAGAAGATATGTACAAAGTTACATCAAGAATTGTTTTGGCACTCAGATCTCCATCTGGGTTCAGTCTGGAGATTAGGGGTGGGGCGACAATGATGGGAAGTGGGGGATAAGGGAGGAGGAAGTGGGGCCTGCCCCCCACCCTAGAGATGACAGGGCATGGAAAAAATCACCCCAGTGCCCAAGCTACAGCCCCCATCAGGTGGAAGGGCCGGGGTGGGAAATTCAGTGCAAGGTACCTTAAAGGCTATTGCTTTCTAGGGATTTTCACATTTTGATTTGGGGGTGGCTCTCTAGCAAGGGGGAGGGATCTCCTAGGCTTTAGGGGCAGGAATTGTCTCTGTGGCTTTTCTTCCCTCCTTTTTTAGGAGAGAGACGAGGAGGCTGGATTTCCCCCAAAGCCATGGAGAAGAGAAGGGTCTGGAAGACCTAGGAGGGGGACAAATGGGGGAGAGGGTGGGCATGGGGTGCCCCTCCCCCAGAGATGCTGATGATGGAACCAGGGCACCGGGTGCCCTGCTTTGGGTTGGAGAAAGTGGAGGTGGTCTCCCAAGAGGAGGGGGAGATGGGTGGGGTAGAGGGAGGTCTCAGCTATCCTAGTCTACAGGGTTGTCAGGCCCTGAAATCTCAGTCTGCCAATAGGTCCTTAGAGCTGACCACAGCCACAGCACTCAGGGAGCCACTCTCAAACGAACTCTCAAGGCCTCCTGGCTTGTCAGACTCCATCAGAACATTCTACTTCTCCAGAGCCCCTGGTGAGCACACCAAAACCTTCTGATCCATCAGACATCACCAAAGTATGCCAGCTTGCTGGAAGCTACTAAATCAACCTAATGTATCAGACCACACAAAGCATTCCGGCCCAAGGGACCCTACCACGGCTCACTGAACTCTATACCGGGCCACACTGGCCTGACAGAGCCACCATACATTTGGCTCACCCGATTCAATGAAACAAAGCCACGCAGACACAGGCATGCACACAAAAGGCGGGGGTGGGAAGGGGGCGCTTTAACAGTAGTTTGCACTAGGTCCATCTCCCATCCCTCCCTCCAGGGTGAGTTCACAGACTTGGCATGTTTGAATGGAGATGACCCTGACAATATTGGGTTTTTTTCCTTAGAGTCCTCCAGATTGGATCCAAGTCCCATGCTTTATTCTCTTCCAAGGAAGAACCCCCCAGGCCAACACCCACCAAAGAGGGGTGTGGAGGGAGAAGGCAGGTCAGAGACTGGTCACTGTCCAATACAGGAAGTACATGCTTCAGCCTAATGACATCACAGGAAGTAACCTCTAGGCACCACCCAAAGTACATCTTCCCATGATATCACCGAAGTGACCTTCAAGGAAGAGCTCATTGAGACATCACAGGAAGTACCTGCCCTCTTATGCTCACAGGAAGTAATCTCTGAGGAACTGCTTCCTGTGACATCATAAGGAGCACCCAGAAGCACCCCAGAAAGTACTCAGTGACATCACAACAGAGACCCTCATTGCCATTACTCTAGGAAAAGCCATCAGAGATGCCACAACAAGTTCATCCAGCCTCTCATGAGTCTTGCCCACAGGACAGGCCCAATCCCAGAGCTGGCATCCTTCCCAGCAGCACCGTCTCTGCCCCCCATACAACCTGACAACAAAAGAGTGAACATTCCCACCTAGGAGGGACAACTCCAGTGGGAGGAGAGTAGCTGAGAAGATCTGGGAACTCTGGGGTCCCTGTTCCAGATGCCCCATTTCACCTCAGACGCCTCTGCTACCTCTACTCCCATGGCTTCCCTCAGATCTAGAACTGAAAGCAGAGAGGTGGGGTGTTGTGTTTTGGGGAGGCCCCTCATTCTGGATGACCCGGAGGCTCCCTCCCCTCCTCCCATGTGGAAGCAAAAACTTATAAGGGGGGAAAAATCCTTATCAAAAAAAGAAAAAAAAAGGAGGGAAAGAAAGAGAAAATAACGCTTTGTTTTCTATTAAAATCAACAAAATGCAATATATACAGATATCACACAGACCTGGGCCCTGGGACGGGAAGGGTCAGGCCCAGCCAAGCACAGGGAGGGAGGAAGGAGGGGTCAGTTCCGGGCTGGGGAGGGGGCTTCTGAGCCCCCTTCCCAACCGTCACTCAATCCTGCCTATGACTACCAGAAGGGGAGGGTGCAGTCGGGCCTACCCCAGCCCCATCCCAAAAGGAGCAGGACTACACCAAGCTGAGGTCAGGAGTTGGGGGGAAGGAGGAGAGGGAGGAGAAGGGGGAGGTGGGAGGAGGGAGAAGGGTGGGAGCACACACCACAGGCCTCATCCCACTTTCTGGGGGTTTGAGGCCCTCACTCCCTGCTCGTAGGTGACCCGCTGACTGATGAGGTATTGAGCGGCTTGCGTGGCCGCGGGGCTGCCCGTGATGGTGACCCGCCGGTTCCGCGTGCCTGGCAGGAACTCGCCCTTCTTGGAGATCTGGATGCGGGCGCCCGTCAGCTCCTGGTACTCCACCAACGTCTTGCCCCCCTTCCCCAGGATGGCTCCCACCAGGTTCTCAGGCACCGCAATCTCCACCAGCTCCTTGGCACTCTCAGCCGCCAGCTTCTCCGCCGTCAGGAAGCCCCCGGCCGCCCCAGCCGCGGCGGCAGCGGCCACCAGCGGGCCGCCCCCTCCGCCCGCCCCTCCGCCCGCCCCGGCCCCGAGGTAGCCATTGGCGGCCGCGGCCAACGCAAAGGATCCCAGGGCTCCGGGAGGTGGGGGCGGCGGCGGGGCGGCTCCTCCGGCCGGCCCGGCCCCGGCCTCGCCCGCGTAGGATGCCAGGAGGTTGGCGGCGGCGGCGGCCGCGGGGTTGGCCCCAGCGGCCACAGCGGCCAGGACGCCGGAGGCCGCGGCAGAGTTGAGGCCCAGGCCCAGGGAGTTGGTGTTGTAGCCGTAACTGGCCAGCGTGTTAAGCGCCGTGCTGATGGCCAGCAGGTCGGTGCCCGAGAAGGCGGGCAGCGCGGCGGGAAAGGCCCCCACGCCCGCCAGCCCGGCGGGGCCCAGCAGGCCGGAGGCGGCGGCGGCCGAGGCTGCGGCTGCGGCGGGCAGCACATCCGCGGGGCTGGCATACGGAGAGCCGGTGGGATTGGAGTTGGCCACCGGGCCAGCCACGTTGGCGTAGCTGATGTTGAGGCAGCTGCTGCTCTGGGGGTCTTCTTGTACCTTCTGCACGATGGCGCTCACGGCCTTGTGCACCTGCTCGGGCTCGCCGCTGACTGTCACCACGCGCTCCTGCAGGTTGATGCCCTCTGGCTTCTGGGACAACTGCACCCACGCCCCTGACTGTTCCATCACGGCTTTCACCGTGGCGCCCCCCTTGCCGATGATCAGGCCCGCCGTGCTGTTAGGGACGATCAGCTTGGCCTGCGTGGGGAGCAAAAAGGAGGGTCTTTAATTTTATTTTTTTAAAAATTAAATCAGGCCGGGCAAGGTGGCTCTCGCCTGTAATCCCAGCACTTTGGGAGGCTGAGGCGAGGAGATTACTTGAGGTCAGGAGTTCCAGGCTAGACGGCCAACATGGTGAAACTCCTCTGCTAAACATCCAAAAATTAGCCAGCCCGGTATGTCGGCACATGCCTGTAATCCCAGCTACTCAGGAGGCTGAGGCAGGAGAATCACTTGAACCCAGGAAGCAGAGGATCCAGTGAGCTGAGAACGTGCCATTGTACTCCAGCCTGGGTGACAGAGGGAGACTCTGTCTCAAAATACAATAAAATAAAATAAAAATATATATTTTAAGTAGAAACAGGGCCTGGCTATGTTGCCTAGTCTTGTCTTGAACTCCTGGCCTCAAGTTCTCCTGCCTTAGCCTCCTAAAGTGTTGGGATTACAGATCTGAGCCACCAAGCTGGTGAAGGGAGGGTCTTTACGGTGGCTACAGACTGAGAGGTCATTTCCCACCCCTCCTCTCCAGCATCCAAAATCAGGCTCAGCATGGCCCTTTGATAGGCACCAGTATGGTCCAACTGGTTGTTTAAAATACTAAAATATTTCAGGTCAGATGCCATGGCTTATGCCTATAATTCCAGCAATTTGACAGGCTGAGATGGGAGGATTGCTTGAGCCCAGCAGTTTGAGACCAGGCTGGGCAACATAGTGAGATCTTGCCTCTAACATTAAATGTTTTTAAAAATTTGACATATATCCACAATGGTTGGTAAATGAATAGCCAGTATTCGAGGTCCCCTCAGTAGCCCCTCAACCATCCTGTCCCATGTACCCGGGACTCTTAGCACCTCCCCTGAGTTCAGCATCTAAAGGCCTAATGGCCCATCCAGTGGGGCCCCCCAGGATCCCACTCCAAGCTTGCACCATGGCCCACCCATGCCTTCTAGTATTAAGTACTCTGACTTCCAGCCCCGGAAAAGCCTTTGTTAAATATCATTAATTTACAGATGAGCCTCTTGAGGCCTCAGAGGTGAAAGGACTTGCCCCAAGGTTCCCCAGTTAGTGATGGAGCTAAAATCTAGGTTCTTGGGTTCCAGATCCCTTGTGCTCCCCTAAACATGGTCTTCTCGTTTAACTCTGTGTTTTGGGCTGAAATTGTGTCCCCTCCAAATTCACATGTGGAAGCCCTAACTCTCAGTACTTTAGAACGTGACTGTATTTGGAGATAGGATTTTTAAAGAGGTAATTAAGGTAACATGGGGTCATTAGGGTAGGCCCTAATTTACTGACAGGTGTCCATATAAGCAGAGGAGATTAGGACACAGAGGCACACAGAGAGAACACTATGTGAAAACACACGGAGAAGAAGGCCAAGGGGAGAAACCTCGGAAGAAACCAACCATTTAGAAACCAAGGAGAGAGGTCTCGGAAGAAACCAACCCTGCTAACACCTTGGTCTTGGACTTCTGGCCTCCAGAATCATGAGATAATAAATACGTGTTGTTTAGACCACCCAGTCTCTGGCGCTTTGTTACGGCAGCCCTAGCAAACTAATCTAGTTGTCTAGATCTAATCTGTAGAATGAAATTTACTAATCTGTAAAATGAAGATAACATGAGGCTTGTGTCTGAGAAGGCAGACATAGGTGGATGTCTTGGATGTCAAACACTGGATCAGGAATCCAAGTAGATTTTCAGTCTCCTTCTAACTCCAGGGAGGAGAACTCTCCAGGATGAAGAAGTTGCTCATTTGAATATGGTGATTTCCCTCTTCTCAGTTGAGAGCAGCCCATCCTTCGACCACCCGTCTGCCCCAAGCATCCGCAAGTCGGATCAATCTTATTTCCAGTGGGGACATTTCAAAACCAGCCATCTCCTTTTGCACCTTCAAGAGCATTTCTACACATAAATTCTTCCCTCTCAAAAATCATTCCTGTGTCCCCTTAAACCCTGGGGGTGTTTAAGAAATTCATGGGGGTGGTGGTTTTTTGTTGTTGAAGGGCTGGGGGGCAGATGGGGAATATCAGTGGGCAGGACCACAGGTGTCTGTACCCCACAGTTGAGAGCCAGTCCCTCACAAAGAAGAGTGGTCCCGGGCCGTACTTGATAACTTTTGTTTGTTTGTTGGGATTACAGATCTGAGCCAGGCTGGAGGGCAGTAGCTCGATCTCAGCTCACTGCAATCTCTACCTCCCGGGTTCAAGTAATTCTCCCAACTTATCCTCCCTAGTAGCTGGGATTACAAGTGCCCACCACCACGGCTGGCTAACTTTTTTGTCTTTTTAGTAGAGGTTTCACCCTGTTGGCCAAGCTTGTCTTGAACTTCTGGCCTCAAGTCATCCAGCCACCTCGGCCTCCCAAAATGTTTGGATTACAGGCGTGAGCCACTGTGCCCAGCTGCTATATGAATGTCCTGCTGGACAGTCATGCTGATGAAGAGCCTGCTTTTAAATCTCTGAGCCCTCGTCTGGGCATGGTGGCTCATGCCTATAATCCCAGCACCTTGGGAGGCCAAGGTGGGAGGATCACATGAGCCCAAGAGTTGGAGAGCAGCCTGGGCAGCATGGCACGACCCCATGTCTACGAAAAAAAAAAAAAAAAGCATTAGCTGGTGTGGTGGCACATGCCTGTAGTCCCAGCTGCTCAGGAGGCTGAGATGGGAGGATCACTTGAGCCTGGGAGGTGGAGGCTGTAGTGAGCTGTGATTGTACCACTGCACTTCAATTTGGGCAACACAATGAGACCCTGTCTCAAAGAAAAAAAAATATGAAAAAAA
>NW_016107611.1:2342191-2362083 GCF_001604975.1 Cebus imitator
AAAAAAAAAAAAAAAAAAAATCTCTGAGCCCAGAACCCAACTGACACAATGAGACACTATTTCAAAAAAAACAAAAACCAAACAAACCAAAACCCCCAAAACCAAAAACCAAACAAACAAACAAAAAAACCTCTGAGCTGGGAGCCCAACCCCATGATACATGTAAGTACCAAGGTACCAAGTATTGTTTGCACGGTTTTAAGAGCTACTGAAATTTCCAGGAACGCAACTAGTAGTAAATCAAGAGTGCACTGTGCTTTGTTTTGCTCTGCACTTTACTAAGAGTTTTCATTATTTTAGAAACCTTAGTCTCCAGTATTATACTCTGGATCACTTTACATTTGTAGTTGTCTCACTTAGCTATGCTTAGGTGTAAGTAGCTGCCTAATTCATTATTTCTTCTATTGTGGTCCCAATCAAGTATTTATTTATATATTAAAATTCACCTTGGCCAGGCACAGTGACTCACACCTAATCCAGCACTGTGGGACTCTGAGGCATGGTGAATCACTTGAGCCCAGGAGTTCAAGACCAGCCTGGGCCTCATAACAAAACCCTGTCTCTAGCAAAAATACAAAAATTAGCCAGGTGTGGTGGCATCTGCCTGTGGTCCCAGCTACTTGAGAGGATGAGGTGACAGGATCACCTGAGCCCAGGAGGTTGAGGCTGCAGTGAGCTGTGAACTGTGTCACTGTACTCCATTCTGGGCCACCGAGCAGACCCTGTCTCAAAAACAACAACAAACGAAAAAATAAAATGAAATTCATCTTGTTTTATAACAAATCACCTTCCTTTTATTTCTTCTTTATTTTAAAACGTCTCATGGGATAAATAAAACACAGTATATCCATACAATGAAATATTTGGCAATAAATTGAATGAACAAAATACTGATACATGCTATAGCATGGATGAATCTAGAAAACATTATACTAAGTGAAAGAAGCCAGTTACAAAAGACTACATCTGAGCTCATTTACATAAATGTCCAGAATATGCAAATCCACAGAGCCAAAAAGTAGATTTGTGGTTGCCAGGAAATGGGAGGAAGGGAATTGGGGGTGACTGCCTACAGGTATAGGGTTTCTTTCGGGGTAAAAAGTTCTGGAATTAGATAGTGTTGACGGTTGACTAAATACTGTATGACTTCTTTTACAGAAATGTCCACAGTAGGCAAATCTATAGACACAGAAAGTTTATTTGTGGTGGCCTGGGGATAGGGAGAGGATGAGTTGAGATGAGGGATTGAGGGGTCATAGCTAAGGCGATCAAGATTTCTTTTGGAGGCCAGGCTTGGTGGCTGATGCCTGAAATCCTAGCATTTTGGGAGGCAGAAGCCAGAGGATTGCTTGAGCCCAGGAGTTAGAGATCAGCCTGGGCAAGATGGTGAAACCTCATTCTACAAAAAATAAAAATAAATTAACTGGATGCAGTGGTGTGCACCTGTAGTCTCAGCTACTCAGGAGGTGAAGGGATCACTTGAGCCCAGGAGTTCAAGGCTGCACTGAGCTATAATAGGTGACACTGCACTCCAGCCTGGGTAACAGTGCAAAACCCTGCCTCTAAACAAAGAAAGAAAAAAAGGATTTATTTTGGAGGCAATACAAACATTTCAAAACAGATTATGGCAACAGGTGTACTATGTGAATATAATAAAAGCCATTGAGCTGTACACTTTATTTATCATGTATTTTATGTTTCATTTTTTTTAATAGACAGGGTCTTGCTCTGATACCCAGGCTGGAGTGCAGTGGTGTGAACATGGCTCACTGCAGTTTTGACCTCCTGGGCTCAAGTGATCCTCCTGCCTCGGCCTCCTAAAGTGCTGGGATTACAGGCATGAGCCCCCATACTAGGCCTAGAGCCATATACTTTAAATGGGTGAGTTGTATGTATGTGAATTATATCTCAATAAAGCTGTCAAAAAGTCATATGAGTGTAGGTATGTCTATATATGTATATATCAATAGTGTTTCAGAGAGTAAAGTGGACATGACAAAATATTTGTAGGAGAAAAGGGGTATCGCTGTGACAGAGCTGTCCATATTTTGTTCCCTGTTGGTCTCCCTGACTTTATTTTGATTGATTGATTTGACACAGTCTCACTCTGTCTCCCAGGCTGGAGTGCAGTGGCACCATCTTGGCTCACTGCAACCCCCACCTCCCATGTTCAAGCAATTCTCAAGTGACCCGAGATCGTGCAACTGCACTCCAACCTGGGTAACAGAGTGAGACTCCATCTCAAAAAAAAAAAAAAAAATCCGGGCATGGTGGCTCATGCCTGTAATCCCAGCACTTTGAGAGTCTGAAGGGATCAGATTGCAAGTTTGAGACCACCTGGGCAACATGGCAAAACCTGGTCTCTATAAAAAGTACAAAAATTAACTGGGCATGATGGTGCATGCCTGTAGTCCCAGCTACTCGGGAGGCTGAGGTGGGAGGGCGGCCTGAGCCCAAGAGGCGGAGGCTGCAGTGAGCCAAAATGGCATCACTGTACTCCAGCCTGGGTGATAGAGCCAGACCTTGTCTCAAAAGAAAAAAGAAAAAGAAAAAGGAAAAAGAATCTTCTGGTTTTTAAGTGTTTGGAAGTATAAGGAAAAAAAATTCTTCCTCTATTTTAGGGTAAAAGAGAATAATGAGGTGTAAGAACTAAATACAAAGCATGGATGTTGACTGAATCTTGGATTGAAAAATCCTCTATAGCTATAAAAGATATTTAGGGCAATTTGAATATGGACTTTCCAATGAGATAATAGTATAGAATTAGCATTTTTGTTTGTTTTTGTTCTTAGGTGTGATGCTGGTAATACAATAATGTAGGAGACTGTCCTTGGACGATACATGTTAAAGAACTTAGGAGAAAAAAAAAAAAAAAATCCGGGCATGGTGGCTCATGCCTGTAAACTCTGCACTTTGGGAGGCCCGGGCGTGCAGATCACTTGAGCTCAGAAGTTTGAGACCAAGCTCGCCAACATGGTGAAACCCTGTCTCTGCTAAAAATAAAAAAATTAGCCAGGCGTGGTGGCACGCACCTCTACATTCCCAGTTACTTGGTAGGCTGAGGCAGGAGAATCACTTGAACTTGGGAGGCAGAGGGTGCAGTGAGCCGAGACTGCGTCACTGCACTCCACTCAAAAAAACAGAGTCATGAGATCTACAACTTATTTTCAGATGGATCAGAAAAACAAATCAAGACAAAAATTGTGTGTGTGTGTGTGTGTGTGCGTGTGTGTACACACATGCATATGCATGTGTTCATGCATGCACAAATGTTAACAACTGGTGAATCTAAGCTCAGTGGATAGGGACTATCCTTAAACATTTTCAAAATAAACAGGAAAAAAAAATCTATGCCCTAACATTCCCTTTTCCTCTTCTCTGCTTTATTTTTCTTCATAGTACTTTTCACTCTCTAACATCCTCTATATTTTACATATCTCCCTGTTTATTTTGTGTTTCTCTGTAAAAGAATTTCAAATCCACGAAGTTAGAGATTTTTGTCTGCATTGTTACTACTGGGTTTTCAGTGCCTAGAAAAGTGCTTGGGACACAGTAGATACTCAGCAAAGGGTGGGAGAATAAATAGACGGATGAACACTGAAGGATGACACACCCACAGGCCCAAGCAGGAAGGGGAATGGGTGGAGGCAGCAGGTGTACTCACTTGGTGGCGGTGGGGAGTGATAGAGTACTGTGCAGTTGGACCGCCAAACTCAGCCTGATGGTCATTTTCTAGATGAGCTGGAAATGCTGATTTGTAAAATGTGAAGCATCCTAGTTTTTAAATGTTGGCAACCTCTTCAAAATGTCTAAGGACCACTGCATAGTATAAACAATGCAATGTACGAGTCAGGCTACCCATCTGAAGTCTGTGCATATAAATCCCCAAAGAGCTGCCTTAGACTCTGAAGTCACCTGCTTGGATTTAAATCCTGGCTCTCCCACTGATGCTGGGCAAGGGATCTAACCTCTTTGAGAATCAGTTTTCTCATTTGTAAAACAGGGCTATTCAAACCTCCTCCATAGGACTACTATGAGGCTTAATTGAGCTTATGCATGAAGTGGTGAGCTTGAAATCCAAGCACAACCACAAGTAGCTGGAACTGAGTGTGAGCTGTGTCCTTCAGGTGACTCACAACTGCTACCATTGGCAGATTACACCTCAGTCCCCATGTTTCTGCTTGGCCCTGTGGGTGATGTCATCAGCATTCATTCAAATAAGCAACATGTGCTGAGCACGTACCGTGTGCCAAGCATAGGGCATCATGCATGTGTGCAATTAATATATGCCCATAGAAGCACTCAAGAAACGATTATTGTCATTGTTATCCCCATGGATGGAGCTGGATCTAAATCCCACATCTGTGGTACAGCTAGTATGGCAAACAGTGTGGCAGTCCTTCAAAAAGTTGAACATAGATTTATCATGTGTCCCAACAATTCCACCCTAGGTATCTTCCAGAGAGCTGGAAACATATATCTACAAAAAAACTTGTATATGAATGTTCAGAAGCATTACTCATCATAGCTAAAATAGAAACAGCCGGGCACGGTGGCTCACACCTGTAATCCCAGTTTTTTGGGAGGCCGAGGTGGATGGATCATGAGGTCAGGAGTTCAAGACCAGCCTGGCCAAGATGGTGAAACCCTATCTCTACTAAAAATACAAAAATTAGCCGGGTGTGGTGGTGGGTCCCTGTAATCCCAACTATTCGGGAGGCTGAGGCAGAGAACTGCTTGAACCTGGGAGGCGGAGGTTGCAGTGAGCCGAGATCATGCCACTGTACTCCAGCTTGAGTGATAGAGCAAGATTCTGTCTCAAACAAACAAACGAACAAACAAAAACAAAGGGAGAAACAACCCAAATGTCTATCAACTGATGAATAGACAAGCAAAATGTGGTCTATGCATACAATGAAACATTATTTGGCTATAAAAAGGAGTAACGTTTTGACACATGCTACAATATAGACAAATCTCGAAAGCATTACATTAAGTGAAGAAAGCCAGACACAAAAGACCATATATTATATGATTCTGTTTATATAAAAGATCCAGAATAGGCAAATCCACAGAGACTAAAAGTAGATTAGTAGCTGGAAGAGGCTGATATTAGGATCTGGGGGAATGGTGACTGACTGCTGATGGGCACGGGGTTTCTTTTTGGCATGATGAAAATGTTCTGGGATTAGATGGTAATTGATGTACAACTCTGTGAACATACAACAAAACTACTGAACTGTATACTTCTAAACAGTAAAGTTTAGAGTATGCAAATTATATCTCAACAGAGCTGTTTTTTTTTAAATCACCAGGAAAAACCAACAGCCTGACAAATCAAAGGGATGGAACAGCACGTTCATAGCCAGAACCAGGAGTAATATGGTATTTCGTCTGCGATGCAGTATTTTAAAGCAGTGAAGGAAGGATAGATTAGCCAAGAAAAGGTTTGAGTACAAGGGGTTAATCATATGGGACAAATAAAGTTAGGTTTTTAAAATTTTATTTATTTATTTTATTTTTTAATAGAGACGGGGTTTGTCCATGTTTGTCAGGCTGGTCTCGAACTCCTGACCTCAGGTGATCTGCCCACCTTGGCCTCCCAAATTGCTGGGATTACAGGCATGAGCCACCGAGCCCAGTAAAGTTCGGTTTTAAGAAAATTCCTACCTCTTCCATCTCCTAGCTGGTGGTCTATAAAAGTCCCTTTATTTCTCAGAGCCTCTTTTTCCGTATCTGTAAAATGGGCATACTATTCCTGATCTGAACAATCTGTGCAAATATTCAGTGAGACACTGGCAGCCTGCTCTCTGGTAGCCACTCAGTCAGCAGGGTTGCTGCTTTTACAACACAGCAAGGTCCAAGTCCTAGGTTTTTGTTTTTGGCTTTTTTTTTTGAGACAAAATCTTGCTCTGTCAACCAGGTTGGAGTGCAGTGGTGTGATCTCGGCTCACTACAACCTCCACCTCCCAGGTTCAAGTGGTTCTCCTGCCTCAGCCTCTGGAGTAGCTGGGATTACAGGTGCCTGCCACCATGCCCAGCTAATTTTTCTATTTTTAGTAAAGATGGGGTTTCACCATGTTGGCCAAACTGGTCTTGAACTCCTGGCCTCAAGTGATCCACCCACCTTGGCCTCCCAAGGTGCTGGGATTACAGGTGTGAACCATTACATCCAGCCTCCTAATTTGTTCTTTAGTAACTGTATGACCTTAGGCAAATGTCTTCACCTCTCTGTGCCTCACCTTTCTCATCTCCAGCATTAGCATAACCACACCTACCCTATATTATTACTGGAAACCTTCGCCTTCCTCTTTCTTTTTTTTTAGACAGAGTCTTGCTCTGTCACCCAGGCATGATCAGTGCAGTGGCATGATCTCGGCTCACAGCAACCTCTGCCTACCAGGATCAAGGGATTCTCTTGCCACAGCCTCCTAAGTAGCTGAGACTACAGGCGTATGCCACCATGCCCAGCAATTTTTCAAGAAAATGGGGTAATAATAACACCTTTCTTAGGGTTGTGGTAGAACAAGCAGTTTTTTTGTATTTTTAGCAGAGAAGGGGTTTTGCCATGTTGGCCATGCTGGACTTGAACTCCTGACCTCAGGTGATCTATCCGCCTTGGCCTTTCAAAGTGTTGGGATTAGAGGTGTGAGCTACTGCTCCCGGCCTGTTATTGGAAACTTTCAGTGACTAAAGTGATGCCCAGTGCCTGGCACATGGGAAGCCCTAAGACAGTGGCAGCTGCCTTCATAGCAGACCCTGCATTGTAGAACCACAGCATCTTAGAAAGATCTGCAGATGCAAACTCACTTAATGTTGGAATCCCAGGACATCAGAACAGTAGAATCTTAGATAATACATGCTTAGAATCTTGGAATCACAGAGCCATAGAACTGTTGAAGTTTTAGAGCCAGAAGGACCACAGACCATCTGCCCCAGTGATTTGCAAGCCCATGGAAATTTTCAACTACTACTACCAATAATAACAACAAAAGCGGCATCAACAGCTAACACAGTTTAATACAGTAACTTATCTAGGTTCTACCACAACCCTAAGAAAGGTGTTATTATTACCCCATTTTCTAGATTGGGAAATAGAGACACAAAGAAAGAACTTGTATAAGTTCTTTCACAGGTAGTGAGCAGTAGAGTCAGGATCTGATCCCAGGCCAGCGTCCATGCTCAGATTCCTAAGCCCTACCAGAAATATTGATTCAGTGGTTCTGGCTAGGACCCATGAATCTGCATTTTAAGCTGCCCAGACAACTCAGATATCAGCTAGGGCTGAGAACCACTGGTGTAACCCAGAGGTGGCAATCTGGTGATCCTCAGGCCCCAGTCAGGCTACAGCCGGTATTTTTTTTTCGACCTTCACAGTGTTTTAAAACAGAGTTGGCCTAGCCCAATGGCTCATGCCTGTAATCCCAGCCCTTTGGGAAGCCAAGGTGGGTGGATTACTTGAGTCCAGGAGTTTGACATGAGCCTGGGCAACATGGTAAAACCTTGTCTCTACAAAAAATACAAAAATTAGCTAAGGGATGGGTGCAGTGGCTCACACCTGTAACCCCAGCACTTTGGGAGGCCGAGGCGGGCAGATCACCTATGTTCAGGAGTCCAAGACCAGCCTGGCCAACATGGTCAAACCCTGTCTCTACTAAAAATACAAAAAATTAGCCGGGCATGGTAACAGAAGCCTGTAATCCCAGCTACTTGGGAGGCTAAGGCAGGAGAATCATTTGAGCCCGGGAGGTGGAGGTTGCAGTGTGCCAAGACCACACCATTGTACTCCATCCTAGGCAACAAGAGTGAAACTCCATCTAAAAAAAAAAAAAAAACACACAAAAGTTAGCCAGGCATGGTCATGTGTGTGCACCTGTAGTCCCAGCTATTCAGTGGGCTGAGGCAGTGATGTGGGATTGGGATGATCGCTTGAGCCTGGGAGGTCAGGGCTGCAGTGAGCCTAGGTCACACCATGCACCCCAGCCTGATGACAGAATGAGACTGTCTCAGACAAATATATATTAATAAATGAAAAAACCAGAGTCAACATTTTAAAATCAGGTGATCTAAAAAATGTCTGGCTTCTTTTGAAAAATTTGGAAGATGTGGTTAGCACTATGTCCGTGTTCCCAAAGTACAAGAATTGGGTGGAGTTGAGTGGCAGCCTCTTCCTTTAAAGATGGCATACCCTTTCCAGAGAGTACAATCCTTAAGCATTTTGTTCCCTTTTTGAATGCTTTAGTTATTTAATTAGTAATTTGTAATCCCTGGTTTGGCCCAGCCGCTGTACTGTAATAAAAGAGAAACTGAGGCCTAGAGAAGGAAAGGGGCTCTGAGTGACACAGCAAGTCCAAGGCAGAAAAGAAGTAGACCTGTTTCCTGACTCAAAAGTCTCATAACAGTAACAACAGAGAACATTCTTTGGGCTTACTTTCTATGCATTACACACACAAGCTATGTGCTTTTCAAACATCAACGAACACTAACCACCACCCTTACTTAAGGAGGCACCATAATGAATCTCATTTTACAGATGAGAAAAACGAGGCATGGAGAAATCAAAGTCACTTGCTCAAGGTCACACACAGGAAGAAAGTACTGTACGGAGAATCATTCAACTCAACAACAGAGCCCGAGCCTGAGTCTTCAGCTGTGATCTCAGCCTTTGGAACACTCGAGTAACAAGGCAGAAAATAAATCCTGGTTCTATAACCTTTCGACTCCACTGTTTCAGAGCTCCTGTGGATTAGGGGGGGAGGCGGTGGAAGGCTCAGGCACAGATGGTGCTGACCCCACTTTCCCTGCAACATTCACAAACTCCTGATGAACCCTGAGTCCCTTGTGGCCACGACCAAGGAGGAGGGAAGAGGCAATGCCCTCACCTCCCTGTAAACTGTGGATAACTTGTGCCCTACTGGTGGGAAGGGATTCGGGAGAAACCTGGCGGGGAGCGAGGAGCGGAGTCGCTTCAGCACCAAGGACAGCGGCCGCGCTCCACGCCCCAAACCCGCTGTCTTTTTTGGGGGAGCGTTCCACCCTGCAAAGCTCCTCCAGGGTTCTCCGCCCACTGTTTCCCCAAGAGACTGAGGAAACTCAGGCCCGTGGTCTGCTTCACCTCAGGGCAACGTCAGGACTCAAGAATTCCAGATTCCTTTTAACGACGCCTTCTCTCCTGTCTTTGCCTCTAGGTAGACGTTAAGGAGCCCTCGCAAGGGGCCCTCCGGCCAGCCTAGGGGTTTTCGCCCCATTGCACGGAGTACGCAAGCACAGGGGAGTGGGGACGGGAGAGAAAATGGGAACCAGCCCCGCGTTCCCGTTCCCTTACCCACTTCCGGGTCCAGACCTCGCGGCCCGGGGCTTTGAGTCGTCATGGCAACCGGAGAGGCCCGGGAAGCGATTGGCCACTCCCTGCCACGCCCCTACGCCACCGCTTCCCCGTAACTGAGGCAACGGAGGGGCGCTACCCTCCCTCTTCCATTCCTTCCTAGAGAGGGCTGTGTAGAAGAGGGACCCACCTCCTCTCTCACTAATGAAACACCACCTCTACTCCCATACGCTAATTACGGAGGGAAGGAGGATGAGAGGCCATTTGTAATTACACTCGTCTGGATGTGGCTGAGCTGTCACTGAGGTAACTTCCGGTGATAACAGGAAGTGGGAGGCAGGTCGTTCAGAGAGACAATGGGATGAGGTGGAAGGGAGAAGAGGAACTAGAGAATCCTAGGAAGGAAGGATCAATCAGTAGGGGATCAGGCCACATTCTCCCAGATCTTCACTGCCTCTCTGAATCAAGCCCATTCCAAGTGGTCTGGAGTCTTTTCTATACTATTAGAGCTGACTCCCTAAGAATAATACTAACCACTGCCGTGTGGTCTCTGACTGATGAGGTTTTTATCAGCTTTGTCCCATTGAACCTCATAGTAATGCAGTGGTGTGGGAGGAATGTTTCTTCGTGAATGTCACCAGCTTTACAGTAACCCAGTCTCTGCCCCAGCTGACCTGCTTGGCTCTGTCGGGGTTCATCGTGGTTTGGGGTTGAAGGATGTTGACCACCTCAGGCTTGGTCATCGCTTGTGGGATTTCTCGGACCTTCTCGGCAATAAAGCTGTGCACAGCATTCAAGGCCTCTGCCGTGCCCTGTACTAGGCATACCCGCTCTGTGGTTCCTGTTGAGCAAGGGAGAGAGAGGGTGCACTCATCAGACAGGAATGGGGGCATTCCTGAGAGACAGGACCCATTTAATGGAAGGGTAAAGCTGAGGTCCAGAGAGTGGACCTGACTTATCACATGGTGAGCCTGGGGGAGTGGGCATGGGCTCCCAGGCCATGATGGGTAGCTGGGAGAATGAGTGGAATCCTGTTTTAAAATCTGCATTTCATCTCCCTCCCCTAAAACAACCTCTAGGGATGGAAGAATGATGCTTAAGTGTTTTGCGATGCCCACAGCAGCCCAGGGCAGGGGAGACAGGAGCCTCTTCTCAGTTCTTGCGGCTCCCCGGTTGCTTTGGCAACCATTCACTCACTACGCTCCCCTCCCCTTCTGGAAGCAGAGAGCTCAGGCCTGCAACGGTTGCCACAGTAACTGGAACCCCCTTATCGGTCTGGCTGGCCGGGTCCTCAGCCCACCCCCAGGGGGACGAGGGACGAGGCCCTGTTGTCATGGCAACCCCTGAAAGCCTGCAGCGTCGGCCTCTGGGCTTTTTGGAGAGGATGGGGAAGAGCTGGGGGATGGGGGAGGCAGAGGAGAGGCCTGAGTGACTGTCTGAGCCCACCAGATGGAGGGCTGAGGGGTGGGGGAGGGCAGGGGTGTGGACAGGGGAGAGCAGGGTGGGTCAAAGACTACTCTTGAAGGAGTAGGGACCAAGGAACTGGGGAGGGAGGTGGGTGGGTGTCTTTCCTGGAGATTCTCCAGATACTGGCTATGGCTCTGTCCTGGGCATCCTTCTCATTTCTGCATGAGTGTGTTGGGTAGGGGGGGATGGGGAAGAGAGAAACTGGGGGGTGTTGAGATATGTGTGTGGGAGAGACTCTGGGTGACACTGTGACTAGTGTGTGTCTGCGAGGCTGTTTGGTGAGTGGTGTGTGTGTGTGTGTGTGTGTGTGTGTGTGTGTATTTGGGCAGGACTGGCTAGATGATCCTAATCTGTGTTTGTAGAAGATAAAGTGCGAGACTGCCTTATAAACAGACCATGTAACACAGTGATTCCGGTGAAGATGTTTGTGTGTGCCCTTGTGTGTGGGACAGACTTTGGTGTCGCTTTGATGATCAAGCTTATGTAGACTCTTTGTCAGACAGAGCTGAGTGTGCGTGAGAGTTTGAGAGAAAGAAACAAAAGAATCTCACAAAGTGGCATTGAGGCTGCACAATAAATATATACCACTTTGAGACTGGATGGCAGTGTGTGTGTGTCTGCATCTGTGTGTGTACGTGTGTTTGTGAAAGTGAAAGAGGCGGACACACTTCTGGATGTTTCTAAGACTATTTGGATGATGTGTGTGCGTATGTATAGGAGACAGGCAAAATCCTAGGATTGGTGTGTGTGAACATGAGGAGAGAAAGAGACAGACAGGTAGACTCAGGTGTTGGACTGCCAGACTTTTAGGATGACTGATGTGTTTGTGTATGTGTGTGTCTGAGTGTGTGAATTAATTACAGTGAGAGACAAAGAAAACTTGACTAGTCTGTGTGAGAATGTGTATGCCTGAGTGAGCCAGGATATGTGTGATGTGTGGAGTGTGATTGTGTGTCTCTCTCTCCCTGAAGGGGATCCTGCCCCTGAGAAGGCAAAAGGTCTTGAGTGTGGTTGGGCACAGTGGCTCACGCCTGTAATCCCAGCACTTTTGGAGGCTGAGGTGGACAGATCACAAGGTCAAGAGATTGAGATCATCCTGGCCAACACGGTAAAACCCCGTCTCTACTAAAAATACAAAAATTAGCTGGGTGTGGTGGTGTGCACCTGCAGTCCCAGCTACTCAGGAGGCTGGGGCAGGAGAATTGCTTGAACCCGGGAGGCAGAGGTTGCAGTGAGCCAAGGTCGTGCCACTGCACTCCAGCCTGGTGACAGAGCAAGATTCCATCTCAAAAAAAAAGGGGGGGGTCTTGAGTGTGTGCTGCGTGCCTGTGTGTCTGGGATACCTAGGGTGTGTGTCAGTGTCCGGTGGCACTTCAGTGCAGCACGCCACCACCCTGACTCCTCGACTGCCGTTTCCCAGTCTGGCAGGCCAGCCTCGCCATGTGTCTGGGCGTCACTGTCTGTGGGTCACTTGTGTAGCTGACATCCCCCACCCGCTTTGGGTCATGTTCTTCACTCTTAATACCCCGCCACCCCAGAACAATGGCTTGGTCTCAGCCAAGGGTGAGTCAGCCTGCAGTCTGCCTCCATCTGGTGTAAATAGGAAAGGGTGTGGGTTGGGGTGGGAACTGGGAGGCGGGGTAGAGAGAGGTGGATGCCCCAGGAAGAGCTGGCCGAGGGTTTGCATCTCTGTGAAGCTTCCTTCCAACTCAGAAATCTTTGACCTCCCATCCCCTCGTAGTTCTTATAAGAGGACCCACAGGGACTTTGAGGGGGGGTTCGGTTAAGCCCCAAAAGTATCTAATATTAACAGCTGACCCTTATACAACCCAAGTGTCAGGTACCATTCTAAGTACTTTTTTATTTTTATTTTTCTGAGACAGGAGTCTCGGCTCTGTCACCCAGGCTGCAGGGCAGTGGTGCAATCTCAGATCACTGCAACCTCGGCTTCCCAGTTCGAGTGATTCTCCTGCTTCAGCCTCCTGAGTAGCTGGGATTACAGGGGTGTGCGCCACCACACCCGTCTAATTTTTGTATTTTTGGTATAGATGGGGTTTCACCATGTTGGCCAGGCTGGCCTCAAGTGATCCACCCATCTCGGCCTCCCAAAGTGTTGGGGTTACAGATGTGAGCCACCATGCCTGGCTAAAGCACTTTATATATATGTGTTCACTTCATATATGAAGTAGGCAATACTTCTACTTCATATAGTCCCTGATTCCCTGCTAAGGACACTGAAGCAAGAGAGGGCTCAAGGTTTGTTCAAGTTCACTCAGATGGTAGCGAATGTTCAGGGTTTTGAACCCAGGTGTCTGGCTTCAGAGCCTGTGCATTCTGCTAAATTTGGGGTGCAGGGAGTGATCAGCTCTATGTGTGTGTCTTGGAGGGACGCATAAAATGACAACAGTTTTGTTTTCGTATTTTTGATACTAAAAAAGAACATGTATGAATGTATTAAGTAGTCACTCAAGAGTTTGGACTTTGATACAAGTATGTTATAAATCTATAAACATGTTTTTAAAAGTGTGTGTGGTGGGGCACAGTGTCTCCTGCCTGCAATCCCATCACTTTGGGAAGCCGAGGTGGATGGAAGGCTTGAGCTCAGGAGTTCAAGACCCGCCTGGGCAACATAGCGAGACCCCATCTCTACAAAAAAAAAATATATATATATACAGGTCGGGCGTGGTGGCTCACCTCCCAGCACTTTGGGTGGCCAAGGTGGGTGGATCACCTGAGGTCAGGAGTTCGAGACCAGCATGGCTAACATGTCAAAACCCCGTCTCTACTAAAAATAAAAAAATTAGCCAGGCATGGTGACGGACACTGGTAATCCCAGCTACTCAGGAGGCTGAGGCAGGAGAATCGCTTGAACCCAAGAGATGGAGGTTGCAGTCAGCTGAGATTGCGCCATTGCACTTCAGCCTTGGCAATAAGAGTGAAACTCTGTCTCAAAAAACCCCCCAAAACAAAAAACAAACCCCCCAAAATTAGCCAGGCCTGGTGGTGCACACCTGTAGTTCCAGCCACTCAGGAGGCTGAGGTGGGAGAATCACCTGAGCCCAGAAGGTCGAGGTTGCAGCAAGCCACGATCATGCCACTGCACTCCAGCCTGGGCAACAGAGCACTCTGGCCTTGGTGACAGAGCAAGATCCTGTCCCAAAATAAATAAATAAAAATAAAAAGTGTGTGTGTGTCTGTGCTTTTCTTCAGCAGTTAGGGTCCAAAGCTTCATGCAGACGTTCAACATCAGAGGGTGTTTTCTATCCCTAGGCTGGCACACTGGAGTCTGTGTTGCCCTTGGCAAGGTACCTGCCTTTTTCTGCATCTTATATGCTCCATGTATGACCAGGATGGATTGAATCTAGGGCTTGGGGATCCATCACCAAGGAGGGGAGGCCCTCTGTGTGCTCTGCCCTTCCCTTGGGGCTAAGTGCCAGGTAGGTTTTTATTTCATGTAGTAGACACACAAGTGCAGTGTGTGTGTGTATGTGTGTGTAAGTGAATGTGTGTGTAGGTGTATGTGTGTGAATGTATGTTTGTGTGGGAGTGAGAGTGTGTATGTGTGAGCGTGTGTGTGTGTGTGAGTGGTGTGCCAATGTGTGTGAGTGTATGTGTGTGTGTGCCAGTGTGAGTGTGCGTGAGTGTCGTGTGTGAAAGTGTGTATGTGTGAGTGCGTGTGAGTGCGTGTGTGAGGATGTGTGTATCAAAGTGTGTGTGAATGTATGTGTGCATGTGAGTGCAAGTGTGTGTGATGTGTGTGAATGTATGTGAAAGTGTATATGAGTGTATGTGTGTGAGTGTGTGTATGTGTGTGTGTGCGTGCACGTGCATGTAAACCTACTATGCCCAGAGCACCCTTTCAGTTTCTCCATGGTCATTTCTCACATGTCCTCTCTGCTTTGGCTACATTGCCCACACTACCTAGTGGCCTCTGAGTCTGCTGTTTTGTCTTCCTGGAGCACACTTCTCTGCACTTTGCCTCGCTCATTCTTCCTTACTGCTCCAGTCATCTCTTCTAGGGAGCTCTTCCTGATCTCTCTGGGCTGGGTCCTTTGTGCTACCTGGGCTCCAGCCACCACCACCCTCTGGACTTCCCTGTCCCAGACCTGAGCACTCTGGGTCATCACTGGTGTGAGGTCGGCCTCCCTGACTGGGATGTGAGAACTGAGGAAGCAAGGCTGGGACATTTCAGCCACTGCTACTGTCCCCATCTCTGTCCAGCACAGGGCCGGCACAGAGGAAGTACTCAGGGAATGTGTGTTGAATGAATGAATGAATGGATGGATGGATGAAAGGGTGTCAAGCCAGGAGTGGAGGGAAATGTTTTTTGTCTCCTGCAGTAGCACTTCCATTCCCTGCATTCCTGTGGGGTCCCGGGAAGTCCTGGGGACAGGGCTAGGATGGAGGGGGCTGTGTCCTGTATCTCTGAGTCAGTTGCCAGCTCATGCTCTGTGATCTGGAAGTTCCACACCAGGAGTGGGGATGGGGGCTGACTATGTGTCCAGGGGCTGAGGAGAGACACTGGTTCCTGCTGCTTGTCTGAATACTGCTTGACCTGGGAGGACCAATGTCTGTTCCACCTTCTGGGTCTCCTGGCTGCCTGTGGGGTGTGTCATTGGGTTGAGGGGACAGACAACATGTCTCATGGCACAGAGTGTGATCCAGGAGCAAGGAACCAAGTGTCCTCAGAGGGACATTCCAAACAGAGGTCTTATCCCTATCTTGTGGGTTACAGGGGAGTGGGGAAAACTGGGCCAGAGTGGAAGAGAAAAGGAGGAGGTGTGCCTGGTTCACTCGATTTTTCTCTAAACCTCTTGCCAAAGCTGCTTAGTGAGATGGGAGGCTGGGGAGGGGGGTGCGTGGTGGAGAGAGGAGGAAAGGAGAGGGGGAGAGAGAGAGAGAGAGAGAGAGAATGAGCGTGTACTGACCCTGGGCTCCAGCTCTGGTGTTTGACCTAAAAAATCCAAGGGGATTAAGGATGAACTAGAACCAGCACTCGGCCAAAGATGCAATTCAGGAGGCCTTCCCTGGAGGCCTAGATGTCAAAGCTTGTTGGGCATTGGTCTTGGGAGGGGTGAGAGATTTTGGGGGGAATAGAGAGAGTGGAGGGGTCCTGGAAAATTTATGGTTGGGGGAGGAAGATAGAGCAGGGGAGAGGCAGAAAAGGGACTGGGTTTGGGGAAGGGAAAGAAAAACCAGGAGGGAGCTGAGATTTGGGGGAAAAAAGAGGCACAGGAAGGGGGAGAGAGAGATGAGCAGAGGCAGAAAGAAATGGGTGACACCAGCAGAGAAGGACCCCAGTGAGAGGGGACTAGTAGGTATTGGTTGAATGGATGACTGAACAGCATTCAGAGAGAGGAGGAAAGAAAAAATGTGACACTGTAAGAGGTGGAGGGAAGGAAAGGATGGGGAGAGAGAAGACAAAAGGGGGAAAGAGGAGGTGAGGGGGAGGGAAAGCAGAGGACAGATGAAGAGGACAAGAAATGGGGGATATCCAAACAGAACAGGAGAGATGGACAGAGAGGCAGACAGAGGGGTAAGAGGCAGAGAGAGGCAGAGGGGAGCAAGAGATGGGCAAGTCGGAAACAGAACGAGAAGGAGACACATACAGAATGACACTGAGACAGAGAAAACCAGTGAGACTGGGCAGGAGGGGGTGACAGAAATCCGAGGGGGGGCACGTGTGTGGAACATGGCTGGCCGGGCCCCCAAGTCCCGAGGGACGCCCTGACACCTGCCTCCCTCCCCACCCTCGCTCCTCCAACTGACCAGAGGGGGCAGGTGTGTAGGAAGAGATACATCTGCCAGCCCATAATGCAAATGAGCTCATGAATATGCAGCAGGCCCATTGTCTTGCCCTGCCCCCACCCCCATCTGCTCAGCCAGGCCCCTCGGGCTGGGGGCAACTCTGTCCTCTTAGGGGGAGGGGAGGCCCCCTCCCCACCACTGTCACTGTCCCTAGGGCAGACCTTCCCACCATCTAGGGCCCAGGTGGGAGGGAGAAAGGGAGAAAGGGCGGAGAGGCCTAGGGCAGAGACCTGGGCCGAGGCTCACCAGGGTAGAAGTCTTTGGACTTGGAGAGCTTGATGGTGGCTCCCGTCTCCTTCTGCAGCTGCACGATGGTCTGCCCGCCCTTGCCAATGATGGAGCCCGCCGCGTAGCTGGGGATCAGCACCTTCAGGAAGTATTCGCCTTCCTCTGCGGGGGCACACAGGGTGGAGGGAGTCAGTGGGAGAGGGACCTCCACCTTTAGGGGAGCAGAGGACACCCTAGGGGTCACAGTAACAGTATGAAGAATAATACAAATAATGGTCTTCATTCACTCATTCATTCATTCAACAAATAGTTACTGAGCACCTGCTCCATGCCTGGCACCGGTCTAGGGAAAGAGCCAAGAAGAAAATAGACAAAGCTCCCCGATTTGTGGGCAATGAGGCAAATAAGGCCGAAAGACTTAGTGATTCAGCCAAGAGCTCATACAGCTAGCTACATTCTTCTAGGTGGGAAAGACAGGCAGTATATTTCATGTCAAATGGTGGGACTCCTAATGACACAAAAAAAAAGGCAGAAAAAGGGGGTCAGGGAGGGTGGGAGGCTGCAGTGTCAGAGAGAGAGCCCAGGGAAGCTCTTGCTGAGAATGTGGAATGCTTTACTCATCATCACACAATTCTGCAGCACCTGACAGGTGCTACACTGTTCTAGGTACTTTCCAAATACTAGTCCTTTTAATTTTCACACTTATCCTATGAAGGAACCTATTATACAGATGAGGAAACAAAGGTGAAGAAATCACCCAAGGGCACTTGTAGGCAGCAGAGCTGAGAGATTTGAAGCCAACCTGGCTCCAGAGTCCATGCTCTGAACTATTATGATCACCAGGCTATGGAGGAAGGAATGGAACCACGTGGCTATGTGAAGGACAGGCAAGCGCAAAGGCCCTGGGGTGGGACAGTGCCTGGGGTGTTCCGGGGGGGGGTGAGGAGGACCCTGTGCCTGGGGCTGGATGAGAGAGGGGAAGAATGGGAGGAGATGGGGACAGAGAAGGGTTCTGGTAGGGAGGGGTGATGGGGCTCGCAGGCCACAGTGAGGTCCTTAACTTTTACTCCAAGTGAGATGGGAGCTATGGGAGGGATGTGACCTGACTTAAGTTTTAGGAGGAGTCCTCTGATGCCCATGAGGGGAGCAGACTATGAGAAGCAGCAGTGGGAGAGCTGGGGGCCCAGGGAGGTGGCGACTGCAATGGTCCAGGCCAAAGGTGATGGAGGTCTGACCAGTGGAAGCAGTGAGGGGGGAGGTGGAGGAAGGCCGGATGCTGGAGATGCTCCCAACACTCACTTTTGACCGGGCGCTGTGCTGAGTGCTTTGTGAGCTTGATCTTGTCCGTTCCTCACAACCTCCGGGTGAGGTGGGTAGAATGAGCTCCATTTTTACACAAGAGGAAACTGAGGTACAGAGGGGCACAGAGAAGTGAAGGCACCAGCCCACGGTCACCACCGGCCCAAGGACGCTAACACAGCTGCTGGGTTCGGACTCAAATCCAATTCTCATTCAGTCACCTCCCCTCGTTGCTTGACACCTTTCACTCCAGGAGACCAGCACGATGACGGACAGCCTCAAAAACCCAGATGCAGTACCAGTGGCGGCCTGTGGAGTTTTGGCCATTCTTTGTTATAGGCCAATTTTCCTTTTCTTTTCTTTTTTCCTGATGTGGGGTCTTGCTCTATTGCCAGGCTGGAGTGCAGTGGCATAAGCTCGACTCACTGCAGCCTCCGCCTCCTGGGTTCAAGCGATTTCCCTGCCTCAGGCCCCTGAGTAGCTGGGACTACAGGTGCCTGCCACCATACCAACCTAATTTTTGTATTTTTAGTAGAGATGGGGTTTCACTATTTTGGTCAGGCTGGTCTGGAACTCCTGATTTGAAGTGATCCACCCACCTCAGCCTTCCAAAGTGCTGGGATTACAGGCCTGAGCTACCGTGCCCAGCTGCTGTGTCCAGCTAATTTAAAAAAATGTTTTTAGCTGGGTGTGGTTGCTCACACCTGTAATCCCAGCATTTGGGAGGCCAAGGTGGGCGGATCACAAGATCAGGAGATAGAGACCATCCCCGCCAACGTGGTGAAACCCCGTCTCTACTAAAAATGCAAAAATTCGCCGGCTAGATACTTGCCTTGAGTCTACATTAACAAAATGCTTTACACATGGTCAGGAAAACTGGTTTATAATAGGCAAGGCTCAGTGGCTCACACCTGTAATCCCAGCACTTTGGGAGGAGGCTGAGGCAGGAGCATCGCTTGATCCCAGGAGTTCAAGGCCAGCCTGGGCAACATAGGGAGAGCCATCTCTACTAAAAAAAATTTTATATTTTTTGCAATGGAGTCTCACTCTGTCACCAGGCTGGAGTGCAATGGCACAATTTCAGCTCGCTGTAACCTCCACCTCCCAGGTTCATGCAATTCTCCTGCCTCAGCCTCCTGAGTAGCTGGGATTACAGGCATGTGCCACCACACCTGGCTAATTTTTTGTATTTAGTAGAGACAGGGTCTCACCATGTTGGTCAGGCTCATCTTGAACACCTGACCTCAGGTGATCCACCTACCTCGGCCTCCCAAAGTGCTGGGATTACAGGCGTGAGCCACCGGCCTCAGTGTACTTTTTGTTCCCTAAATGTTCCCTGCTTCCTCCCACCTTAGGGCCTTGGCGCATGCTCGCTCTGTGCCTGGCAGCCTCCCTTCCCCAGTCAATTTCTTTTGTCCTTTAGGTCCCCACTGAAATATTGCTTCTTTTTGGAAGATTTCCTTGAACCCCAAGGATGGGATGAATCCTCCTGTTTCACGCTTTCAGAGTAGCTGATCACAGAGGTCCACTGTGGACCACAACCGTAGAGCTCAGCCTTGTCCCAGGGACTTGAACAGTGTCCCAGAAACTTGAACAGCACATAGTAGGTTTGCAATAAGCACTGGGAAAAGAACAGGAGGAGTCAGGCCATCCTGCTTCCAAATCTTAAGGTCTTAAACCATCCCCCCAATGGTTTTTCAACTTTTTCTTTTAAGCAAAGGAAGACTATTTTTTCTTTCCCTTTTTTTTTTTTTTTTTTTTGAGA
>NW_016107611.1:2362692-2371573 GCF_001604975.1 Cebus imitator
AAAAAAAAAAAAAAACCTCAACATATAGAGCAGATAAAAGAGAAAGTGCTCTATCCCTCCCTGATCTCTCTCTCTCTATCACTCAGGCTGGAGTGCAGTGTTGCCATCACGGCTCACTGCAGCCTCAACCTCCCAGGCTCAAGTGATCCTCCTGCTTCCGCCTCCCAAGTTCCTGGGACTACAGGCTCATGTCACCACTCCTAGGTAATTTTAAAATGTTTTGTAGAGATAGAGTTTTGCTGTGTTGCCCAGGCTGGTCTCAAATTCCTGAGCTCAAGGGATCTACCTGCCTCGACCTCCCAAAGTGTTGGGATTATGGGTGAGAATCACTGCACCCGGCCTCCGCCTGGTCTCTTAAGACGAAAGTTCTGCATTCCCTTACGTGTTTAAGATGGGGTTGTGGGAAGAGGGGCTAGCTGTGGCTTTGCAGGCATGGGGAAGGGTCCAGAATGAAGGGGTTTGTCTGAAACCAAGGCAATCCTCTTAAACTTGCTAATCAGACCATAAGCCTATTAGGTAATTAACCCCTCTCTGGTGCCTTCCTACCAATCATCCTGACCCCTACTGAATTCATTCTCTTCCATGGATTCACGGAGATGTCCTGTTCCCCACCCTGACCCTAAACTTGTCACAGATACGGGGTCCTTTATCTCTGGAAGGCTCAGAAAGATGGGGAGGTAATTCTTACTAATCCCTAGGACTCCATCCTCTCTCTGCTTCTTCAATTTCACTCCCCGTCTTCTCTCGAGCCAGAGCATCTTCCCCCGCTTCCCTCTAAGGGTGGAAGGTTATCATCTTCTCTGAAGAAAACTGGTGTCACCCTCTTCCCCATTTTCTGCCCCCTCTCTTTTGTACTTCTTCAAACCGTGCCTGAGAATTTTTGTATGAAACAGCAGAAACAACCCTAGACTAGGAATGACATTCGTGCCTGGGTGTGGTGGCTCATGCCTGTAATCCCAGCACTTTGGGAGACTGAAGTGGGTGGATCACTTGAGGTCAGGAGTTCAAGACCAGCCTGGCCAACATGGTGAAACCCCGTCTCTACTAAAACTACAAAATTTAGCTGGGCGTGGTGGTGTATGCCTGTACTCCCAGGTCCTTGGGAGGCTGGGGCTGGAGAATCACTTGAACCTGGGAGACAGAGGTTGCAGTGAGCCAAGATTGTGCCATTGCATTCCAGCCTGGATGACAGAGTGAAACTCTGTCTCAAAAAAAAAAAAAAAGAGTGAATTTTGTCACTGATGGGCTCTATGGCCTTGGACAAGTCACCTCACCTCTTTGGGCCTCAGTTTTCCTAATCTATAAAATGGGAATCATGATAGTGCTACCTCATGGGGTTATTGTGATTAATTAAATGACAAAATATAAGGAAAGGTACTGGGGACGGTCCCAGACACATAGAGCATTTGAGAAATGTTAGCTATCATCATCAGTATTGCCCACACCATGAACACAAGTTCAATGCTTATCACAGCATCAGACACACAGCAAGCTCCCAATACTCGGGGCTTGGCGGTTGGATTGAGAGGTAGGAGAAGGAGGGGCGATCTCACTTCCTTAATCACCCATCCCCCTAGCAGGCTGTCCCAAACATTTCCCTGCTTCTTGGAGGAGAAATGTTCTCTCACTGATACAACTGAGAACTTGTCTCCATTCTCCACCCTCAGCCTCTCTCTAATTCCTGTCTTTCTTATGCCACTGTCTAGAATTCTGCCCTTTTTATGTTCTTCTGTACTGCAATTATTCTTTCTTCTCTCCTTTGCTTTCTTCCTCCAACAAATCCTTCCTGAGCACCCATCACCTTCCAGTCCTTGCTTCAGGTGCTGGGAATACAGCAGGGAACCTCACATACAAGATCTCTTTCCTTTAAATTCCTTTTAAATTTCAATGCACTTATTTACTTACTTATTTATCATATTTTTAGTAGAGATGGGGTTTCACCATGTTGCCCAGGGTGGTCTTGAAATTGTGGGTTCAAGGGATCTGTCCCCCTCGGTCTCCCGAAGAGCTGAGATAACAGGTGTGAGCCACTGCGCCCAGCCTAAATGCATCAATTTAAGGAAGAAATTAGGCCGGGCATGGAGGCTCATACCAGTAATCTTAGCACTTTGGGAGGCCAAAGCGAGTGGATCACCTGAGGTCAGAAGTTTGACACCAGCCTGACCAACATGGTGAAACCCCGTCTCTACTAAGTACAAACAATTAGCCGGGCGTGGTGGCACATTCCTGCAATCCCAGCTACTTGGGAGGCTGAAGCAGGAGAATTGCTTGAACCTGGGAGGTGGAAGTTGCAGCAAGGTGAGATTGTGCCATTGCACTCCAGCCTGGGCAACAAGAGTGAAACTCCGTCTCAAAAATAAATAAGAAATTAAAAAATCATTGCTAATAATTGGAGCTTGAAGGGCTGGTTACATTTTTGTTCTCCCTAACGTACATTAATATAAACATAAAATGTTCACAAATGAAAAAAAAAATTTGTCCAAGGACCACCTTAAATCATCTTGTGGGTGGCTTGGTGGTCCCTGTATCAGACCAGCCCAAATCTGGCCCCTGAACCCCCTCTTCAAGTGAGTCTCCTATGGACGCCAATTGGCTAACACGTCCCACCTGCAGATACTCAGCACTTGAATCCCCAGGAGCCCTCACTGTCAGCATCAGTCTGTGCTGGCCCTTCCCAGAATGCTCTGCACATCTTTTCTGTTTGTGGGAGTTCCCCATCACGTGAATCCTACCTCCCCAGAAAGAAACCAGTTCTCTATTGACCAGCCTTCCTTGCAGCAAGGGCAGACATGTGATCTAAGCCAAACTCGGAGCCCTCAGCCATCACGCACACCTACCCTGTTTGAACAACAAAGGCACTGCTTGTGAGAAAGTTCTTCCTTCTAGTGAGGCAGAATATACGTGCCAGAACTCTGCACCCACCTGTTCCCACCCCACTCTTCGCACTTTCCTGGTGTCCAGGCAGCTCCCTCTACCCAATGGCAGAGTCTGAAGAACTGAAGAGAGCAAGTTCAGGTCTCCTGATTAATTTCCTGGAGGAGTTTCAAACATTTCCACCTTGGAAAGGTACCGTCTTTCCCCTTCTAGTCTCTGAGTCTCTGCCCTTGCCCCTTCTGTATCCACTCCCTCAGGGATGCTTCTGAAGGCTTTCAAAAATCCTAGCACTTTGGGAGCCTGAGGCAGGCGGATCACTTGTGGTCAGGAGTTTGAGACCAGCCTGGCAGACAAGGTGAAGCCCTGTCTCTACTAAAAATACAAAAATTAGCCAGGCATGGTGGTGCACAACTGTACTCTCAGCTACTTGGGAGGCTGAGGCAGGAGGATTGCTAGAACCTGGGAGGTGGAGGATGCAATGAGCTGAGATTGCACCACTGCACTCCAGCCTGGGCCACACAGCAAGACTCCATCTCAAAAATGAAAAAAGTAATCAGCCAATACTCCCTTTCCCCTTCCATAAATAATACCTCAAGAGATTTGGGGTGTTGTAAGAGTGGCCTATTTAGTGTCAGAGAGTTCACCCTGTAAGGTGGCTTTGATTTGGGGGTCATGAATGACAAAAGGAAAGATGAAGGGGTGTGGGTTGTCGAGGTGTTGTTTTTGGTGTTCGTCTGTCTGAAGACAACATTGACGTTGTGGCATTGCCATCATGGCACCTCACGGTTTTGTTTGGGGGCTGGGATGGGAGGGCTGGCATGTTCTTTGGGGGTACGAGGAGGCTGGGGTTTGACATTGGTATTGTCCGGGAGCCTGTGGGGATCCTGCTGGCAGAGGATGGTGAGGGTGTGGGGTGGGAGCAGTGCCGCCGAGGAGGGGCGGGACTTCAGGCATGTGATGTGTTTCTGTGAATGGCGGTGTTGCCTATTTGGTGTGAAATGCAATACAACCAGAGTGTGCTTCTGTAGGGATGAGATGCTGAAAGGTGTGATGCTGCCTTGAGTTGTGACTGTCTCTGAGTGAGAGAAAGGCAGGTGGGCCATGGTTTTCTTGGAGTGAATCACCCTTGGATGGTGAAAGGGAAAATGACATTCTCAGTGGCACTAATAATAATAATAATAATGATGATGATGATAGCGACTGTTTGCTGAGCACTTACCATCTATCAGGCCTTACGCTATGTGCTTCACATACACAATCTCATCTAATGCAGACAGCCCAGAGAGGTGGATCTTCCTGCCTCCATATTCCAGACAAGCAGGCTGAGGTTCAGAGCAGTGAAATAACTCGCCTGAGGATTCCACACCAAGCACATGACAGTGCCAAGATACGAATCTTGAAAGATCTCCTTCTAGAAGGGGGCTCTTAACCCTGGTGATGTTGACTTTGTGATAAAAAAAATGTGGCTGGGCGTGGTGGCTCATGCCTGTAATCCCAGCACTTTGGGAGGCTGAGGCAGGTGGATCACCTGAGGTCAGGAGTTCAAGATCAGCCTGGCCAACATGATGAAACTCAGTATCTACTAAAAATAAAAAAATTAGCCAGGTGTGGTGGTGCATGCCTGTAACCCCAGCTACTCGGGAGGCTGAGATACAAGAATCGCTTTAATAACCCAGGAGGCAGAGGTTGCAGTGAGCCGAGATAGCTCCACTGCACTCCAGCCTGGGAGACACAGTGAAACTGTCTCAAAAAACAAAATAAAACAAACAACAACAACAAAAAGAATGACGGATGTGGCTGGGAATGGTGGCTCACACCTGTAATCCCAGCACCTTGGGAGGCTGAGGTGGGTGGATCGCTTGAGCTCAGAGATTTGAGACCAGCCTGGGCAACATAGCAAGACACTGTCTCTACAAAAAAAATACAAAGAATTAGTGGGGCATGGTGGTGCACACCTGTAGTTCCAGCTCCTGGGGAAGCTGAGGTGGGCGCATCACCTGAGTCGGAGAGGTCACGGTTGCAGTGAGCCATGATCTCACCACTGCACTCCAAGCCTGGGGGACAGAATGAGACCCTGTCTCAAAAAAAAAAAAAAAAAAAAAAAAGAGGGACGTCAGGAGCAAGATCTGGCTGGTGTAAGCTATGCCGAGGGTGTGAGATATGTTATGTGTGTCTGTATATGGGTTTTTATTTTGGGGGAGTTGACAGAGGCGGGCATACAGTCAGGAGTACAGGGGTCACAGTGGCAGTGTAAAAGTTAGGATCTCTATCAAGGGGGCACTGTTTGTTATTGTCCCGCCAGACTGGGGTCATTTATTTCTGCAAAGAATCCCTGACTGGAGTTTCCATCCAACCTCTTTACCCAAGACTTCCTGCCTTTCGTGCCTTGTTTTCCTCCCAGCGGCATCTGCCAGCAACTCACAGTGCCCAGAAGCGAGTGTGAACCGCCAGCGTCCCCTCCACTTCTCTCATCTGCTCCCAGACGCAGGCAGGAGGGGCAAGGATATCATCTGTCCTGTCTGCCACTGCTTGCTGGGACACCCAGGAAAAGCCCTTACCCCTCTCAGCCTCGGTTTCCCCATCTGAAAATAGGGTCCATTCTAGTGTCTACCCACACAATGGAGCCA
The DNA here is from genome assembly GCF_001604975.1 of Cebus imitator. Lineage (NCBI taxonomy): Eukaryota > Metazoa > Chordata > Mammalia > Primates > Cebidae > Cebus > Cebus imitator. Next base: position 2,368,194 of record NW_016107611.1, read on the forward strand.
GCTGCCTGCATTCACCTCATGGTTCTGCTGCTTATCAGCTGAGTGACATTGGGCAAGTGACTTAACCTCTCTGTGCCTCAGTCTTTCATTCGTAACATGGGTTAACAAGATAGAATTGTAAGGATTAAAAAACTGATCCATGTCAAACACTTCCCATAATAATTCAAGTTGTACTGTAGTATCATATGTGCTAGCCACAATTACAACTGATTATTATTATTCCACCATAGCATGTTGGGAGAATGATATGAAATTGCATGTAAAGCATGAAACAACAATATAAGTAGCTATTGTTACTATTTTCCTTGTGGTCATTTTTTTTTGAGACAGAGTCTTGCTCTGTCACCCAGGCTGGAGTGCAGTAGTGTGATCTTGGCTCACTACAACCTCTGCCTCCTAGGTTCAAGCGATTCTCCTGCCTCAGCCTCCTGAGTAGCTGGGACTACAGGTGCCTGACACCATGTCCCGCTAATTTTGGTATTTTTAGTAGACACGGGGGTCTCCCCATATTGGCCAAGCTGGTCTCGAACTCCTGACCACAAATGATCCACCTGTCTCAGCCTCCCAAAGTGCTGGGATTGCAAACAACAGCCACTGCACTTGGCCCCTTGTGGTCATTTTTATGTGTCCATATGGCAGACGAGGACACTGAGGCTCAGGAAAGGGAATGGGTTGACCTAGCATTCCCCAGCTATGAATGTATATTATCAAAAGAAGCCCTCAATTTTGGACCCTTGCCCAGCCCTGCCCCTGAGTGTGTTTCTGTCAGTGGAGGCCCATCCCTCTGCATCTCCCGGCCTCAGTTTTCCTATGGGTAAACAGAAGTGGGGTGGGAGACAGTCCGGAGGAGGCAGTCCCTCAAGGCTTGTCCTAGTTTCCCCGCTGTGGAGGGAGGCAGGATAGCACAGTGGTTATGTCCAGGAGCTCCAGAATCAGGCAGCCCAGGCTTGGATAAATTCTAGCTCCATCACTTAGAAATCGTGTGACCTTGGGCAAGTGGTTTCATTTTGCTGAGCCTCAGTTTTCCTCATCTGTTAAAAGATGCTCAGATCATCCCTCCCAGGGGTCTAGTCCATAACCCATATCTCAGAATAGTAGTTGCCAAGTAGGCAGGTGTGACTGTTATTAGCAGCAGTGGCGTCAGTGTTAAGTTGTGCTTTGAAGTGATCAGATTTTGAGCATCTCAGCCCCTTTAAGAGAAAGGTGGGAACCCCCTACCCTCTGGAGGCTGGTGGGTGGAGGGCTAGACAGTCTGGCTGGGCTCAGGGACCTCCTGGGTCCCTGATCTCTCCAGGACTGGGAACGGCAGTGAGGCAGGAAGGAGGGAAGGAAGTCGGGGACATATTCATGTGTGTGCTGGTGGTGGGGGAGCAGAAGGACAGGAAACTCCCTCCCATCCCCTCCCCCAACTTCCCTTTCCTCCAATTTCTGCCGGACACCCTCACGGGCATCCAGGGAGTCCCTGATTCCTGTCCCACCTGGATGGAGGTGGGGGAAGGCTAGGATGGGAGGAAGAAAGTCGACTTGTATTCAATTGCAGGCAGGAGGTGGCAGGCCCCACCCCACCCACTACCAGGCCTGGTGGAGAGGAAAGGGTGCACTCTGCCTGAAGCCATCCCTCTCCCATCCGGAGGAAAAGGCCAGAGGAAGTGGAGATTTTGGCAAGGTGACCGCGGGGAGGGGCTTGTCCGCTCTGGGGTCTCCCTCCTACCAGGGAGCTAGAGGGCTGGGCTCTGAGGACCCCAATAAACCCCACCTCTTCCTGAGCCCCCCATGAACTCTAGGACATGAACCTAGAGTTCCCAGCTGGGCTTTTTCTTCTCTGGTACGCTCACCTCCTTCGGTCACACACCCAGGGAGGTCCCCTCTTGTCCCTCACACCGCCTTCCGTGGTGTCAAACATTGGGCAATCTCCAGTACACACACCTTCCCTTGTCAAACACAGGCAGAATCATCCCCCCATCTCTGGTGTCACACACTCAGCCATTTCACACACACACACCTCTCCTTGTTACACCCATACACAGAGCTTGGTGTCATACACACACGTGCCCTGTCACATGGGGACCCATCCTTCCTTCTCCCTTTTACACACCCTCGTGCATTTCACCCACAAGCCCCGGCCTCTCCCTCGTCATACACCCACCTTCCCTATTGCACACACCCCCTCTGATGTCACTGTTGCACACCTCCATGTGTCACACCCAGCCACAGCCTCTCTGGAGTCACACCCACACCCTTTTTTTGTCACAGCCCCTCACCAGCTTCTTTGGGTCCCATTCTGCCCCAGCCACACCTGTGTCATACACACTGAACCCCTTTCCTCTGAGCCACACGGCCTCTTCTGGCTCATGCCCAGGGCCAGCCCATTCGGCGTCCCCCACACACCCCCTTGCATCTAACACACCCTCTCACTCATGTGTCACACTCTCTGCCACAGCCCCCTCGGGGGTGACAAGCACACACCTTCCCTTGTCACACGTACCCCGCTGGAGGGTCTCAAACATGGAGCCCAGCCCCTGTCCTCTTGCCCCTGTCTGTCTCACACACCACCTCTACGCTGTCATATTCCTGATCCCTAATGTCACACATCCAGGCCGTAGAGGGCACACACAAACACGCAAACACACACACACACCTGTCCTAGCCTCACATTCTCCCACCTAGCTTTACACACCCACCCTTTCCTCCATTTCACCCCACACACCCACCCAGCCTGTCCCCACGCACGATCCTGCCAGGGCCACACAAGCCTCCCTCCGGGACAACCCATGTTCAGGACATCCCCAGGGAGGGAGGCTGGGAAGCTCCCGGTCCACAGGCCTCTACTCCTTCCCCTCCCCCAGCTAGGACACGCGAGCCCCAGGAACACCCCTGCCCCGAAAGGGTCACATCACACACCCCTCAAGGACACACAGACACCCACCCTGAGGCTCCCACGCCCCCCATCCTCTGCGCCCCCCAAGGACACTTATCACCCCCTCCCCCCCAACCCCTCTCCTCGCAGACAAAGCTCCCAGCCCCGGGCCTCGGCGAGAGGAGGAGGAGGTCCGGCCCCCTCCTCAACTCCCCGCTATGTCCCCAGCCTCGGGGAGGGGTGTCTCTCCCCTCCCCAGATCCCTTGCACCTGCCATGGGAGGGGGGGAAGGATGGAGAAAGGCGAGGTCCCCAGCCCGCTCCCCCGCCCAGAGCCGCAGCCCTTTCTCACCTCCCGTGTTGCTGCGCTTGGTGCAGACCACCTCGGGGGGCGTTTCGAGGGGCCTCTTGCGGGAATCCGGGGCCTCGGGCTCCATGGGGGGGGCCTGGGGCGGCGGCTGCTGCTGCTGCGGCGGCTGCGGCGGCGGCGGCGGAGGCTGCTGTGGCGGCGGCGACGGCTGCTG
>NW_016107611.1:2371785-2397821 GCF_001604975.1 Cebus imitator
AGCCGGTTCTCGGGGGGCTGACAGAGCCTGGAGAGCGGCTGTGAGCAGGATGGCAGGGCCCAGGGGGTCTCCGAAAGGGCCGGGAGAGAACTGAGGGGTGGGGTCTCTCCTGGGACCACAGAGGCTGGGGACTGAACGCGCCACTGGGGGGACGGGAACCCCCTCTCTTCTTGGCTCCCCGGGGCAAGAGGGCCGAGCCCCCCAAACCCTTCTCGGGGCGGGGGGCCGGAGGAGCGTGGCCGGAGGTGGGAGGTGGAGGCGGCCGCTAGTGGGGGCCCGGGGGGCGGCGGGCGCGGTCGGTGGCAGCGACGGGGCTGGCGGTGGCTGCTGGCCCGAGCATCTTCTTCCCGGAGGCTCCCACAGCGCCTGGCCCCTCCTACCCCGCGAGGTCACGCCCATGCCGGGTAGGGCCACGCCCTTCGGCGCCCCCATTGGTCCATCCTTGAAGCCTGGACCACGTCTCTCGGAGTTGGCCACGCCCCTCCCGGCGGCAGAGATCTGGACCGGACTCCCCCAGGCTGCTGGGGAGGAACCCGGACTCCTCCAAGCCGTCCCTACTCCTCACCTTGAATGAACGTTTATTGAGCACTTACTGTGTGCCAGGTCCGGTTCCAAGCAAGCACGTCACAGACGTTATCGCATTTAATCCCCAGAACGACCAGCTCTGTGAGGTACACTTATTATCCTTATTTAACGGATGAGGAAACAGCTTCGGGAACTTACTTGAGTTCACCTGGTCAAGATAAGAAATTTTGGCTGGGTGCGGTGGTTCATGCCTGTCATCCCAGCACTTATTTGGGATGCTGAGGCGTAAGAATCACTTGAGCCCAGGAGTTTGAGACCCGCTGGGCAACAACAGAGTGAGACTCCATCTCTACCAAAAAAAAAAAAAAAATTTTTTTTTTTAGTTAGCCGGGCGTGATAGCACATGCTTGTAGTTCCAGATACTCTGGAGGCTGAGGTGGGAGGATTGCTTGAGCCCAGGAGTTTGAGGCTTCAGTCAGCCATAATCAAGCCAGTGGATTCAATTCTGGGAGACAGAGCAAGACCTTGTCAAAAAGAAAGAAAGAGAAAGAGAGAAAGAAAGAGAAAGAAAGAAAGAACGAGAAAAGAAAAAAGAAAGAAAGAAGAAAGAAATAGAGAAAAAGAAAAAGATTTCGCTCACTCTTTCAATCCTTTCAGCTGGGAAATTCCCCTTCAAATCTTTCATCCATCCTTTGAAGAATCAACACCGTGATGCTGAAAGGACTCAGAGGACTGAATTCACTGAGCTGAAGTTGAAGCTTGCAGCACCAAGCCTGGGGGACACCTGGCTCTCCATTCAATCAACAGCCCTTAGAGCCTACCTACTAAGCGCCAGGTACTGTCCCTGATGCTGCTATACAACAGGGAACAAAACAGACTTGGCCCTTGTACAGTATAACTATTCATGTCATTAAGAAAAATTGGTTTTCAGATGACAAAGTGGAGGCCTGGGAACATCGAGTATGGCTTGTCCAAGGGCACACAGCTTGAGAGAGAGAAACTGGGATTTGAATGCAGGACAGGTCCAATTTCAGACCCCGAAGTCATTGCAACTAGGGGCCCTTCTTTGGAATGGACCATTGCTAATATTCTGTGTTCTTTGATATAAGAATTTTCTTCTTCCTGGATTCCTAATCTCCAAGGAATCTTTCTTTCCTGGGTTGGTCAGAGGCAAGATTAGGCTCTGAGGGGGTCTGGATGTGGGTAATTGTGGCCACTGTGGGATCTGTGGCAGGGGGATCAGCTCTAACCCGCCCCCTGCTTCTCCCTTGCCATGGTCTCAGGTCCCCAGGATGGGGGGGTAGCAGATGGCCTGGGGTGGATGGGGTGACTACCCATCTGTCCCCTCCCCCTCATTGTCCCCAGAGACAAGGGGGATGGGAAGGGGCTGTGGTCCACTGCAGTCTGGATCCTCCCCCTCCATCTTCCTGGAGGGAGCGGAGGAGCTGGTTGCCATGGAGATGAGGAAGAGGCAAGAGAGATGTAGGGACATACTGGGGGTCAGGCTGAGTTCCACACCTTAGTCCCTTTGAGTTAAATAGCCTCACACCACACAGGAACATATCCCAACATCCATGAAGTTAGCTGTGAAGTTTCCCCTTCTGTGTGCCACACACGGAGTCACACTGGCCCTGCTGCAGGTACACAGGTGCACCATCTCAACACAGCTTCACATAGACACACTCACAGGGGATAGGCACAGACACACACACACTCATACATACTCATCTGTAATGCACATTCAATCATGCAGATGCAAAGCCACAACACAGGCTCTCATGCACAAATAGACACACACATCTAATATGCAGGTACGCCCCAGGTGCTCATATTCAGAGCCATGACAGCTCCACACTTGGCCCCACACACACTGAAAAGTTACAAATCCATGATCAAAGCCACAGGACATCCACTGCCTATGTTACATAAGACATATCAGCAACATGTGATGTACAGACTGACGAACAGACTCAGTCATGCCTTGCACACAAATTGGGTAAACACACACATTTAGATACACAGCCCACATAGGCTAACACACACAATAACCGGACTTCACGGGCCACACAGTGACAAGCACAACACACATGGAATGCTGTGTGCCACTCAGCCCCCACCCCCAAGTCATGCCTGCAGCCCCAACCCTGCGCTCCCCCTTCGAGCCCTCCCGTTTGGACACACGCAACAGCACGGTCGGTCACGCACTCACACTCACACACAAACACAAACCTCCTGCTAGATATTTTTAAACCCAGGCTAGTTCTGCTGCCATGGCAACCGCCCCAAACCCATCACCATAGCAACCCAACGTCAGCTTTCCAAGCACCAAATCCTGGGGGACTGCAGGGCCCCAATCAGAGGCTGGCGGAGGGGGCTGTTGCACCCTCACCATCATCCATGCCACCCCTGCGTTGCCACCTCAGAGCTTTCAGGGGAGCAGTCACCCTAGTCTGGGCAGAGGCCAGAGTCAGGAACAACAGAGACTCAGACCAAGCTGGGGTAGGGGCATCCCTGAACTTGCCTTTTCCTTCCACCCTGGCAGGAGCTGTATGGAGGAGCCCAGTGGAGTGAAGGTCAGCCTGCACAAGCCTGGGTTTGAGTTCTGGCTCTGCCACTTAAATGCTGTGTGACTTGGGCATGTCCTTACCCTCTCTGAGTCTCGCATTCTTTAGTTTGGAAAATGATGCTGTTAATATCCCCTTTATTTTTATTTCCATTTTTGGTATTTTTAGTAGAGACAGGGTTTCACCACACTGGCTAGGTGGGTCTCGAACTCTTGACCTCAGGTGGTCCACCCACCTCAGCCTCCCAAAATGCTAGGATTACAGGCGTGAGCCACCAGCCTGGCCAATACCCCTTTTAAATGACTGTTATGATTTGGTGGTTAAAAGTCCAGGCAGATCTACCTCCAGAGTCTGGCTTTCCCACTTAGCCATGTGAACTCAGGCAAGGGCCTTCTCCTCTCTATGACAAGTCTCAGGGGTAAATAGTCCAACTACATTGGGCTGCTGGGAAGACTCCCTAGCCAAGGGGTATGGCCACTGTCCTAAGAACTCTGCATGTATTCTGACTTATTTCAGTCTTAAACATGGCTTTACGGGTGGATTACTATTCTCATACCCATCTTTCAGAAAAGGAAACTGACACCCAGAGAGCTTGTCTAGTGTCACATAGCTACAAAGTTTAGAAGGATAGGAGGCCAAGGTAGGAAGATCACCTGAGTGAGTTCAAGACCAGCCTGGCCAACAGGGTGAACCCATCTCTACTAAAAATACAAAAATTAGCCAGGGGTCATGGTGCATGCCTGTAACCCCAGCTACTCAGGAGGCTGAGGTACAAGAATCACTTGAACCTAGGAGGTGGAGGTTGCAGTGAGCTGAGATCGTGTCACTGCACTCCAGCCTAGGCGACAGAGAGAGACTCTGAAATAAGACTGAAATAAGAATACATGCAAAGCTCAAAGTTCTTTAATTTGATAAAGAGGGCAGTTTGGAGAGGGGTGATGGAATAGTGGAGCCTTGGAAATGCTTTCTAGCTTTTGTTTTCTGGGATAAAAGGCCTCAGTCTTCTAGCCTGCAGAATAGAGATTGAAATGATTCTGTTGGCTGGCGTATAGGGAGGATCGATGAGGCAGTTTGCACCTGTTGGGCTCTGAGGATGGGCTGGCACCCCTGAGTGCCTTTGTAGGTGCAGAGCAGATCGGAAGGGGCTGGGCAGGTGGGCGCATGGGCAAGCATTACCTGTGCGGACTCAGGAGGGAGGCTCGCTTTGGCCCAAGCTCAGCTTTCCCAGCCTGGTGATCTCAGGCATGGGCTGTCTCTGGCTTAAGCCTCAGTCTCATCATCTGTCAAATGGGAACCCATGACCATACTCAGGGTGTGACAAGGAGTCCGTGAGTCAAGCAGGCAAAACCACTTGGCACAGATCTCAGCAAAGAGATAAATCTGAGCTGCTATTAATATCATCCATCCACTCAGTATACAGGATTTAGGAGAGGCAGGACTGCAAACTATCTTGCAGGGTTTTTGCAAACTTTGTTGACTCACAGTGAGAAATACACTTACATCATGATGCAATGAATGTATTAGGTTGGTGCAAAATTCATTGCGGTTTTTGTCATCTAAGGCAATGGCAAAAACCGCAGTTACATTTGCACCAACCCAATACAACTGAAATAAAAGTTTCATGAAGCCACGCTTCATGCCTATCTTAGTCTACATTATGTCGACACTACATGCACAGACTCTGATTTTTTTTTTTTTTTTTTTTGACACGGAGTCTTGCTCAATTGCCCAGGCTGGAGTGCAATGGTGCAATCTTGGCTCACTGCAACTTCAACCTCCTGAGTTCAAGCGAGTTGGGATTACAGGCACCTGCCATCATGCCTGGCTAATTTTTGTATTTTTGTAGAGATGGGGTTTCACGATGTTGGTCAGGCTGGTCTGGAACTCCTGACCTCAGTTGATACGTCTGCCTCAGCCTCCCAAAGTGCTGGCATGACAGGTGTGAACCACTCTGATCTATTCTATTCTATTGAAAAAACTACTGGTTGATTTCACAGCATGCTAAGCAGTTGTGACTGACAGTACAGAAAACCCTGGTGTGGAGATGACAATGTGGAATCCTTGGGTCCCTGGAGGGTTTTAAGCAGGGGAGTGACATGGGCATCATAGGGGTGATGAAGGGGAGAGGGCTAGATGGGGGCCGAGATGAAGCCAGAATGGACTCTAGGGAAGAAGACTTCTTTGCCTTTACCTCTTGGCAGAAGCAGGGGAGATGGAGATTGTTTGAGCCGGGAATTCAAGGCTGCAGTGAGCTGTGAGATGGAGAGGTGTGGTCAGACGCCAACACCAGAAAGCAACTATCTCAGTGCTTTGCACAAAAAGGTATAGTGGGGAGGAGCATGAACCCCACACACTCATCTGCTCAGCAAATATTTACTGAGCACCTACTATGTGTTGGGTACTGTTCTAGGTGCTGGTAACACAGCAGTGAACGAAACAGATACAAATTCCTGACCTTATGAGCTCATGTTCCAGGGAGACAAATAATCAAGTGAAAAAGTAAGACATAGAGTGTGTGATGATAGATGAGGGTAAGTGCTGTGGGAAAAATGCAGCAGGGGAGGAGGAGGACACATAGGATATGGAGGCGGGGGGATGGCTGCAATTTTATTTTTATGTATTTATTTATTTTTGAGACGGAGTCTTGCTCAGTTGCCCAGGCTGGAGTGCAATGGTGTGATCTCGGCTCACTGCAACCTCAATCTCCCGAGTTAAAGCGATCCTCCTGCCTCAACCTCCTGAGTAGCTGGGATTACAGGCACCCACTATCATGCCCGGCTAATTTTTGTATTTTTGCAGAGATGGGGTTTCACCATGCTGGTCAGGCTGGTCTGGAACTCCTGACCTCAGGTGATCCGTCTGCATCCAGTCTGGATGACAGAGTAAGACTCTGTCTCAAAAAAATAAAAATAAAAAATGCAGTGGGAGGAATCCTGGCTGTGTATGAAGAACATGGTATCAGGGATAGGGGCAGAAGTAAGGCGTCCAATAGAAGGTGACTTGGACCATCCAGGTGAGAGGTGCTGGTGGTTGGACCAGGATGTGAGATAGCAGTGCTGGTGGGAAGATGTCTTGGAATCCCAGTTCTCCCCTGTGACTCTGAGCAAGTCTTTTCAGAGCCTGTTTCCCTATTTACAGATGAAGATGATAATAAAGCTCCCACCTCACAGGGCTCTTGCATGGTCTTAATTTCACTGACTGTGAATAGTGCCTGGCACAAGTGCCGTCTGCCATTGTCACTAATTTTTTTTGTCGTTCTTGAGAAGGAGTCTCCCTCTGTTGCCCAGGCTAATGTGCAATGATGCAATCTCGGTTCACTACAACCTCAGCCTCCCTAGTTCAAGAGATTCTCCTGCCTCAGCCTCCCCAGTAGCTGGGATTACAGGCGTGGGCCACCCCGCTCGGCTAATTTTTTATATTTTTAATGGAGACGGGGTTTCACCATGTTGACCAGGCTGGTCTCAAACTCACGACCTCGTGATCTGCCCGCCTTGGCCTCCCAAAGTGCTGGGATCACGGCGTGAGCCACCGTGTCTGGCCCATTGTCACTAATTTTATCCTCGAGGCTCCTGGATCAGGGCGCTTCTGCACCTTGCCCAGTAGTGAACAGGTGGGTTTTGGGGAGGAGGATAAGGAGAAGAGATTTAATCTTGTGTGCTGATTGTGTGTTTATCTGATCCTGGGGATATTTGAGTCAGGGCTTTTTCTTCCTAATAGCCTCACTGCAGTAGGGGAAGATTGAAGTCCAGTGAGGGGTGATAGCTTGCCCGGGAGCCCACCGTGAGTTGGGGGCTGAGCCAGGGCTAGAATCCATCCCTGCCTACTGTTTCTCAGGCCTGTGTTCTCCGTCCTGGCTGCTACCTTGGTGATTTTGGCAACTGACCGAGTCCCCTCCCCCACTCCAGCCTCAACATCTTCCTATGACTCCCTGCTGCCTCTGGGAGAAATTCCAAACTCTCCCGGTTGCTCAGGCCAAAACCTTGCAGTTGCCCTTGACACCCCTTTCTTCCTCACAGCCACATCCACTCCATCAGCAAACCCTTTCTGCTCTACCTCAAGTTCCAAATCTCACTCCATCTCCCTACCTCCAATAGCACCACTGAGTGGGGGATCCACTAACTCCCACCTGGACTCTCGCAGGAGCCTCCTCCCTCAGCACCCCAACTTCCACACAGGCCCACCCTTTCCCACCAGCAACCAGAGTCATTCTTTTTTTTTCTTCTTCTTCTTTTTTTGAATCAGAGTCTCACATTGCTACCTGGGCTGGAGTGCAATGGCACGATCTCAGCTCACTGAAACCTCTGCCTCCCAGGTTTATGTGATTCTCCTGCCTAAGTAGCTGGGATTACAGGTGTGTGCCACCACGCCCGGCTAATTTTTTGTATTTTTAGTAGAGACGGGGTTTTGCTATGTTGGCCAACCTGGTCTCGAACTCCTGACCTCATAATCTGCCCACCTTGGCCTCCCAAAGTGCTAGAATTACAGGCGTGAGCCACTGTGCCTGGCCCCTAACCGCCTTTTTTTTTTTTTTTTTTTTTTTGAGATTGAGTCTTGCTCTCTTGCCAAGGCCAGAGTGCAGCGGCTCAATCACGGCTCACTGCAGCCTCCTGGGTTCAAGCAATTCTACTGCCTCAGCCTCCAGAGTAGCTAGGACTACAGGTGTGCCACCACACCTGGCTAATTTTTGTATGTTTAGTAGAGATGGGGTTTCACCATGCTGGCCAGGTTGGTCTCAAACTCCTGATCTTAAATGATCTGTCCACCTTGGCCTCCCAAAGTGCTGGGACCAGAGGCGTGCACCACTGCACCTGGCCCAGAGTCATCCTTTTCAAAGGTGAGTAAGATCACACACTGTGTTGTATCTGAAAGAAATAAAAATGGGATTTCTGGCCAGGCACAATAGCTCATGCCTATAATCCCAGCACTTTAGGGGGCAGAGGCAGGAGGATTGTGTGAGGTCAGGAGTTCAAGACCAGCCTGGGCAACACAGTTAGAGCTCATCTCTTAAAAAAAAAAAAATTCAGCCACACACAGTGTCTTGCACCTGCAGTCCCAGCTACTTGGGAGGCTGAGGTGGCAGGATCATTTGAACCCAGGAATTCAAGGCTGCAGTGAGTCTTGATGGCACCACTGGATTCCAGCCTGGGTGACAGAGCAAAAGCCTGTCTCAAAAAAAGTGTGTATGTGGGAGATTTCTGTAAGAACCTTGAGGAGCAATCTATATTGCACTATTTCTTGCCTTAGGCTGTGGAAGAAGAAGGCAGTTTCCATGCATCTCTTATGACTTTACAAATAGTGTGAATAGGCTGGGCATGGTGGCTCACGCCTGCAATCCCAGCACACTGGGAGGCTGAGGTGGGCAGATCACTTAAGGTCAGCAGTTCAAGATTACCCTGGCAAACATGGCAAAACCTGGTCTCTACTAAAATGACAAAAGTTAGCCAGGTGTGGTGGCACACGCCTGTAATCCCAGCTACCTTGGGAGGCTGAAGAATGAGAATTGCTTGAACCCAGGAGGCAGAGGTTGCAGTGAGCTGAGATCATGTCACTGCACTCCAGCCTGGGCAACAGGGTGAGACTCTGTCTCAAAAACAAAAAACAAAAAAAACCCAAACAAACAAATAATGTGAATGGAGAAACTAAGGCACAGGGAGGTGAAATGACTTGTTAACAAGTGGAACTGTGATGGAGCTGGGCTTTGAACCCTGGCAGTCTGGCTACAGGGGCTGCCCTTTTATCGGCTTTGCCAGCTGCCTCCCTTTTTCACGTGCCCCCTCCCTCAGCTGTGATGCCTCCCCACCCCAAAGTCCTCTCCCTCCCTGGGGATCTCAGTGCTTCCCTGGTTTAGAACTACAAATGCGTGGACTTATGCTGATTCTATGCCATCATCTTTGGATAAATTTAATTTTAGTAATTCCTCCCCTTCATCTGCCCCCCCCACGGGCACCCACTCTTGTGTGCTTAATTTTTGGCCTTCCAATCCCTCCCTCTTCTATTCTTTTATCAAGATCCATGTGTATCCTTACAGCTAGTTTGGCTGTATGTGTGTTTTAAATGTGTAGAGACGTTGTTAAGCTACAAACCTCATTCTCTTTCTTTCTTTGTTCTTTTGAGAGCTCTCTGGGTGGCTATGCTTATGTCTAGCTGGAGATGAGTGAGTGTTACAGACTCTGGAGAGGCTGCCTCAGTTCAAGTTACATCCTCACTGCTTATTGGATGAATGATCTTGGGCAAGTTACTTAACCTCCCTGGGCTTCAGTTTCTCCATTTGTGAGGTGAAAGTTGTTGAATAATGGTCACTTTCTCATAGGATTGTTGCAAGCTGGTGTTTTGTTTGTTTTTTAGAGATGGACTCTTGCTCCGTCACCCAGGTTGGAATGCAGTGGTGCCATTATAGCTCACTGCAGCTTCTAACTCCTGTACTTACCTGGTCTTGAAATCCACAGGGATACAGTAGAACAGTGAGTTTTGCAAAGGCAGGAACAAGGAATTGAGTAGAGGGTACTGCCTTATGCTGGAACATTCTGATATCCAGTGATCCTCCTGCCTTGACTTGCGAATGTGCAAGCTGATATCTTAAAGCATTCAGCATTGGGCATTTACTGGACAATACATGGATGTTAGCTTCTCCGTCTTTTACATTGCTGTGTAATATTCCACTATGTATCCATATTCTACTTCTCCAACCTTAATGATGGACATCTAGTTCCCTCCAACTCCTTGCTGTCTAAATTGCACTTCAATGCACATCCTCATGCAAACCTCATTTATGGGCCTGTGGGACAGTGTGATAACTGGGTCATCAGGCATCCTCATATTTTCTTTTTTTTTTTTTAATTTATTTTTTTAGAGAAATAAAGAGAAAGCATAAAATAAAAGAAAAAGGAAAAAAAAAGAATGAAGAAGAGGAAGAAAGAGGAAGAGGAAGAGGGAGTGAGAACAGGGGTGTTGCTTTATTGCCCGGGCTAGAATGCAGCCTAAAAATGGGTATGCCTGTAATTGTGTTTAATAATAGAGACATAAAAAAAATGAGGGAAGAAAATAATTAACAAGAAGCCTACCAATATTTCATTTAAACCTTTAAATAGGTGTGATGTGGTACTGATAAGAGTATATATTTTGTGTATTTAAAGTGGAGAGGTCTATAAATGTTAATTAAGTCTACTTGTTCCGGATCTGAGTTCAAGTCCTGGATATCGATGTTAACTTTCTGTCTCACTGATCTGTCTAATATTGATGTTGAAGTCTCCCACTATTATTGTGTGGGAGTCCAAGTCTCTTTATAAGTCTTATATATCTGGGTATTCCTGTATTGGGTGCATATCTATTTAGGATCTTTAGCTCTTGTTACATTGATCCTTTTATCTTTATGTAATATCCTTCTTTGCTTCTTTTGATCTTTGTTGCTTTAAAGTCTATTTTATCAGCAAAAATTGCAACTCCTGCTTTCTATTTATTTATTTTTGCTCTCCATTTGGTTGGTAAATTTTTCTCCATCCCTTTGTTTTGAATCTTTGTGTATCCTTGCATGTGAGATGGATCTGGATGTAGCATACCAATGGGTCTTGGCTTTTTTTGCCTGTCTGTGTCTTTGGATTAGGGGATTTAGTCGATTTAAATTTAGAATTAATAACAATATATGTGAGTTTGATACTGCCATTTAATGTTAGCTGGCTGTTTTGCCCATTAATTGATGCAATTTCTTAAATATGTTGATGTTCTTTATTTTTTGGTATTTTTTAGAAAGGCTGATACTGGTTGTTCCTTTCTATTTGTAGTGGTTCTTTCAGAAGCTCTTGTAAAGCAGGCCTGGTGGTGATGAAATCTCTGAGTGCTTGCTTGTTCACAAAAGATTTTATTTTTCCTTCGCTTATGAAGCTTATTTTGGCTGGATGTAAAATTCTGGGTTGAAAGTTCTTTTCTTTAAGGATGTTTAATTTCTTAAGGTATTGCTGGATTGTTCTCCAGAAGGGAGGCACCTATTTGGCCTCCTACCATCTGAGGCGATGGATCCATTCTTGCGTAAGTTCCTCCAGAACTTGGTGTTTTTAGACTGTCCGGTGTTTGCCAATCTATTGGCTGTTAGAGAATGAATGTCTTGCTTTTGTACTTTTCTTTTCCGTTTTTTTTTTTTGAGATGGAGTTTCGCTCTTGTTGCCCAGGTTTCTCTCTTGTTGCCCAGGCTGGAGTGCAACGGCATGAACCCAGCTCACTACAACTTCTGCCTCCTGGGTTCAAGCAATTCTCCTGCCTTATCCTGCAGAGTAGCTGAAATTACAGGCATGAGCTACCATGCCTGGCTAATTTTTTGTATTTTTGGTAGAGATGGGGTTTCACCAGGTTGACCAGGCTAGTCTCGAACTCCTGACCTCAGGTGATCCGCCCGCCTCAGCCTCCCAAAGTGCTGGGATTACAGGCATGAGCCACTGCCCCTGGCCTTTTATCCTTTTTTTTGAGACAGAGTCTCGCTCTGTTGCCCTGGCTGGAGTGCAATTACATGATCTCGGCTCACTGCAACTTCTGCCTCCTGAGTCCAAGCCATTCTCCTACCTCAGCCTCCTAACTAGCTGGGATTACAGGCACCTGCCACCAGGCCAAGCTAATTTTTTTATTTTTATTTTTAGTAGAGACAGGTTGGCCAGGCTGGTCTCAAACTCCTGACCTCATTATCCTCCTGCCTTGGACTCCCAAAGTGCTGGGATTACAGGCGTGAGCTACTGCGCTTGGCCACTTCCTCAGGTTTTCAACGTGTCTACGCACCTACCTGTGACCTACTGTTTGTCTCGCCTGGCCTCTGCTTTTTTAACTCCTTGTCTGGCTCTAGCTTCAATGTTCTGCTGCCCTTTACAATACAATCCTCAGAGGCCGGGCGCGGTAGCTCATGCCTATAATTTCAGCACTTCGGGAGGCCAAGGAGGGCAGATTACTTGAGGCCAGGGGTTTGAGACCAGCCTGGCCAACATGGCAAAACCCCGTCTCTATTAAAAATACAAAGATTAGCTGGGCGTGGTGGCTGGCGCCTGTAATCCTAGCTACTCAGGAGGCTGAGTCAGGAGGATCACTTGAACCCAGGTGGTGGAGGTTGCAGTGGGCCAAGATCATGCCACTGCACTCCAGCCTGGGTAACAGAGTGAGACTCTGCCTCAAAAAATAAAATAATAAAATAAAACAACAGAATCCTCAGAGGTATTTGTACTCATCTTGTGTCTCTGATTCCTTTTCCTCCCAATCTGTGACTTTGCCAAATCAGCTGTTTTGTTGTTGTTGTTGTTGTTCAGGTTGGACCTGAACTCCTGGGCCCAAGTGATCCTCCTGCCTCAGCCTCCTGAGTAGCTGAGACTACAGGCATGTACCACCATGCCTGGCTATTTAAAAAAATTTTTTGTAGGCCGGGCGTGGTGGCTCACGCCTGTAATCCCAGTACTTTGGGAGGCCGAGGAGGGTGGATCACGAGGTCAACAGATCGAGACCATCCTGGTCAACATGGTGAAACCCCGTCTCTACTAAAAATGCAAAAAATTAGCTGGGCATGGTGGCGCGTGCCTGTAATCCCAGCTACTCAGGAAGCTGAGGCAGGAGAATTGCCTGAACCCAGGACGCGGAGGTTGCGGTGAGCCGAGATCGTGCCATTGCACTCCAGCCTGGGTAACAAGAGTGAAACTCCGTCTCAAAAAAAAAAAAAAAAAAAAAAAAAAATTTTTTTTGTAGAGACAGAGTCTCTCTCTGTTTCCCAGATGGGTCTTGAACTCCTGGGCTCAAGTGATCATCCCTCCTCAGCCTCCCTAACAGCTGGAACAACGGATGCACGCCACTGTGCCCAGCTCTAAATCAGCTCTTGGTGATGTTACCAGTGACGCCCATGTGGCTCAGTCTCCTTGTCCAGTGACCCCTCCTCACGTTACTTGAGCTTCCTCCCTGTTGACAGTCATGGCTTCCTCCTTGGTTTATTTTCTCCCTTGGCTTCCAGGACACCCCACTCTCAAGACTTCCCTCCTAGCTCAGTGGCTCCTCCTCTGCAGTCTTCCCCATTCTTGGAGTCTTTAATCATTGGAGGGCTGTGGGGCTAAGTTCTTCTTTGGTTTTTTTAAGACAGAGTCTCGCCCTGTCACCCAGGCTGGAGTGCAATGGCGTGATCTCGGCTCACTGCAGCCTCCGCCTCCCAGGTTCAAGTGATTCTCCTGCCTCAGCCTCCTGAGTAGCTGGGATTACAGGTGCCTGCCACCACATCTGGCTAATTTTTGTATTTTTGGTAGAGATGGGGTTTCACCATGTTGGTCAGGCTGGTCTTGAACTCCGACCTCGTGATCTGCCCGCCTCGGCCTCCCAAAGTGCTGGGATTACAGGCGTGAGCCACTGCGCCTGGCCCTCAGTCCTTGATTCTCTTCTCTTTTTTCTCTTCCCTCTCTCTTTTGGTAATGGACTCCCAAATCAATCAATCTAGATTGGGTCTTATTCCTGAATTTACTCTGTTTCCCAGGCTGGAGTGTAGTGGCACAATCGTAGCTCACTGCAGTCTCAAATTCCTGTGCTCGGTCGACCTGCCTCAACCTCCCAAGGAGCTAACAGTCTATTCTTAATGCAGCCACCACCATGATCATTTAAGGCATGAGTAGGCCAGGCCTGAAGGGCTCATCCCTGTAACCCTAGCACTTTGGGAGGCTGAGGCAGGTGGATCCCTTGGACTCAGGCATTCAAGACCAGCCTTGGTAACATGGTAACATATTCACCTGTCCTCTCCACATTTCCGTTGGGAAGTCTATTGGGTACCTCAACAATGTCCAAAACCAAACTGCTGATACCTGTTCTCCTCTTGTTTCCCCATACCTGCAATTCATCTTATTGCAATAAATAGAAGCCTCATCTTGGCATCTTTTCAGATCAAAAACCTTACAGTCAGCCTGGTGTGGTGGCTCACACCTATAATCCCAGCACTTTGGGAGGCCGAGGCGGGCAGATCACCTGAGGTCAGGATTTCAAGACCAGCCTGGCCAACATGGTGAAACCTTGTCTCTACTAAAAATACAAAAAATTAGCCAGGCGTGGTGGTGGGCGCCTGTAATCCCATCTACTCGGGAGGCTGAGGCAGGAGTGAGCTGAGGTCGCACCACTGCACTCCAGGGACCTTAGGATCATTTTTGACTCCTCTCTTTCTCTTCCTCCCAAAACTCAACCCATCAGCAAGTTCTGTCAGCTCTACCTTCAGAATATATGCAGATTCTAACCACTTCTCACCACCTCCGCTGTCACCACCCTCGTAGAAGCTACCATTACCTCTCATTCAAATGATTTTTTAATCTACTGCTTAAATGTTTCTGATGGAGGTGAAATTCACATTAACAGAAAATTAACCATTTTAAAGTGAGCAATTCAGTGGCATTTAGTACATTCATAATGTTGTGCAATCATCACCTCTGTCTAGTTCCAAAACATTTCATCACCCCCAGAGGAGACCTCACACCCATGAAACAGTGATTACCCATTCCCTCCTCCCCCCAACCCCTGGCACCACAACAATATCTTCTGTCTCTATGGACTTGCCTCTCTTGGACACTTCATATAAATGGAATCATACACTATGTGACCTTTTGTGTTAGCATCATGTTTTCTTTCTTTTCTTTTCTTTTTTTTTTTTTGAGATGGAGTCTCGTTCTGTTGCCAGGCTGTAGTGCAATGGTGTGATCTCAGCTCACTGCAACCTCTGCCTCCCAGGTTCAAGCAATTCTCCTGCCTCAGCCTCCCGAGTAGCTGGGACTACAGGCTCATGCCAACACACCAAGCTGATTTTTGTATTTTTAGTAGAGACGAGGTTTCACCATGTTGGCCGGACTGGTCTCAAACTCCTGACCTCATGATCCACCCGCCTCGGCCTCCCAAAGCGCTGGGATTGCAGGCGTGAGCCACTGAGAGGGATATTTTTATGTGGTTCATACACACTTCCGGAATACTTAAAACACATAATTAGTTGTCATGGTGTAGGAATGCCTTCCAGGAATGCTTCTATTGTGTAAGGTGCTAACTCACTAGGTGCGAGACCATAGCCTACTATGGCACTAATGTATCTTTTAGTGGCCCACTCCAGAAGCATCTGTGTAATAGAAGTGTCAAGAATTGAAAGGAAGCCTGTACAATGGGTCACACCTGTATGCCAGCATTTTAGGAGGCAGAGGCTGGCAGATCACCTGAAGTCAGGAGTTCAGGACCAGCCTGGGTAATCTAGTGAAACCCCGTCTCTACCAAAAAAAAAAAAAAAAAAAAAGAAATTAGCCAGACGTGATGGCGTGTGCCTGTATTACCAGCTGCCTTGGCGGGTAAAGCAGGAGGATTACTTCAGCCAAGGAGTTCAAGGCTGCAGTGAGCCATGAACATGCCACTGCACTCTAGCCAGGCAAGGAAGCCAGACCCTGTGTCAACAAACAAACAATTGAAAGGATTGAGCTGGAAGTTAGTCTGTGGAAAAGTTTTCCAAAACTTAGTTAACGTATGAATGAAACTTCATGAAAAATTTCCTTTTTTTTTTTTTCCCTTTTTTGAGACAGAGTCTCATTCTGTTGCCCAGGCTGGAGTGCAGTGGCATGACATCGGTGCACTGCAAACTCCGTCTCCCGGGTTCAAGCGATTCTCTTGCCTTGCCTTAGCCTGTCAAGTAGCTGGGATTACAGGCGCTTGCCACAATGCCCAGCTATTTTTTGGTATTTTTAGTAGAGATGGGTTTCACCATGTTGGCTAGGGTGATTTTGAACCCCTGATCTTGTGATTCACCGGCCTTGGCCTCCTAAAGTGCTGAGATTACAGGTGTGAGCCACTGTGCCTAGCCAGAAGTTTTTCTAGATTTCCAAAAGATTTAGATATCATTATGAGTACTGATTTGTGAATCTGAAACTTGTTCTAAATTATACTTTTTAAAAAGTTCCATCAAGCACGCTAGAAGAAAGATAACTTATTTTTCTTTTCTTTTTGCAGACAAAGATATTGTGAAACATGCAGCTGAAAAAGTAGGAAACGTCACAGAGGTGTGTCAGGCAGAAAATTAATAAAAACATTACGTTATCCTTTGGGATTTTGCAATGTTTGTGGTATTTGGCTCTTTTAATTTGTTATCATTTCATATTCTAAGTAAACTTTCATTGTCAGTTCTTTTTTAAACTTATTTTTCTTTCTTAAAGAGGTCCCTCCTCCTCCATCCCCACGCTCAATTCCTTCAGCTGGATCCTTCCAATTCATGACCGATTGGTTTAAAATATGGGTCGTTCAAAAGCTGTGTGATCCCGAGCTAGTGGCTATACCTCTCAGAGCCTGTTTCTTTAGTGGTAAAATGGAAATCATAATAACTTTGAAGTGCTGTTATAAAGTTTAAATAAGCCAAGGCCTGCAAAATGCTTAGTGCAGGTTTGGAATGCACCGAGAGATGACAAATCTCAACCTGTCTTTATGTTGAGACCACTCCCCAGTTTCCGGAGACTCGGCCACAACCTCCCCTTGCGCATGCACACCCGGCTCTCCCTTCCAGGCCCTCCCCACCACGTGGGCGCGGCCTACCCTTCCGCAGGGGGTAATAGGCGGAGTCAAGGGGCTACTTCCGGGATTCTTTCCCATTTACTTCGGCGAACAACCCTTTCGTAAGACTGGCAGCATCATTAGCCAGTAGTGATTAGAGAAGAGCAAGCCGGTAGGTGCTTCCCCCCAACCCATTTCGGAACACCTCTTCCGAGTTAGCCAATTGCAAGATTTGGAGGGCGGGTTCTCCTCTGGGGCGGGACAGAGTGACCGGCGTCTCTTTTGGCTAATGGAAACTTGGCTGCGGGTAAGCTATGACCAATGAGAAGCAAGAACGCCGGATCCTGGGGCGGGGCTGGAGCTTCGGCAGTTGAACCGCTCGCGAGGAGTGGTGCCCGTGGAGAAGGTGAGAGGCGGCGGGAGTGGCGGGTGCGCGGCTCGCAGCGGAGGTGTTAGCGGGAGGGACGCGGGGTTCTGTTGGAGGAGAGTGGGCTGCGTTGGGCAGCTGACCCGGCCTTGTGGGAATCGGGAGAAAAGGTGCCCTTTAACAAGGGTAGGCGCTTAACTGAGGGGTTCTGAGGCTGAGCCCAGCATTTAAGTTGAGGGTGATCTGTATTTCGCAGGAGGGTCTTCAGTGGGGGAAGTCGTAAAGCAGGAGGCAGCAGATGGTAAAATATAGAGATGCCGTTGGAATGCAGCGTGGCGATTTAGTAGGTTTTAAGGCAGAGGGTCAGTATAGCGCACTATGATTTACAAGCTTTGATTTGGGTGAAAGTCGTGGGAAGCAGCAATATTGAGGGAGGGAGGGAGACCTCCAGGGATGAGGATGTACTTCAAAGAGATGTGAAGCCCTATTTTGCCTGTGGCGTTTACTAGGTGCTGTGCACCTGCCAAGCGTTTTAGGTGAATTAACTCTTAAACTTACCCTACCGATATTTCAGAGTGTGGACTCTGGCGTCGGGTTGAATCCTGAATTTGAATCTCGGCTCTGCCACTGAGCGTTACTGTGGCTTTGGGCGAGTTGTTTATCCTTTTCTGTGCCTCAGCTTAATAATCGGTAGAATGATCTCATCTCTGTCTATACCATTGGCTTGCTTCACCCTGTTTATCTAATGATAACTCCCAGGTGTGGTTTCCAGCCTGGATCTCTGCCCTGAACTCTAGATCATATCGTGGCCGACTTTTCTGTATTTGGAAGTTCATTTGACATTCAGACATAAACTTGTTCCAAACCAAACTTGCCGTTCTCTCCTTTCAGCCTCCAAACCCAGTTGATGGCACATTCATCCTTCCAGGCACTAAGATCAAGAAGCCTGGAGTGTTCTTCACTCTTCTTTTGACTTATACACGGTCCAGCCATCAGCAGATCACATTAACTCTACCTTCAAAACACATCCAGAGGCCCAGCGCAGTGGCTCACACCTGTAATCCCAGCACTTTGGGAGGCTGAGGCGGGTGGATCACCTGAGGTCGGGAGTTCGAAACCAGTCTGACCAACATGGAGAAACCCTGTCTCTACTAAAAAATACAAAATTAGCTGGGCATGGTGGCACATGCCTGTAATCCCAGCTACTTGGGAGACTGAGGCAGGAGAATCACTTGAACCTGAGAGACAGAGGTTGCAGTGAGCCAAGATTGTACCATTGTACCCCAGCCTGGGCAACAAGAGCAAAACTCTGTCTCAAAAAAACAAAACAAAACAAACCACATCCAGAATCCAACCACATCTCACCAGCTCCTTTGCTACCACTCTGTCCCAGCTTGTCTCTTGGCTCTTACCTGGTGTGTTGCAGTGGCCTTCTGCGTGGTCTCCCTGCCTCTCGCTGTTACGGGGATCCTAGTAGAACAGAAATCAGATCAGATTGCTCCTCTGTTCAAACCCTCTCCTGGCTCCCACCTTACTCGGTAAAAGTCTTCACCGTATCCGCAAGGACCCCCAGCTTATTGGGTTCCTCCTCCTCCCTCCCTTCAACGTCCATCACCTCTCTCAGTTCCCTTGCTTACTCTGCTGCAGCCACCTGGCCTCCTCTCTGTTCTTTGAACATGGTGAACACATTGTCACCTCAGGGCCTTTGTGCTCGCTGTCCACTCCTTCGGGATCAGGTCTCCTTAGATGTCTGCGTGGCTTCTTCCGCACCTCTTTCACGTCTCTGTTCAGATGTCAGCTTCACAGCCGGGCACTTGCTGACTACTCAGGCTAAAAGAGCTCCTCTCATGTGGCTCTCACCCGGCCTTTTCTTCATAACACCAATACCTGATACAGATTATTATTATTATTATTATTTTTTTTAGATGGAGTTTTGCTCTTGTTGCCCAGGCTAAAGTGCAATGCTGTGATCTTGGCTCACCTCAACCCCTGCTCCCCAGGTTCATGTAATTCTCCTGCCTCAGCCTCCCGAGTAGCTGGGATTACAGGCATGTGCCACCACGCCTGGGTAATTCTGTATTTTTAGTAGAGACAGGGTTTCTCCATGTTGGTCAGGCTGGTCTCTAACTCCCGACCTCAGCTGATCAGTCTGCTTTGGCCTTCCAAAGTGTTGAGGTTAAAGTGTGAACCACCGCAGCCAGCCAATATTATTATTTTAATTATTATTATTTTTTGAGATGGAGTCTTGTTCTGTTGCCCCGGCTGGAGTGCAGTGGCATGATCTCAGCTCACTACATCCTGTGCCTCCTGGTTCAAGTGATTCCCCTGTCTCAGCCTCCGACGTAGCTGGAACTACAAGTGTGTGCCACCATGTCCGGCTAATTTTTGTAATTTTAATAGAGATGGGGTTTCACCATCTTGGTCAGGCCGGTTTCAAACTCCTGACCTCAAGTGATCTGCCCACCTCAGCCTCCCAAAGTGCTGGGATTACAGGCATGAGCCACCACACCTGGCCTTCACTTGGATTACTGTTGGTTTATATCCACTGGGCTTCTTGGACCTCCACACTAGAGTGTTTGGCTCTATGTGAATATAGAACCCGGCACCTAGAAGAGCACGTGGTGCCTACAAAGTGTTGTTTCTCCTATACCGTCCTCACCATCCTTTGGGGTCTCCCTGTGGTGTGGGGCAAGGTTGCTGAGCTGGGAGGGTCTTGTGTCGGGTGGTGGGGTTAGAGGTCGGGGAATAAACTGGACAGATTGTGGTGCCCAAGGGTAGAAGGACCCTTTAGTGTCTGAAGGAACCTGGAGGAAATGCAGATTCCGGGGCCCACCCCAGGGTTTCTGCTTGTGTATGTTTGGGACCCGACCTAGGAAGCTGCATTTTCATAAGCGCTTGTTGTAAGGATTATGTTCCTTGGCCATCACTGTGGGAAACACGGCTAAGCTGGTTCAGACTTTGGGCTGGAAGGAATCAGCTCTCTTATCATCCAGCTCCTTCCCTGTGGCTGATGCTTTGCCGGGCAGTGCTGTGGTGATTGATACACCTCCTGACCCAGCCTGGGAGTCAGGGAGGGCTTCCTGCAGGAGAGGGCATTGGAGCTGAGACTTAATGAGCTAAGGGGAGAAAACCTTAGCTGTATCCCCAATGCCTAGAATCCCATTTCCTGGCATCTCCCATGAAATTCACAAGCAGTCCCTGAAGATAGAAGATTGATTAAAATGGCTCTGCCCTCATGGACTCATTGTTTGTCAAATAATCAACAGATCACACAGATGGTAACAGGGAGTGCCAGGCACTGTTTGAAGCACCTTATATACATTAAATTAATTCCACAACAACCCTATAAGGTAGGGGCTCTTGTCCCACTTTACTGATGGGGGAAAGCCCAGAGAGGGCAAGTGTCTTGCCCAAGGCCACACCAAGGATAAGTGCAGCTGGAATCTGAACCCGGAAGTCCCCAGCCTGCAGCACGTGCCATGCTGAAGCTGTGAGGCCACATTTGGGTCAGTTCTGGGAGGAAACAGGAGGTGGTCAGGGAAGGGCAGCTGGGTGATGGGAAGGAGGACAAATGCTTCTGTCCTTCATCGTGAGATCCTAGACAAGCCTCAGTTTCATCCTCTGCATAATGGGGCTGGTTATAGTACCCACCAGGGAGCAGAATTTGGGATTGGTAAATGTGCATGGTCTTTATCTAAGGCAAAATGTCTTTGTTTTATTGTGTGTGTGTGTGTGTGTGTGTGTGTGTGTGTGTGTGTGTGTTTTGTTTGGTTTTTGAGACGGAATTTATTGCCCAGGCTGGAGAGCAGTGGCACAATCTTGCCTCACTGTGACCTCCATCTCCCAGGCTCAAGCAATTCTCCTGCCTCAGCCTCCTGGTTAGCTGGGATTATAGGCACCTGCTACCATGCCCGGCTAATTTTTGTACTTTTGGTAGAGACAGTTTCTCCATGTTGGTCAGGCTGGTCTCGAACTCCCGACCTCAGGTGATCCACCCTCCTTGTCCTCCCAAAGTGCTGGGATTACAGGCATGAGGCACCATACCTGGCCAGCAAAACATCTTTAAGAGACAATGGGAGAGGGAGTCTGGATCCCCCAGGGGGAACTGGGGTACCACAGTGTGCCCTATAGAGATTGCATTGCTTGGTTCCCCAGAGGGCTTTTGTGTCTCTACATTCCATGGGGACAATGTGGAAGGCTTTGGTCTGTATTCTGGGGCAGTGAAGGGGAGTTCTGTCCAGTCTCAATTCACTCACGTGGTAGGGAGGTGAGGTCAGAATGGGGTCGGGAAAGGGATCATCCCAGTCAGGCAATGAGTGTGAATGTGGGGCTGAGGTCTGCTGCAGGTGAGAGCCCAGCTAGGGGATGGCTGGGCTGGAATATGTGTTGGTGGTGGTGGGAGCTAGAGTTGGGGAAATAGTCATCCGGTGGGGCTGCCAAGGGTGGTGATTCGCCCATGTCTGGTATGGGAGGTAGTGATGGAGATTTGTCTTTGGGAAGCCCTGGGTGAGAGCTGTGAAATCTGTGGGGAGAGCCATTTGGAGGGTGGAGCCAGGGGCGGTGATGTAACCCTGGAAAGGAAAGGGGTCATCCTGGTGAATGATGAGAGGGAGAGAGCTGGGGGCTGACACACTGAGTGTGAGTGTGCTGGCGCCATGACGTCATGAGGCCCGAGAACTGGGTCAGGTGTGTGGGCCAGGATGAGGCCTTGGGACAACCGCACGGCGCTCGCAGGGATGGGGTGGTGACGTCACGGATTGGTGAGGGCGGGGCCTCAAAGGCACCGCTGGGCTGCGTGAGGTCAGGAACGAGGCAGAGGCTGAGAAGAACTGGGAGAGGCTCCGGACTGGAATGAAATCGGCCACCAGGATGAGCCACTGGTCACGAAGCAAGGATGCAGGATGCAGGTAGAGGGATAGGGTCAGCGGCGGGAGGGGAGATGGGGCTCAGGGTCTGGGGAATCTTAGAAGTGGTGGTGGTGATGGGGTAAGTGGGGAGGAGGGGTTGCTCAGAGAGGGCTCTCCGAAGGGAAGAGAGGTGGAAAATGTGTGTGCGGGTGGAGTGGGGGTGGGGGGTGTGGGTTTACAAGCAATTTGGGAGGGAACAAAATCCAGGTGAATGGGGGGTGATGGAATGCAGGCTGAAAGTGGGTGTGCGGAGCAGAACCTTGAGCAAATATGCGGGCAGAATGCAGGTGAAATAATGGGGTGCATTGAAGTTGAATAGGCGGGAGCCCCAGAAGAGCGTGAGTGGGTGGTGTAGGGAGGAAAGTGAGGCTGTCTCCCTGCTCCCAAATCTGGGAGAGCGGGATGGTATGAAGGGGCATTGGACGGGAGAGAGGGGCCTGGTTTCTGGGGAATGTAGCACGAGGGTTGGGCTGGAATATATGGAGTGGGAGGTTCTGTAGAGAGGAGGGGAAGAGGAACCTAGAATCTCGTGGTCGTCTGGGGGACCAGTGATGGACAGCTGGGGTCCGGGAGGCCGTGTGGCGCTGGCACGGGCGTGGGATTTATTCCATCAGCAGTTACTGAGCGCTTAGGACATGCCTAGAGGAGGGGGTGGGGGAAGGCAGCGGGCGAAGTTTGTGGAGGTGAGAGAGGTGTGAGGGTGCAAGGGGGATTGAGTTGAGGCAGAGTATTCCGGGGCTCAGTGTCTGGGCTAAGGGTGGGGTGAGGGCTAAGCACCAGGCACTGGGACGTCGAAAGGGGCTGCTATTCGCGGGATGGGTACGGGAGGTTTCTGCAGGGCGGTGGGGAAGGGCGATTTGGCGGCGGGGATGTGGTGTGGCGAGCCCCCTTCCTCTGTGTGGTCTCCCAGGAGCTGGGGACCATGAATGGGGGCGGTGAAGCTGTGTGGCTCCTCAGGTGTTCAGTTCTGTGAGTACCTCCTACGCCTTGGTAACCGGGACGGCGCCGCCACTGATTGGTTCTGGGAGCCGGAGGGGTGGGGTTGATGGGCGGGGTTTAGGACGCAGTGGGGCGGGGCCAGCGCTGCCGCGCACCGCGCTGGGGTCTGGGGCTGCGGGATGTGTTGAAACGTGCGGCGATTTGTTTGTAGTGAGATCGAGATTATTATTATTATTATTTTTTTTTTTTGAGGCGGAATCTTTCTCTTGTTGCCCAGGCTGGAGTGCAGTGGCACCATCTCAGCTCACTGCAACCTCCGCCTCCCTAGGTTCAAGTGATTCTCTCGCCTCAGCCTCTCAAGTAGCTGGGATTACAGGCGCCTGCCACTACGTCCGGCTAATTTTTGTATTTTTAGTAGAGATGGGGTTTCACCATGTTGGCCAGGCTGGTCTCAAACTCCCGCCTCTACCTCCCAAAGTGCTGGGATTATAGGCGTGAGCCACCGCGCCTGGTCGAGATCGGGATTATTAACCTGGACTTCAGAACCACCAGAGGATGAAAGCACATTGTCAGAGTGTGAATTTTCCAGGGGAAGGGGGTGTGTGATTTCATCAGCCCTTCCAAAGCACGTTGCTCCCAAATAAAGTTAAGAGCTGTGATGTAGAGAGAGGAGGTGTCTGTCAGGGTGTCTAGGGCCCAGGCCATTGCCCTTGGGCCTCTGAGAAAAGTGATCTGTGGATGGGCCTGGGGGTGGTAATTGGGAGCCCCTGAAATGAACTTGCAAAATGTTGGGGGATCATTCATTTATCTGTCAAAGGCTCAGAGACTTCATTAGATTCTCAAAGGCTCAAGGTTAAAAACTCCTTACCTGGAGTTTCAGGGCTCATCTTTTTGGCTCATAATATTATATTTTCTGGTATTAGACTTTATTTTATTTTATTTTTTGAGACAGAGTCTCTCTTTGTTGCAAGGCTGTAGTGCAGTGGCGCAATCTGGGCTGATTGCAACCTCTGCCTCCTGGCTTCAAGCGATTCTCCTGCCTCAGCCTCCAGATTAGCTGGGATTACAGAGATGGGCCACCACATTTGGCTCATTTTTTTGTATTTTTAGTTGAGACAGGGTTTCATCACCATGTTGGCCAGGCTGGTCTGAAACTCCTGACCTCATGATCAACCCGTCTTTCCTCCCAAAGTGCTGGGATTACAGGCACGAGACACCGTACCTGGCCTACTCTGACTCCCTTTTAAAAGCTTGGCTCATCTTACTCCAACACCTCCTGTCCCTCTTTCCAGCTTGACTTTTCTCCGCAAATGTTTGCTGAATGAATGGATGAATGAATAATAAATATACAATGAATATAAGACTTAATAAATTAATATTAATCATGATTCTTTTGTTGGCAATCATTTATTTCTTTTCTTTCTTTTTAAAATTGAGTCAGAGTCTCACTTTGTCACCCAGCCTGCAGTGCAGTGGCAAGATTACAGCTTAATGCAGCCTCCGCCTCCAGCCTCCCAAGTAGCTGGAACTACAGGCGCACACTACCACACCTGGCAATTTTTTTGTATTTTTAGTAGAGAGAGGGTTTCACCACGTTGCCCAGGCTGGCCTTGAACTCCTAAGCTCAAGTGATCCTCCTGCCTCAGCCTCCCAAAGTGCCGGGATAACAGGTGTGAGCCACTGTGCACGGCCCAGCAATCATGTATTCCTAGTATCCAGCATATGTTGGACACAGCAGCCTGCAGGTCACAGTACCAAGTGCTTTTATGCATATTGCCCATTGTAATCCTCACAAGTCCACAAGGTTGGTGCCATTGTTATACCCATTTTCCAGATGAGGAAACTGAGGCACAGAGAGGTGAAGTCGCTTTCCCAGGATGCCACAGCTGGTAAATGATGGAGCCAGGATATGGGGCCTGGTCTTCCAGGTTATGAGCCTGGGCTCTCAGCTCCTCTGGGTTTCTGTCTCCAGCAACGTTGGCCATGGACCAACCGGCCGGCCTGCAGGTGGACTACGTCTTCCGGGGTGTGGAGCATGCTGTGCGGGTGGTGGTTTCCGGGCAGGTGCTGGAGCTGGAGGTGGAGGACCGGATGACAGCTGACCAGTGGCGGGGCGAGTTCGATGCTGGCTGTGAGTGTGCCTGCCTGGGGTGGGCCCATCTCTCCTCTCCTGGGATCAGCTTCTCCCAGATGAGGCCACCCTGAATCCTGCCCACCTGTCTCTTCTGTCACCGAAAGCTCTCCAATGTCGGGAGGGGTGTAGGTCTCATTGCTCAAGCCAGAGACACTGCAGTCGGGGAGAGTTGGAGAGCTTAGATGCATTGCCCTGGGGCTGGGCAAGCGGTCAGACCTCAGGAGGGACTTTTCTCCCCACCCAGTCATTGAAGATTTGACTCACAAGACAGGGAACTTCAAACAGTTCAACATCTTCTGTCATATGCTGGAGTCAGCCCTCACTCAGGTAGGGCGCGGGCTGGTGGGTGGGGGTGGGAGGGGGTTCTGTCTTCCAGATTCCTGGGGGGTCAATGCCCATCTGATGTATATAAGACCCTCTACCTTTTCTTTCATTGTAGGAACAGGGAGATCATTTTCTTCTTTTGCCAAGTGTAAATGGTTCATTTTGAATTTAATGATAGTTATGTAGAAAATTCAGGTCACAGAGAAATATAGAGATGAAAGTTATCACTCCACCCCTAATACTCGCTTCTGTTACTATTATGGTGAAAATCACTCCAGCTGTTTCTCCGTGTCTCTGTTTCTGAATACGTGTGTGTGTGTGTGTGTGTGTGTGTGTGTGTGTGTATGCATTTGCAGACCTGTAATTATATATAGTTTATATATTCTCCAAGGTATTCTGCACCTACTTTTGATTATTTGTTTTTTTGTTGTTGGAGTTTCGCTCTTGTTGTCCAGGCTGGAGTGCAGTGGCACCATCCCGGCTTACTTCAACCTCCGCCTCCTAAGTTCAAGCGATTCTCCTGCCTCAGCCTCCTGAGTAGCTGGGATTACAGGCATACACCACCACACCTGGCTAATTTTTGTATTTTTAGTAGAGACAAGGTTTCACCATGTTGGTTAGCCTGGTCTCGAACTCCTGACCTTGTGATCCACCTCAGGCTCCAAAGTGCTGGGATTCCAGAGAGGTGAAGTCGCTTTCCCAGGATGCCACAGCTGGTAAATGATGGAGCCAGGATATGGGGCCTGGCCTCAGCCAGAAGTTTTTGTTTGTTTGTTTGTTTG
>NW_016107611.1:2398291-2398627 GCF_001604975.1 Cebus imitator
CAATGGTGCAATCTCGGCTCACTGCAACATCCGCCTCCTGGGTTCAAGTGATTCTCCTGCCTCAGCCTCCTGAGTAGCTGGGACTGCAGCCATGTGCCACCACACCTGTCTAATTTTTGTATTTTTAGTAGAGATGGGTTTCATCATGTTGGTGAGGCTGGTCTCGAACAACTGATGTAAGTCATCTACCCAGTTTGACCTCCCAAAGTATTGTGATTTCAGGCGTGGGCCACCATGCTCAGCCTAAAAGTAATAACTGGGGAGAGGAAAGCAGGTTAAAACTTAGAGTGACAGGGATGGGTGGTATTTAGATATCTTTTTTTTTTTTTTTTTTTT
>NW_016107611.1:2399782-2402076 GCF_001604975.1 Cebus imitator
GTTACTCAGGCTCAGTGGCCCAGTCTTAGCTCACTGCATCCTCCACCTCCTGGGTTCAAGTGATTCTCATGCCTCAGCTTCCCTAGTAGCTGGGACTATAGGTGTGCCTGCCATGCCCGGCTAATTTTTGTATTTATTTTTTTTGAGACACCATCTCTGTCACCCATGCTGGATGGAGTGCAGTGGCCTGATATTGGCTCACTGCAACCTCTGCCTCCTGGGTTCAAGTGATTCTGGTCCTTCAGCCTTCCGAGTAGCTGGGATTACAGACATGTGCCGCCATGCCTGACTAATTTTGTATTTTTAGTAGAGACAGGGTTTCTCCATGTTGGTCAGGCTGGTCTCGAACTCTCGACCTCAGGTGATCTGCCCGCCTCGGCCTCCCAAAGTGCTGAGATTACAGGCGTGAGCCACCGCGCCCGGCCACATGGATCTTTTTTTACCTGTGGATGATTTTGTAACCTCATGCACTGGTCATTTGGAAAATACTGGTTCACCAAGTTGTGCAGATTTTTTGAATGTTGACACATTTCCTTACTTGATATCCTCAAGTCAGATTTGTTAATATCCTCACCCATCTGCCCAGGAAAGTCTTTGAACACTGAGAAGCTGTCAAACACCCAGTGGAAGACAGAAGTTTTCCAAAATTCTAATTTTAAGTACAAAGCTTGAATTTGATTATTGGCAAGACACCCCATCAGCTGTTTTTCTTGGAGTGACAGGCTCACTTTGCTCATTTTTGAGAAAATGTCTGCCAGATAGCCCGAGTCTAAATAACCATAGTTTTGTCTGTCAGTCGTTTTTTTCCCCAAGTAAAAATAGTGTTCCAGGAAAAGTGGCTAATTTAGCTCACAACTCAGTTGCACAAGTGCTTTTTCCTGAGACCATCGTCAGACTTTGGCGTGTACAGAAGTACTTTCTGTGCACTTGCAATTTTCTTGCACACCATAATAAAGAGCTGTGTCCTCTAGGGGCAGGATTCAATATAATTAATAACTTTTACTGCTTCATCAAGAACATTCCAATGTTTCATTTCCTGTGTTTTATTGTTGATTTGCTTATTGTTTGTTTATTTCTCTTCCCCAGCCCCCAACTGAGACGGGGGAGATACAGTACCATTCGGTGCCAGGGCTTGACTTCTGCTCAGGCACCAGCACTTTTTCCCACCATTGCTTTTGTAGCGCTCACACACATGTCAACACAGTGAAAAAGACAAATGATGTCTTTGTATTATTGTGAAAGTAGCTTTGGGCCCAGTTCGGTGGCTCATGCCTATAATCCCAGCATTTTGGGAGCCTGAGGCAGGCGGATCACGAGTTCAGGAGTTCGAGACCAGCCTGGCCAACATGGTCAAACCCTGTCTCTACTAAAAATACAAAAGCTAGCTGGGTGTGGTGGTGGGCCCCTGGAGTCCCAGCTACTCAGGAGGCTGAGGCAGGAGAATCACTAGAACCTGGGAGGCAGAGGATGCAGTGAGCCAATATTGCGCCACTGCACTCCAGCCTGGGCGACAGTGAGACTCCATCTCAAAAAAATAGAAAGCTTTGACCTCAATGGAGATCCCTGAAAGGGTCTCAGGGATCCCCCAGGGATCTGCAGACAGCATGTGGAGAGTCACAGGTCTAAGCTGTTCTCTGTGATTGAGCATTTAGGTTCTTTCCGGGTTCTCCCTTTGAGGAAGTCCTTGTGTCAGCCCCTGGGACAGGGCCATGTTGATCGCCAGCTTTGCATAGGAAAGCCTAGCCCGCCGAAAGAACGGGAAGGGCTGCCGCCCAGATGTGTGCTGGCTGCCCTGTGTGGCGGTGGCGGGTGCTGTGCAGCTCTTCCTCTCTTCTCCCGACAGAGCAGTGAGTCAGTCACTCTGGACCTGCTGACCTACACAGACCTGGAGTCCCTGCGGAACCGCAAGATGGGGGGCCGCCCGGGCCCTCTGGCCCCCAGATCGGCGCAGCTCAACTCCAAGCGCTACTTGATCCTCATCTACTCCGTGGAGTTTGACAGGTGGGGAGGAGGAGCAGGTTCCAGGGCCAGGCTGCTGGGTGGGGTGGGACCCCCTGGCACCCAGGGCAAGGTCACATTGGTTAAGCCTTGCCTTTGGGGTCTCCCCTATTGGGGTCTGTATCATTAGTATTGTGTCTGGCTACAAGCAGCAGAATAACCATCACCAGTGCCCTGAACACACAATGTGTCAAACAAACAACACATCACGTAACAACACTTCTAGGTAGGTGGCTGCCACTGCGCAGCAGTTCCACCAGGGACTCAAGCTCTTTGTTTTTTGTTGTTTTTCCTCC
>NW_016107611.1:2402792-2428902 GCF_001604975.1 Cebus imitator
CATCTCAAAAAAAAAAAAAAGGAGCATTCCCAGAAGACTCCCAACAGATTTCCAGTAATATTTGGCCAGAAGTGGTCACGTGCAAGGATGTTGGGAAAATGAATAGCTGGCTTTCCAGCCTTTATAGGGGGAGGCAGCAAGGGCGTTGGGAATGGCCCTTGTGTAGCTGGGTGACTGTGTCTGCCCCATGTGTTAGTGGCCACTGGATTTCGTACTGGGAAGTTACCAATCCCCTGTGAATAGTATCTCATGGGGCAGTTAATCAAGATGCCCTCCCTTTCCCCAGCCAAGCCGGGGTGACCCAGGCCAGGCCAACCAGGATCCCCCACTGTGGCATCTGAATTAGGATTGTATTTGCTTGCAGGTAACATGATACCAGCATTCCCCTCATCACCAGTATGCGACAGGGAAGTTACCCCAGGCTACACCAGGCCTGACAATCCCAGTGGTCCCCAAATTGCTATATAAGAGGCTTTCAGAGGTGGTGACTGGAACAAGGGGTCTGGGGACAGGGAGGGGTCTTGAGGCAGTGCTCAGAACTTAAGCCTCTAGGATAGTACCGTTTCTGGAGTTGTGTGTTTTTGTATGCTGTGACTCTCAGAGTCTGGTATTTACCCTCGGGTGCATTCTTGGCCTCTGAGATGTCACGGTTCTAATCCTACCTCCTCAGGATTCACTACCCGCTGCCCCTCCCATACCAGGGCAAGCCAGACCCCGTGGTTCTGCAGGGCATCATCCGCTCACTGAAGGAGGAACTGGGCCGCCTGCAAGGGCTGGGCGGCCAGGATGCTCGGGACACCCGGGAGACTGAGATCTGGCACCTTCGGGAGCAGTGAGTCTTGGATGGGCGGGCAGCTGAGGCGGGCAGCTGGGGCGGGTGTGTGCCCTCTCATCATGCACCTCGGGGCCCATGCTCAGCCCTGTCTCCCTCACCTAGCATGTATTTATTCTTTTCTTTCGAGGCAGAATCTCACTCTGTTGCTCAGGCTGGAGTGCAGTGATACAATCTCCGCTCACTGCAGCTTCCTCCTCCCAGGTTCAAGCGATTCTCCTGCCTGAGCCTCCCACATAGCTGGGACTACAGGTGCTCACCACCAAGCCCGGCTAATTTTGTATTTTGGTAGAGATGGGGTTTCACCATGTTGGTCAGGCTGGTCTCAAGCTCCTGACCTCAAGTGATCTGCCCACCTTGGCCTCCCAAAGTGCTGGGATTCCAGGAGTGAGCTTCCACGCCTGGCCTCTGAGCCTCTCTTCTGCACCTGCTTTGTGCCAGGTGGTGCTGGGGACATAGTAGTGACCAAGACTATCCTGGTACTGCCCTCCTGGGACTCTCAGTCCAGTGAGGGAGGCAGATGTGTTTGCAGACAGTGAAAGGCTCAGAGTGGGTGGGGGACCTGACCCTGCCTGGTAAGGGAGGGAGGGGTGTTCTTGGCAAAGGGAGCCGCATGTGCAGAGGTATGGGGGAGGTCGAGCTGTATGCAGGTGAATCCACCTTCACGGGGTGCCTTTTTTGTGCTAGCCCCTCCCTGCCACTCATGTAGTACCCGGCCCTGGGGGAGATGGATGTTAATTACATAACCACCTGAGTATATCATTGCAGACGGAGGTGGGTGAGGCAGAAAGGGAGCCTGTGCTGTGGGAGGCTGTCACAGTACCCCACTGGGGTGTGGGGTGGGTCAGGCAGAGGGTCTGGGGAAGAGCGTTGTAGGCAGAGGGAACAGCATGGGCAGAGTCCTTGTGTTCGGTGGGAATGTGGTGAGAACAAGAGAATGAATGAAGTGTATGAAGCAATGGCTTTTGATGTATATATTCATGCCTGCCACATGCTTGGTTCTGTTGGGGAGATGAATCTGGGGCTTGATCTCTACTGGGAAGAGGTCTGGCTTATTGGGGAGGACTAATAATATTTTTAGTAATAATAATACCAGTAACTAATAATTAGCAATAATAATACTGGTTCAATAGTACAGTCACTGAACATTTAACTCTATGCCAGGGCTGCTCTGTGCTTTGTGACTGGATTCATTTTACCCTCACAGCCACCCTACAAGGGAGGCACTGCTGCTATCTCCGTTTTACAGAGGCCCAGAGAAGTTAGGGAACGTGCCTCAGGTCACACAGTGGGTGACATGGCCAAGCTGGAACTTAGATCCAGGCAGCACCATTGCACCTCTGTTGATTCCCCAGCTGTTTGCACTGCTGGTGGCTGCAAGCCCAGGACAGAGTGATAAATGCTGATGGGAGGACCAGTCCTTATGGGAGCTCATGGGGCTGGGGAACCCCCTTGGAGCTCGCCTGTGTACTGCTGAGCCGAGGAGGGCAGCAGTGGGGAGGCCAGAATGCACAGTAGCATAGGCTTCATCCTCAGTTTATCCTCAGGATCTGCTCTGGTGGGGGCCCAGTCGGGGATCGGGGGGAAGAGTGTGTGTGTGTGTGTGTGTGTGTTTCTAGGTTTGTGTTTATGGGTGTGTGTTTCCCAAGATGGCCACAAGGTGGAGCCCTCCACCCTTAGGAACCAACAACAGGAGCCTTGCGATTTTGTGTGTGTGTGTGTGTGTGTGTGTGTGTGTGTGTTTCTAGGTTTGCGTTTATGGGTGTGTGAGATCAGAGAGAGAATGTGCGTGTTTCTAGGTATTTATGGGTGTGTGTTTCCCAAGGTGGCCACAAGGTGGCGTCCTCCACCCTTAGGAACCAACCACAGGAGCCTTGTGATTGTGTGTGTGTGTGTGTGTGTGTGTGTCTAGGTTTGTATTTATGGGTATTTCCCAAGGTGGCCACAAGGTGGCGTCCTCCACCCTTAGGAACTAACCACAGGAGCCCTGTGATTGTGTGTGTGTGTGTGTGTGTGTGTGTGTGTGTCTAGGTTTGTATTTATGGGTGTGTGTTTCCCAAGGTGGCCACAAGGTGGCGCCCTCCACCCATAGGAACCAGCCATAGGAGGCTTGTGATTGTGTGTGTGTGTGTGTGTGTGTGTGTATGTGTCTGGGTTTTGTGTTTATGGGTGTGTGTTTCCCAAGATGGCCACAAGGTGGCATCCACCACCCTTAGAAACCAACCACAGGAGCCTTGTGATCTGTGTGTGTGTGTGTTTCTGTGTTTCTACGTTTGTGTTTATGGGTGTGCAATCAGAGAGGAGAGTGTGTGTGTTTCTAGGTTTGTGTTTATGGGTGTGTGTTTCCCAAGATGGCCATCAGGTGGCACCCTCCACCCTTAGGAACCAACCACAGAGCCTTGCGATCAGTGTGTGTGTGTGTGTTTCTAGGTTTGTGTTTATGGGTGTGTGCGATCAGAGAGTGTGTGTGTCTGTTTCTAGGTTTGTGTTTATGGGTGTGTGCAATCAGAGAGTGTATGTGTTTCTAGGTTTGTGTTTATGAGTGTGTACGATCAGAGAGAGAGAAAATGTGTGTCTGTGTGTTTCTAGGTTTGTATTTATGGGTGTGTGCAATAGAGAGAGTCTGTGTGTGTGTGTTTCTAGGTTTGTGTTTTATGGGTGTATGCAATCAGAGAGAGAGTCTGTGTGTGTGTGTGTTTCTAGGTCTGTGTTTATAGGTGTGTGTTTCCCAAGATGGCCACAAGGTGGCGGCTTCCACCCTTAGGAACCAACCACACGAGCCTTGTGGTGTGTATGTGTGTGTATGTGTATGTCTCTAAGTTTGTGTTTATGGGTGTGTGTTTCCCAAGATGGCCACGAGGTGGTAGCTTCCACCCTTAGGAACCAACAGGAGCCTTGCTATGAGTGTGTGTGTGTGTGTATTTTTAGGTTTGTGTTTATGGGTGTGTGCTATCAGAGAGAGAGAGTGTGTGTGTGTGTTTCTAGGTTTGTGTTTATGAGTGTGTGTGATCAGAGAGACTGTGTGTGTTTCTAGGTTTGTATTTATGGGTTTGTGTGATGAGAGAGACTGTGTGTGTGTGTGTGTGTGTGTTTCTAGGTTTGTGTTTATGGATGTGTGTTTCCCAAGATGGCCACAAGGTGGCACCCTCCACCCTTAGGAACCAACCACAGGAGCCTTGGGATCAGTGTGTGTGTGTGTGTGTGTGTGTGTGTGTTTAGGTTTGTGTTTATGGGTGTGCTTTTCTCAAGATGGCCAAAAGGTGGCGCCCTCCACCCTTAGGAACCAACCACAGGATCCTTGTGATGTGTGTGTGTGTGTGTCTAAGTTTGTGTTTATGGGTGTGTGATTCCCAAGATGTCCACAAGGTGGCGCCCTCCACTCTTAGGAACCAACCACAGGAGCCTTGCAATCAGTGTGTTCTGGGTCTGTGTGTGTGTGTGTTTCTAGGTTTTTTATGGGTGTGCGTTTCCCAAGATGGCCACAAGGTGGCGCCATCCACCATTAGGAACCAACCACAAGAGCCTTGCCATCATTGTGTGTGTGTGTGTGTGTGTTTCTAGGTTTGTGTTTATCGGTCTTTGCAATCAAAGAGATGTTAGTGTGTGTGTTTCTAGGTTTGTGTTTATGGGTGTGTGTTTCCCAAGATGGCCAGAAGGCTGTGCCCTCCACCCTTAGGAACCAACCACAGGAACCTTGTGATTGTGTGTGTGTGTGTTTCTAGGTTTGTGTTTATGTGTGTGTGCTATCAGAGGGAGACAGTGTGTGTGTGTTTCTAGGTTGTGTTTATGGGTGTGTGTTGCCCAAGATTGCCACAAGGTAGCACCCTCCACCCTGAGGAACCAACCACAGGAGCCTTGCGATCAGAGAGAGTGTCTGTGTGTATGTGTGTGTGTGTGTGTGTGTGTGTTTCTAGGTTTGTGTTTTTGGGTGTTGCGATCAGAGTGTGTGTGTGTGTTTCTAGGTTTGTGTTTATGGGTGTGTGAGATCAGAGAGGGTGTGTGTTTCTAGGTTTGTGTTTATGGGTGTGTGTGATCAGAGAGGGAGAGTGTGTGTGTTTCTAGGTTTGTGTTTATGTGTGTGTGTGATCAGAGGGAGACGGTGTGTGTTCATGTTTCTAGGTTTGAGTTTATGGGTGTGTGTTTCCCAAAATTGCCACAAGGTGGCGCCCTCCACCCTTAGGAACCAACCGCAGGAGCCTGCGATCAGTGTGTGTGTGTGTGTGTGTGTGTGTGTGTGTGTGTGTGTGGGTATGTTTGTGTTTATGGGTGTGTGCGATCAGAGAGAGTGTGTGTGTTTCTAGGTTTGTTTATGTGTGTGTGTGATCAGAGAGACTGTGTGTGTGTTTCTAGGTTTGTGTTTATGGGTATGTGTTTCCCAAGATGGCCACAAGGTGGCGCCCTCCACCCTTAGGAACCAACCATAGGAGCCTTGCGATCAGTGTGTGTGTGTATGTGTGTGTGTATGTTTCTAGGTTTGTGTTTATGTGTGTGTGCGATCAGAGGGAGACAGTGTGTGTGTGTGTTTCTAGGTTTGTGTTTATGGATGTGTGTTCCCTAAGATGGCCACAAGGTAGTGCCCTCCACCCTTAGGAACCAACCACAGTAGCCTTGTGATTGTGTGTGTGTGTGTGTTTCTAGGTTTGTGTTTATGTGTGTGTGCGATCAGAGGGAGACAGTGTGTGTGTTTCTAGGTTTGTGTTTATGGATGTGTGTTCCCCAAGATGGCCACAAGGTAGCGCCCTCCACCCTTAGGAACCAACCACAGGAGCCTTGTGATCAGAGAGTGTGTGTGTGTGTGTGTGTGTATGTGTTTCTAGGTTTGTGTTTTTGGGTGTTGTGATCAGAGTGTGTGTGTGTGTGTTTCTAGGTTTGTGTTTACGGGTGTGTGTGATCAGAGTGTGTGTTTCTAGGTTGTGTTTATGGGTGTGTTTCCAAAGATGTCCACACGGTGGCGCCCTCCACCCTTAGGAACCAACCACAGGATCCTTGTGATGTGTATGTGTCTAGGTTTGTGTTTATGGGTGTGTGTTTCCCAAGATGGCCACAAGGTGGCACCCTCCACCCTTAGGAACCAACCACAGGAGCCTTATGATCACAGTGTGCCGTGTGTGTGTTTCTAGGTTTGTGTTTTTGGGTGTTGTGATCAGTGAGTTTGTGTGTGTGTGTTTCTAGGTTTGTGTTTTTTATGGCTGTGTGTTTCCCAAGATGGGCACTAGGTGGCGCCCTCCACCCATAGGAACCAACCACAGGAGCCTTGCCATCAGAGTGTGTGTGTATGTGTTTGTGTGTGTGTTTCTAGGTTTGTGTTTATGGGTGTGTGCAATCAGAGAGAGTGTGTGTATGTGTTTCTAGGTTTGTGTTTATGGGTGTGTGTTTCCCAAGATGGCCACAAGGTGGCGGCCTCCACCCTTAGGAACCAACCACAGGAGCCTTGTGATTGTGTGTGTGTGTGTGTGTTTGTGTGTGTGTGTGTGTGTCTAGGTTTGTGTTTATGGGTGTTTCCCAAGATGGGCACAAGGTGGCGCCCTCCACCCTTAGGAACTAACCACAGGAGCCTTGGGATCAGTGTATGTGTGTGTGTTTCTAGGTTTGTGTTTATGGGTCTGTGCAATCAGAGTGTGTGTGTTTCTAGGTTTGTGTTTATGGGTGTGTTTCCCAAGATGGCCACAAGGCGGCACACTCCACACTTAGGAATCAACCACAGGAGCCTTGCGATCAGTGTGTGTGTGTGTGTGTGTGTGTGTGTCTGTGTGTGTTTCTATGTTTGTGTTTATGGGTGTGTGCAATCAGAGAGAGTGTGTTTGTGTGTTTCTAGGTTTGTGTTTATGTGTGTGTGCGATCAGAGAGACTGTGTGTGTTTATGGGTGTGTGTGATCAGAGTGTGTGTGCGTGTGTTTCTAGGTTTGTGTTTGTGTGTGTGATCAGACAGACTGTGTGTGTGTGTGTGTTTCCAGGTTTATGTTTACGGGTGTGTGCGATCAGAGAGAGAGTGTGTGTCTGTGTGTGTTTCTAGGTTTGTATTTATGGGTGTATGCGATCAGAGAGACTGTGTTTTTCTAGGTTCGTGTTTATGGCTGTTTTCAAGATGGCCACAAGGTGGCGCCCTCCACCCTTAGGAACCAACCACAGGAGCCTTGTGGGGTGTGTGTGTGTGTGTGTGTGTGTGTGTGTGTGTGTGTCTAGGTTTGTGTATATGGGTGTGTGTTTCCCAAGATGGCCACAAGGTGGCGCCCTGCACCCTTAGGAACGAACCGCAGGAGCCTTGGGATCAGTGTGTGTGTGTGTGTGTGTGTGTGTGTGTGTGTGTTTGTTTGTGTATGGGTGTGTGCGATCAGCGAGAGAGTGTGTGTGTATGTATCTTTAGGTTTGTGTTTATGGGTGTGTGCGATCAGAGAGAGTGTGTGTGTGTTTCTAGGTTTCTATTTATGGGTGTGTGTTTCCCAAAGTGGCCACAAGGTGGCGCCCTCCACCCTTAGGAACCAACCACAGGAGCCTTGTGATGTGTGTGTGTGTGTTTCTAGGTTTGTGTTTATGGGTGTGTGCGATCAGAGAGAGTGTGTGTGTGTTTCTAGGTTTGTGTTTATGGATGTGTGTTTCCCAAGATAGCCACAAGGTGGCGCCCTCCAGCCTTAGGAACCAACCACAAGAGCCTTGGGATCCCATGGCTGCTCAATGGCTTCTTACCTTCCTCTTCCCAGGCAGGAATTAGGAAGTTTGGGAAGGTTCCGAGACTTATTCATTCATTCAGCCAACATTTATGGAGCTCGCACTGTGTGCCAAGCACACTGCCTGACACTAATGTTTATTATGCAGAGATGGTCTAAGCACTGTAAATAGATGCTTACAGTGGAATAGGTGAGAAAAGTGGCCTGAGGCTCAGAGATGCGAAGTGAAACTGCCCAGGGCCACCCAGCTTGTTAACAAGCGTGCCTGGCCATGCAGCCTGGGGTCCTATGAACCAGACAGAGGGAGGCTCTGTACCCAGAAAGGTGGGATCCAGATGGGAAACATACTCTCCTCTGCACGCCAGCTCTGCCTGGGTGGGTGCTAGGAAGGAAAGGTACAGAGGGCTGGGAGAGCGGAGAACATCAGGGCAGCTAGACTTCCTGGATGAGTGGAATCGTTCCTGCCAGAAGGAGAGAATGTTCTCGGAGGTGAGAATTGCATCTGGCTGGAGCCTTGTGGGAGAGGGAGGTAGGAGGAAAGGAGAGAAGTCAGATGGGCAGGGGCCGAAGGGAAAGCTCCTTGGTGGAGAGTGTGGGGAACCACAGATTTTAAGAAAGATTTATTAGGAAAAATTCCAAGCACCACAAAAGTAAACAGTAGTATAAATTGCATGTATTTGTCCCCGGCTTCAGTAGTTACCCACTCGCCCATCTTGTTTGATGTGCTGCCGCCCCCTGCCCTGAAGCAAATCCCAGTCTTCGGAGCTCCTCTGTAAAAGCTTCACTGTGTATCTTTAACATAGAAGCATATAAGTGTGCTGTCACCTCCAACAAAATTAACAAAAATTCCGGCTGGACACGGTGGCTTACGCTTGTAATCCCAGCACTTTGGGAGACTGAGGCAGGCGGATCATGAGGTCAAGAGATCAAGACCAGCCTGGCCAACATGGTGAAGCCCCGTCTCTACAAAAATACAAAAAAATTAGCCGGGCATGGTGGTGCGCGCTTGTAGCCCCAGCTACTAGCGGGGCTGAGGCAGGAGAATCACTTGAACCTGGGAGGCGGAGGTTGCAGTGAGCCGAGATCACCACTGCATTCCAGCCTGGGCAACAGAGCAAGACTCTCAAAACAAACAAACGAACAAAAAAACACAGAAAACCCACAAAAATTCCATAATATCATCTGAAACCCATTGTGCATGCATTCACACTTGTCTGATGACCTCTCAAGTGTCTTTTCTGCAAACGGCTTGTTTAAATTCATCTTGTATCTAAAGACGGCTACACGCTGCAGTTTGTTGAGGTCCTTCCTTCCTTCCTTCCCCCTT
This sequence comes from Cebus imitator, assembly GCF_001604975.1. Lineage (NCBI taxonomy): Eukaryota > Metazoa > Chordata > Mammalia > Primates > Cebidae > Cebus > Cebus imitator. The sequence continues at coordinate 2,411,617 of NW_016107611.1, forward strand.
CCCTTCCCTTCCCTTTTCTTTCGTCTTGCTCTCTTGCCCAGGCTGGAGTATGGTGGTACAATCTTGGCTCGCTATATTCTCGATCTCCTGGACTCAGATGATTTTCCCACCTCAGCCTCCTGAGTAGCTGGACTACAGGCACTTGCCATCATGCCTGGCTAAGTTTAGTTTTTTTAGAGACAGGGTTTGCCCATGTTGGCCAGGCTAGTCTTGAACTCCTGAATGCAAGCCACCTACCTGCCTCAGCCTTCCAAAGTGCTGGGATTACAGGCATGAGCCACTGAGCTTGGCTGAGGTATTTCTTAAATCTCTTTTAATTTATATCCCCCTCTCTACTTTTCATGCTCTTTATTTGTAGAAGAAATCAGGTTATTTGTCCAGTAGAGTTTTGCAGTCTAGATTTGGCTGATTTTTTTCCCTAGCAAGCATATTCAGATGGAAAAATGAGAAATAGATTTTGCTGATTTTATTTTCATGGTGTCATTTAACATCCTCCTCTGTCTCCTGTACTTCCAGTGAAGTGGTGGCTAAGCCTGTATATTGTTTAATCAGATGTGGGGTAGGTTTTGGCAAGATACCCCCTTTGGTGGTGGTGTTGAGACTGATGAATTCAGCCGTTGAGAGCGGGCTTCAGCCTTTCTACCAATGCAGTGGTTCACTGTGGATTTGCACTCAAATTGCCTGGGAGCTTCGGAAACTCCCAGTGCCCTGGCTGTCCTGTAGACACACCATTTCTTTTTCTTTTTTTGAGGCAGAGTCTCACTCTGTCACCCAGGCTGGAGTGCAGTGGCCTGGTGTCGGCTCACCGCAACCTCTGCCTCCTGGGTTCAAGCAATTCTCCTGCCTCAGCCTCCCAAGTAGCTGGGATTACAGGCATGTGCCATCATGCCCAGCTAATTTTTGTATTTATTTATTTATTTTTTTTTTAGATGTAGTCTTGCTCTATTGCCCAGGCTGGAGTGCAGTCACACGATTTTTGTATCATTGTCTGAACCTGGTCTCGAAATCCTGACCTCAAGTAATCCACCCGTCTTGGCCTCTCAAAGTGCTGGAATTATAGGTGTGAGCCACGTGCCGGCCCTATGTTTCTTTTAAAAAATGTGAGCAGTGAGGAGTTCTGGGGCAGGCCCTGACTCCTCCGGAGACACCATGTACACCTGAATCTCTGGGATGGGATCCCTCCCTGCTGCCCAAGAGTTCCACTACTTGCATTACTTAACTTTCTTATTGTGAAATATAATACACGCCAACGGGCATACAATATAAATGTACAGTTTCACAAATTATCATAGAGCCAACATTTATGGAGTTCGAACTGTGTACCAGGCACACTGCCCAACACTAGTTAAGCCTGGGACTCCACGTAACAACTACACAGGTGAAGAACTTGAGGCCAGGCGTGGTGGCTAACACCTGTAATCTTAACACTTTGGGAGGCTGAGGTGGGTGGATCACCTGCGGTCAGGAGTTTGAGACCAGCCTGGCCAACGTGGTGCAACCATTTCTCTACAAAAAATACAAAAATTTAGCTGGGCAGGGTGGCCCATGCCTATAGCCCCAGCTACTCATAAGGCTGAGGCAGGAGAATCACTTGAACCCAGGAGGCAGAGGTTGCAGTGAGCTGAGATTGTGCCACTGCCCTCCAGCCTGGGCAACAGAGCGAGACTCTGTCTCCGCCCATTCCCCACCCCCCCAAAAAAAAGAAAAGTTGAAAGTGGTCACTTCCCCACAGCCTCTGTATGCCTTTTTCTAGGAGAGGCCCTCCTACCCCAACCATGCTCCCAAATGCACCTAATCTCACTTTATTTGTTTATGGTTTTGTCAGCTGAATCATGCATCCCTAAACAATATAGTTTAGTTTTATCTCTTTTGCACTTTATTTACTTTTTTTAGAGACAGAGTCTCACCCTGTCACCCAGGCTGGAGTGTAGTGGCACAATCTCGGCTCACTGGACCCTCTACCCTCCGAGTTGAAGTGATTCTCGTGCCTCAGCCTCCTGAGTAGCTGGGATTAGAGGCGTGTGCCATCATGCCAGGCTTATTTTTGTAGAGACAGGGTTTTGCTGTATTGGCCAGGTTGGTCTTGAACTCCTGGCTTCAAGTGATCCACCTGCCTCGGCCTCTACAGTGCTGAGATTATAGGCATAAGCCACTTTGTCCATCCAGAGAGGTCCAATTTCTGTTCATTTCCCCCTTCCCCATAAATAATCCTTTCCCCCACCACAGATGTTGGTTTATTCTATTATATAATTTTGAAAATACAAACATATAATTTATAGTTCCAGTTTCTTTTACATAAAGGGAGATACTGGAGATACTGTCTGCCCTGGGCTGTGTTGTGGCAGTCACTTGGTGACGGGTTATAGAGATCGTTTTATAGTTTTGTGGTACTCAATTGAGTAGATGTGTTAGAATTTCAGCTGGTTCTCTTTTGATGTCCATTTTGGTTATTTCCACTCCCGTTATTACAGATTGTACTGCAATGAATAGCCTTGTGCATATATTTTCTCCAGGAAGGGTTTTGAGCATGGTGGTAACCCGTTCAAATTTGTACTGTAGAGGATTTCGTGACTGGGAGACAGCGAGAGTGGCCTGGCGAGGTGGGAGGAGGAGGCTTTCAGGGTGTGGACAGGTTGATGAAATCGTTTAGAATTGGAACTCACGTGGCTGTGTTCCCACTCCTTCACCTGCATCAGGGGTGTGTGTGTGTGTGTGTGTCTGTCTGTCTGCCTGTCTGTGCGTGGTGGGGTCATGTCCTCTTCGTGGGATAGATGGAGGCGATGTGACCATATCCCTCCTTACACGTCGGAGGGGAGATAATAGGACCCTGCCCTCCCCATGGGGGCAGTTGAGAGTGATGGAACCGCGTTCCCTCTTCGTGGGGAGGTGAAATGATGGGGCGTCCCACCCCTATGGAGTAGTTGTAATGGGGCCATGCCTCTCTCCCCAGCGCTCTCTCCCTGTCTTCCCCAGGGTGTCGCGCCTGGCTTCCGAGAAGCGGGAGCTGGAGGAGCAGCTGAGCCGATCGCGCGAGGAAGCGCTGGCTGGGCGCGTGGCCCGCCAGGAGGCCGAGGGACTGCGTGGGTTGGTGCGTGGGCTGGAGCTGGAGCTGCGGCAGGAGCGCGGCCTTGGGCACAGGGTGGCTGGCCGCCGAGGCCAGGACTGCCGCCGCCTGGCCAAGGAGGTGAGCAGCGGTGACCCGGGGGTGGCCGGCGAGGCGTGGACCTGAGCCTCAGTCTGGACCTCTGCACCTCTCTCCGCTCCCTGCAGCTTGAGGAGGCGAAGGCATCCGAGCGGAGCCTGCGCGCCCGGCTGAAGACGCTGACCACTGAACTGGCCTTGTACAAGAGGGGGTGAGAGGCCAGGCCTGGGGGCGACTGGGTGGATGGGCAGGGCCTGAGAGGGGGTGGAGCTTGAGAGGCAGGGTGGGGCCAGGTAGGGTGAATGGGGCGGGGCTTAAGGGGAGGCGGGGCTTAGTGGACCTCCCGGAGCCCAGACATATTTCGGGTGCAGTGGTTAGAAGGGGTACCCCGCGCGCAGGCTTGGGGTTGGCACTCAGGACGAGGGACTGGGAAAGGGGCCAGCCCGAGGGTCTCCTGGAGCAAAAGCGTGCGGCGCAGCAGGTGGGATCAGGGTGAGGTCTGCTGGCATTTATGGACTGGGTGGTGGAAAATTGGGAAGGTTTTCGGGAGTTGTGGAAGACTCCAGGAAGAAGGGTCTGGCGAAGGGGGTTTGTTGGAAAGATGTAGGGAAATGACAGACGGGTGTTTTAGGGGTTTGGATGGGGCCTGGGGGAGGGTATCGGGCCCAGGAATACACGCCTAGGAGCCGATGGGGATGGGCCTGAGGGTTCGGAGAGGGTGCGGTCGGGGAGGAGACTCGCGATTAGATTTGTCGAGGCTGGCAGGAAGCTGACAGCTACCCCTGTGGTCTCAGGAGGCGGACTCCGCCGGTGCAGCCGCCCCCGGTGCGGGAGGACCGGGCCCTGTCGTCCCGGGAGCGCTCCACGTCTCGAGGCCGCGGCGCCGCGCGCTCCTCGTCCCGGGAGAGCGTCCGCGGGAGCCGGGGTCGGGGCCGACCCGCGCGCCCCTCGCCCTCGCCCACAGGTCTGTGCCCCTGCGCTGCGGTGGGGAGGGGACGCACTAGCGCTGCCTTGACCCGTCCTGGGACCCACCCGCCTCCTTTCCCACGCTGTCCTAGGTGGTCGCGCGCTCCGCTTCGACCCCACGGCCTTTGTGAAAGCCAAGGAAAGGAAGCAGAGAGAGATCAAGATGAAGTCAGTCCCCTTTCCTCCCTCTTCTGCTTCCGCCCCTGCCCCGTGCCCGCTCCCGGGCGCTCAGCTCTCTGCGCCACCATCCGTCCGCATCCCCTGCCACCTGCTCGCTTCACGCTGGCTACCCCGCCCGCTCCGCCTTCCGTCTGCCCCACCTCTTCGTCTGTGTTTCCGTACGCTTTCCTCTCCTGGGCCCGTACCTCGGGCAGTCGTCGACGTGCTGTGACCTTTAGGGGCGCAGCGACCCCCTTGCCCGCAGGAGCTGGGTGCACAGGCCGGCGTCTCCTTTCCTGCTTCCCAGGCAGCAGCAGCGGAACCGATTAGGCAGTGGAGGAAGCGGGGACGGGACGTCCGTCTCCTGGCCTCGCCAGACCCGGCCCCCTGCTGCCGTGACTGGACGAGGGGACGCCCCTAACCGCTCGCGAAACCGCAGCTCCTCAGGTAACCGGCCTGGAGCTCAGGGCCTGGGGCTCGGGGTCGACGGGCTGGGCTGGACTGGGCAGGGCCGGCCGGAGGGGCGGGGCCGGGAGGCACTGGGCGGGGCCGACGGGCTGGGAGGGGCTGGGAGGCACTGGGCGGGGCCGGCGGGCTGGGAGGGGCTGGGAGGCACTGGGCGGGGCCGGCGGGCTGGGAGGGGCTGGGAGGCACTGGGCGGGGCGGGCGAGGGCACGAGAATCACGCCCCCGTCTCCCTCTAGTGGACAGTTTCCGCAGCCGCTGCTCGTCAGTCAGCTCCTGCAGCGATTTGGAGGATTTCTCTGAGTCGCTTTCCAGACGGTAAAACTTGGACTTGGGGAAAGGACCACCTCAAAAGGGTTTCTGGGGAGACTAGAAACAGTCTTTTGCAGAGAAATTGGGTGATGGAGGCTGGGAGCCTTGAAACCACAAAGGTGGGGGACGTGGGAAGTTCCAGAGCCTCCCCAACACTGGTCCTTGATTACTCCTTTCTCGCAGGGGTCTCCGCCGCCGTGGCAAGCCTCCCAGCCCAACGACCTGGAGTGGGTCCAATACGGTGAGTAGAAGGGGGAACATAAACCACTGGAACACAGCTGTCCCCATTTGCCGTGATTCCTTCCTGGGGACCAAATGCAGAGGCGACTCTGAATGCTTTTGGCAACAGGGCTTTTTTGTTTAAGCGAGGGTCTCGCTCTGTCCTCCAGGCTGGGGTGCAGTGGGGCAGTCGCCATTCATAGCAGCCTTCAACTCCTGGGCTCAAGGGATCCTCCCACCTTGGCCTCTGGAGTAGCTGGCACTAGACTTTTTTGGGGGGGAGGTGGGGTTGAGACTGCGTAAGGGGAGTAAGTGTTGTCTCTTTATGTTGCCCAGGCTGGCCTGGAACTCCTGGCCTCAAGCCATCCTCAGCCTCCCGCAGCGCTGAAGTTACAGGCTGAGCCACCACACCTGGCCTGGGAACAGCGTGTTTAGAGAGCTTTGGATTGGAGGAGGAATAATGAGGGGCACGTGATGCTCTTTAGGGCTTTGACTTCTGATTGTCAGGTCTTAAAACCTGGCTCCTCCTCCTACCAGTTGTTTGATTCTGGGCAGTTTTTTTTTTTTTTTTTTTTTTTTTTTTTTTTTTTTTTTTTTTTTTTTTTTTTGAGGCAGAGTTACGCTCTTGTTGCCCAGGCTGGAGTGGTGCGATGGTGCGATCTCAGCTCACCGAAACCTCCGCCTCCCGAGTTCCAGCAATTTTCCTGCCTCACCCTTCCCAAGTAGCTGGGATTACAGGCGCACACTACTACACCCTATTAATTTTGTATTTTTAGTAGAGATATGGTTTCTCCATGTTGGTCAGGCTGGTATCGAACTCCCGACCTCAGGTGATCCGCCTGCCTCAGCCTCCCAAAGTACTGGGATTACAGGCATGAGCCACCGCACCCCACATTCAGGGCAGTTCTTTCGCCTCTCTGTACCTTAGTTTTTATCCGTTCACTAGGGATGGTAATGGCATCACCTCCCGGGGCTATGTGAGCAAGCCAGGGGATTATTTTGCATATAATGAATGCCCAGTAGGTGTCAGGCTTTATTTTTCCCCAAGGTCCTTAGGCTCAGGATTTCCAGTGGGATTTGGGGGGACAGGAATAGAGGGACGGTGGCTGACCCCCTTTCCTACCTTCCCCATCACCAGAAGTCTACCCCTGTGGAACGCAGCCACCATGAGAAACGTCCAGCCAATTCCGGGGGCTGGGTCCCCATCAAAGGTGAGCCTGGGACTCCACATCCCCTCTCCCAGTCCCAGCTCTTGTTGGTATGGTAGGGGGGCAGTGGTATATTGGGGAGCCCCCCCACACCCACACCTGCTCTCACAGAGTACAGCTTGGACCACCAGGCCGAAATAGATGCACGTCTGAAGGCCTTGCAGGAGTACATGAACCGACTGGACATGCGGTCATGACATGGAGAGGGGGTACTGCCCCTCATCCCCCACCCACCACTGAGTATGGCATGGGGGGTGCAGCCAGGGTGGCCTCCAGCCCCGCCCAGGCCCTGCCCTGGCCCCGCCCCTCCACGTGCCCCTGGGGTCTCAGGCTTGTGAGGCCCTGACCCCAACCTCTCCCCAGGCAGTACATGCTGGGAGGGAGGATATGTGCATTTTGTAAATAAACATATTTGCCTGTGGGACCCCTCAGCTTATGACTAAAGGGTGAGGGTGGAGTGGGGAGAAATGTAGAGGAAGAGAAATTGCGGTGTATAACTGGGACCTGTGTGTCTGTGCCTCAGAGGCAGATCCGGCCTTAGGCCCAGGAAAAGCCGGCATACTCTCTAAACTGTGCAAGGGCAGACCTGGGGGGAGGAGTGAGTAGCCTGTCCCCAAAGGAGTCCAAGCAGAGGTTCTGTGCAGGATGTCTTTGGCTGTGTGGTGGGAAGGGGGTGTCTTGCAGCGTGGCTCATTGCCCAGGAGGACCCCCAGCTGCTTCTGTGACATCCAGGCTGCCGTGGTGCTGATTCCTGGGCTCTGACCTGAGACCTCTGGGTTCTGAGCTGTGATGTTGCTCTCGAGCTGGGATCTCCGGGGTCTTGGTTCAGGGCCGGGGCCTCTGGGTTCGGAGCACCAGCGACGAGAGTGCTGGGAGGGAGGGGGTGGGAGGGCTTGGGTCTTGTGGGAGGGAGAGAAGGAGGGGAGGTGTGGCGGGACCTGCCCAGGAATACATTTTGAGCTGCAGCTGCACCTTTATTGAAGGAGGCGGCAGTGGGGTTTTGGCCGTGGGAGGAGAGGAATGGGGTGCCGCCCAGCACGGCCTCAGGAGGCGCGGTAGTGTGGCCAGTTCTGGATGATGCTGTAGAGTTGGTCGCCTGGAGAGAGCGTAGGCTGCACATCCCGGTGCCCTTTGACCTCATATTTGGAGCTCAGGGCTCCCTGAGCCACACCGCAGGCCAGTAGACTCTGGGCTGCCCGGAGGGCCCGGGCTGGGGGCACCCGATCTGGGGAGGCAGAGGCAGGAGTGAGGCAGGGCTTCCCAAAGGGCAGTGGTAGTGTAGGGTAGTGGGTTTGATTGTGTCCTCTGAGCTGGACTTCACTCTCTGTGCCTCAGTTTCCTCATCCGCGAAAGGAGAGAATAATGGCACCTACCCACAGGGCTGTGGGAGGTAAGAGGAATTATTTTTACGTAAAATCCACAAAATGGCACCTGGCACAGAAGAAGCCCTTAGCAAGCCTTGGCAGTCATAGTGACGATTGCATATTCTCATTCCCCTGTCACCAGACCTCTGGCTCCCACCCACTACAATAGCTAACATCAATCAAGTGCTGCTTAGGGACTGTGGCCTGGCGCAGGATTTTTTTTTAAATATGGAGTCTTGGTCTGTCACCGGGCTGGAGTGCCATGCTGTGATCTTGGCTCACTGCAACCTCCGCCTCCCAGGTTCAAGCAACTCTTCTGCCTCAGCCTCCTCAGTAGCTGGGACTACAGGAACCTGCCACCACGCCTGGCTAATTTTGGTAATTTTAGTAGAGATGGGGTTTCACCATATTGGCCAGGATGGTCTCAATCTCCTGACCTCTTGATCCGCCCACCTTGGGCTCCCAAAGTGCTGGGATTACAGGTGTGAGCCACCGCGCCCGTCTGGCGGAAGATAAAAAATCGGCTAATTCTCACCCCCACCCTGTGGTTGGAAATGACTCCCATTTTCCAATGGTGGAAACGAGGCTCAGAAAATTGAGTCACTTGCCTGAGGTCATGGAGCTTGTAGGTGGTGGAGCCTGTCAGCCACTGGCTGCCATGTCCCCGCCCTCCTCAGGCCGCATGTGAGCCCCCATCCTAACTGGCGGGACAGTTACTCACCCATGTAGTTGCCCATGAAGGTGATGCCAATGGACATGGCGTTCCAGAGGTGACTCGAGTGGTCTCCCTTGAAGCCCCAGCCACGGCCCTCATACACAAGCCCGTCTTCTCCAATCAGGAAGCTGCACGGGGAGGTGGGAAGCTTGATGAATGAGGGAGGGCTTCCCGAGAGGGACGCCTGCCCTTTCCTCCACTCACCTTGCCTCTGCTACTGCCCCGGGACACACAACTTCCCCAGCATCCTTTTCGTCCCTTAGTTTTCCACGACTGTTAACAATGACTGTGATCATTTATTGGGCCCCTGGCATGCGCCAAGCACAGCTCTGCATGCAGCCTTTTTTCCATCCTCACTGCAACCCTGTAAGTCACCACCACCCCCATTTTATAGAGACAGAATCAGAGCGATAGAATCACCTGCCCCACGTCACAGCCCATCAGGGGCACAGCTGGGGTTTTCACCCAGGCTTCCGAGGTCCCCACCCATGTGATCTTGTGCCTTGCTCCCTCCTGCCTCCCTAGAGGATTTCTGGAAGCCTCGTTTTGCTGAATCCTTGCAGGACTGCCCTCTGAGGCAGGGACTGTTACCATCCTTATCTTAAGCTGAGAGAGCTGAGACTCAGCGACAGGATTTGTACAAGCTCCTCAGAGCCCCCTTCGTCTCAGAACTCTGCCCTCACCCCAGCCTGCTTCCTGCCCTCGGGGTCCACTGGGGTGACAGGATCAGAGACAAAGTTGGTGTCACAACCAGATACCGACCCTGGAGCCCCAGCACCTGCCTCTTGGAGGTTTCCAAGCCTGGCAAAATCCTTAAGGCTGATTCATTCAGCACATCTGATTGAATGCATCTGACTTGGCACATGGGAATGAACTAGAACATCAGTGTCTGGGAGCTGCAGTATGTGCTAGCTCAGCCCTAGTGCTCACAGCTTCCTTAATGATGCACAGAATGCCGGAACTTCCGAATCTTGAGTCCTGAATCTACCGCTTAGGAAGCCAGCTCCCAGAATCTGGCCTTGGTGATGCTGGCTGCTGGGACTGGCTGGTTATGGCCGTGCCTTATTCCTGGTGCCTGGCATGGCAGTGGAGGGGAGGGGGGTGGCTGGTTCTCCCTGGTCATTTATTGCATGAATGCATTTAAACCTCAGCCACCATCGACAAGTGGGCACAGTCAAAAGCCCCATTTACAGGTGAAGAAACTGAGGCTCAGAGGGAGAACGTGACATGACCTGGAAAGGGGATTCAGAATATTAGAACCAGATTCTGAATCCTAAAAGCTGAGCGCCAGACTTCAGGCTGCTTCTCTGTGTGGTGGTGTAGACCCGAGGCTGCAGAGCCAGGCTTGGCTCTTCATGACCTCATGGGAATGCTTAGAATCCAGCACTTGAGTCTTGGAAACAAAACCTTGAATTTGGAATCTTTGATAAACTCTTGCAAGAGCTGGGAATACCTTTGGAAACCTCTAGACTTCTTTGGGTGGGGTCTGTTTTTTTGTTTTGTTTTTTACTTTTTTTCATGACAGCCTCAGGAGGTCCTGAGAACATGTGACCCCGGGTGGGGTCTATCGGGGACCTGGGGATCTGGGGACCCATGTCTTCCTCCAGTAATCTCTGCAGGGGATTCTGATGCTTACCTGGGTCAGAGCCTGCAGGGTTCAAACCTTCCCTCTCCTTGGAAACCCTCAGGCTGGATTGCAGCCCATTGTAAGGAGGCGGTAGCTGGTAAGCCTGGCTAGGACGCGCTTCAGCAGGCACCCTTTAGAGTCTGTTCCCCCCACGGCCGCCAGAGGGAGCCTCATACTTAGACCAGCCCCCGACCCCGCTCTGCACGGAAGCCTCCCCTGGCTCCCATCTCACAGTAAAAGCTAGTTTTCACTGTGGTCCACAAGGCCCTGCCTGGTCCCGCCCTTTCCTCAGTTCATTCTGCTCCTCCGGCTGTGTTCAGCCACCTTGTCCTTCCCACGGGACCTGCCCACACAGCCCCGTTGGCTTTGCATCCTGCACCCGTCCGTCGGCTCCCACATCTCAGAGCCAAGGCAGCCGCTCTCCGGGAGGCCTTCCCTTGCCCCACCCTTCCAAGGATCTCGTGTGGGTCTGGCCCCAGCCTGAGGTCACCCTCCCGCACCTTGTTCCTTTCATCCATCACTTCTGTCACCCTCTGAACTTACCTGTGGCCTTGGCTTGTTTCTCCCTGCTGATCTTTAAACCCTGGGAAGCTAGAGTGGCACCGTTCTCCGTTGCACATCTGGCGCACTGCCTGGCGCATAGTAGGTCTCTAAAGGCAATAGCCCATGGCTTTGCGGGCCCCTGTGTGCCAGGCAGTGTCCTAGGTGCTTTGCCTGTATTTAAGGAGCAGGTGGGGCGCAATCCCTTGGACTTTGCCGAGGAGGAAGCTGAAGCTGGGAGGACCTGCCCCAGCTGGGGAGGGACCTGCCTCAGTCCTCAGCCAGAGTAAGCTGAGCTGACCCTGGAACCTGGCTCTGCACTGAGTCAGCCTGGTTTTCTGTCTCCCAACAAAGGCACCAGGCATCAGGAAGGGGCGCCTTCAAAAGGTGTTGCGGATACGTTGGTGTGTGTTAGGCAAAGCCTGCCCCGTCCTCCGGGGAGCGGGGCTTGGATTTCAGCCCTTCCCCACCTCCCCATGGCATCTTTATGCTGTGCGCTTCTGCTCCATGTCTGCCCCGACCCGCATGGTGACCCAAGGAGAAACGAGAACTGCGAGGTTCAGTAAGCTGCCCGGGGTGTCAGCCGGGTGACCCTAGCACCGATCCCGCTGGCGGGGGCTTGCACACCTTTGCCTCTGGGGTCCCCAGCCCGGCCCGTGCCTCCCCGCTGCACTCACTTGTAGCCCACGTCGCACCAATTCAGTGTCTTCATGTGGTAGTGCTGCACATTCTGGGCCTGCTGCTGGCAGGAGGCTGGGGTGTTGCAGCTGCTGCCCGCCGTGTGCGACACCACCACGTAGCGCACGGGCTGGCTCAGGGGCGTGTTGCACTTTGACGCCAGGGCCCCCCACTCCCTCCGTGGCACTATGGGGCTACAGCAGGCCGGGGTTTCTGTCTTCTGAGCCTCTCCGAGTCGAAGGAGGCTGAGGAGAGCCCAGGCGAGCAGCGCGGGGCGACGGGACATAGCGGCAGGGGCGCGGGGACCGCTAGGAGCGCGCAGTGGTGGGGCCGCGTTTATCTGCTGGGTGATTCTGGGAGTGGCCCGGAGAGTCTTGCTTCACACCCTGCCGGTAAGTCCCCGCTGGTCCAGCAGACCCGAGACTTGGCTTCCTTCTCTGGCAGGGCCAGGGCAGGATGCACTGGGGTTGGGGTCTGGGTCGTGCCCATGGCAATGACAGGACCGCTCGCTCAGCAGGGAGGGACGCACAAGTCCCTGGGCGCTTCGCCCTGCCGTTTCTGGAAGACCTGGCGCCGGGATCCCGGTCCTGCTTGTCTCCTCTCAGTGGAACATTGAACAACTCAGCAGGAACTTACACTGCAGAGGCCCGGGGCATTGGCACATCTCCCGGCAAGGATTGAGGTACCAAAGGTGCCTATTTTAAAAACACTTCCTTCTCCCAGGTCCAAGCCTGATGCCATTTACCCTTGCAGCAAACTCAAGAGTTGAGTACCTGGAAGCCCATTTCACAGTGGAGTAAACAGGTTGGGAGCAGGGAAGTCGGGGGCTGAGACACCGGACTCACTGGAGTCCGGTGTCTAGAGCCAGACTGCCTGCGAGTGAATCCCGGACACTCAGTGTGCGAGAGCCTGCAAGGGATTTTTAAAAATGTGTATTTAAAAATATTTTTTTAATTTTATTTTTTATAAATAATATTTTACTTTTTTTTTTTTTTTTTTGAGAGGGAGTTTTGCTCTTGTCACCCAGGCTGGAGTGCAGTATCGTGATCTTGGCTCCCTGCAACCCAACTTCCGCCTCCGGGGTTCAAGGGATTCTCCTGCCCCAGCCTCTGGAGTAGCTGGGATTACAGGCACGCACCACTATGCCCAGCTAATGTTTGTATTTTTAGTAGAGACGGAGTTTCACCATGTTGGTCAGGCTGGTCTCGAACTCCTGACCTTAGGTAATGCACCCGTCTCGGCCTCCTAAACTGCTGGGATTACAGGCGTGAGCCACTGTAGCCGGCCTAATTTTAGTAATAATAAAAGTATATATATATGGAGAGAGATGGGGTCTCCCCAGGTTGCCCATGGTTGGTCTTGAACTCCTGAGTTTGAGCCATACTCTCGCCACAGCCTCCCAAGGTGCTGGGACTACAGGCATGAGCCACCGTGTCTGGCCACCCTGCACGTGATTTAACCTTCCCGTGGGGATGATATATAAAGTACCCAACTCAGAGGGTTGATGAGGGATTAGTTGAGTTGCAGAAGCAGATCCCTTAGAAGGTGTCTGGCACAGAATGCCGCAGCCCTACCCCTGGGTCTGGAACTCCAGCCTGCTCTTGGTAGGAAGAAACATGCTTTATGCACGGGTACCTCTGGCAGCTTAGTTAGGGAGAGGAGGGAATCTGGGGTCTGGAGAGAAACAGTCATTTGCCCAGGGCCAGAGTGGGTTGGGGTCACCTGTTGGAGCAGAAGGCTTTCCTGGGCCCTCCGTCCTGCCCAGGTCCCCTTCCTTTGCCTTCCCAGCACTCGTGGTGAGTTCAGGGCAGACAGCCTGGTTCGCTCTTCTTCCCCTTCTTCACTGGCTCTTTAAAAAATTGCAAAAGGGATCTCTCATTTGCTCTCTGACAAGGAAATCAAATAAATTACAAAAGTAACACATGCTTTAAGAAGTTGAATTGATACAAAATGTTGGTCACCTGTGTCCCACCCCTCCAGCTCTGCCCACATGAGGCCACCGGGGAACAGTATGGTGTGTTTTCTTTTTCTTCTTTCTTTCTTTTTTATTTTTTTGAAACAGAGTCTCCCTCTGTTGTCCAGGCCGGAATGCAGCGGATCCATCTGGGCTCACCGCAAGCTCCACCTCCCATGTTCAAATGATTCTCCTGCCTCAGCCTCCCAAGTAGCTAGAATTACAGGTGTGTGCCACCACGCCCAGCTGGCTTTTGTATTTTTGTAGAGACAGCGTTTCACCATATTGGCCTGGCTGGTCTTGAACTCCTGACCTCAGGTGATCCACCCGCCTTGGCCCCGTAGAGTGCTGGGATTACAGGTGAGCTACCGTGGCTGACCAGTGTGGTGTGTTTTCATCCTCCGTGTTCTGCATTCTCATGTACGTTGTACTCATGCTGTTATTGAATTGTGCACTAGGCATCTGTAGCACTTTTCAGAAATTATCATATACTCACAATAAGCTTGCAAGATACATGTTATTATTAACCCCTTTTACAGTTGATGAAACGGAGGCTGGTGGCGGGGGTGATGATCACATACAGGAGGTGGTGAAGTCAGGGTTTGGCCACAGGCTTTCTGTCTCCAGAGTTCTAAACCGTATTCTCCTCCCTACAAACTTGTATAAGGACATTAAAAAAAAATCTAAACCATCTGCCTCAATGTCACCTAATATTTTATGGGCATCTCTCAAGTGCTGTACATTTAATTCTAATTTATTCTTTGTAATAGTTGCACAATATGCCATAGTATCAGTTCAGCATTGTGGATCTCTTAGTTTTTGAAGGTTTTCCAGTTTTTTTCCCCCACTACACAAAATAGTTTCAGACATACATCCCTATGCACTGGTGCATTTATAAGTGAATTATAATCACAGAGTTATTAGGTCAAAGAGTATACATATTTAATTACTATTACTAGATTGTTTTCCCCCCAAAGCTAGTAATACTTCATATTTTTCTTTTCTTTTCTTTTTGAGACAGAGTTTTCACTCTTGTTGCCCAGACTGGAGTACAGTAGCACAACCTTGGCCCACTGTAACTTCCACCTCCCAGGTTCAAGCAATTCTCCTGCCTCAGCCTCCCAAGTAGCTGGGATTACAGGCATAAGCCATCACGCTGGGCTAATTTTTTGTATTTAGTAGAAATGGGGTTTCACCATGTTGATCAGGATGGTCTCGAACTCCTGACCTCAGGTGAACCACCTGCTTCCTAAAGTACTGGAATTACAGGCATGAGCCATGGCACTCAGCAATAATTCATGTTTTTCACCAGTAATGTTTTGGAGCTGCCTCATCCCAGAAATGGGTGTTATTACCTCTTTTTTTTGAGACGAAGTCTCACTCTGTCACCCAGGCTGGAGTGCAGTGGCACAATCTCAGCTCACTGCACCCTCCACCTCCTGGGTTCAAAGCCTTTCGCCTGCCTCAGCCTCCCAAGTAGCTGGGACTACAGGGGCATGCCACCACACCTAGCTAATTTTTGTATTTGTAGTGGAGACAAGATTTCCCCATGTTGGCCAGACTGGTCTTGCACTCTTGGGCTCAGATGATCCACCCACCTTGGTCTCCCAAAGTGCTTTTTTGTCAATTACCTATTCATTTTGTCAATTACCTAATATTTTTTATTGCCCATTAAAAAATATTAGGTTGTTTGCCTTTTTTTTGTTATTTGCAAAATGAACAAAAGAATCCCATAATTGGGATTGTTTAGTTCTTAGGTGTGTACATTTTGTGTATTTCAGGTTTTTTTAGAAGCACTAAAGAGTAATGTAATATAAAAAGTGTACAAACACTTTTTTTTTTTTTTTTTAACAGAGTTGACTTAATAGAGTAGTGAGCTTATGAATTTGCATGAAGTGAATCCACCTGTGTATCCAGTGCCTGGATTAAGAAGTAGAGTTACACTTAAAATTTTAATAGGAATTAGCAAATACAATACCAAAAAGATTTTAGTATTTATTTTTTCTACAGTATGATCAGTCTTTAAGTGTTTTACTATCCAAAGAACAAGATTTCATTATTGCTTTATTTGCATTTCCTTGAACATTAGAGAGGTGATTATCTTTTTACATGTTTATGGCTACCAATATCCATTTTCAAGTCATCCGTTCATCTCATCATTTTTTTGTTGAGTTATTGTATATGGGGGATATTAGCCCTGTGTCTTATCAAATGTGCTACAAACCTTCTAATCTGCTTAAAAAAATCTAGATTTTTCTTTTATGGTTTCTGTGTTTCCTGTCTTGCCTTAAGAGGGACTTTTCACACTAAGATTGTAAAACTTTTTCTATTTAAAAAAGATTATTTTGTGTTTTACTTTTAGATCTTTACCTTGGCTAAAATGTATACTTGCATGTGGTGTGAGGTAGGGGTCTGAGCTTGTTTACAGATGGCTAGCTGTTTGGCCAAGTACTATTTATTATATAAGTGATATGATTTTAAAATTCTGTTCTGTCCCTTATTAGCTGCATGATCTTGGGCAATTGGGTAGCAATTGACACAGTCAACCACTTCCTCCCTGAAATACTTACTTCCTTTAGCTTTTGTGATGTAAGATTGCCTTGCTTTTCCTTCTGTTTCTCTGGCTGGTCTTTATCCCTGTCTCTTTTTTTTCAGAGTAATTTTCCCTCTGGACCCTCACAGTATACATTTTGTGCTGAGTGACCTTATCCACATAATGGCTTTAGCCATAGTCAAAATGGAGAGGATTCCTGTATATTAGTTTCTAGTCCAGAGCTCTCAGCTGAGTTCTGGATCTGTGTATCTACCTGCCCACCTGACGCCTCCACTTGGACATCCTACAGGCACCTCCAGTGCAAAATGACTCATGACCACCTTCTTCACATCATTACTCTCTCAGAAGTTCCTGTCTAAGGGAATTGTATCACCATCTTCCCATTACAAAAGCCATAAATTTGAGCATGATCCTTGACCAATTCCTGTTCCTTCCTCTGTTGTACCCAGCACTGAAAGCAATGCCCAGCATATAGTAGGTGCTCACTAAATAGCTACTGAATGATTGAATGGATATGCAACCCACCACCAAGTCATGCCATTGTGATGAATTAGACCTATCTGCTTCCGGTCTCTGCACCCTGGTCCAGCCACTGCCTTCTCTCACCTGGATTTTGCCCTGCCTCCTTCAGTGACTTCCCTGCGTGAACTCTGGCCTCTGTGAGGCCAAAACTCTGCTCAGGTCTTTTCTGAAGGTCACCCTCAAAAGTTAGTCACATTTTTCAGTGGCATCTCACGGTTCCTAGAATGAGGCCCAAGCTCCTCCCCATGGCCAACAGCATGGGCTGCCTACAGTGCGGGCTGCCCCCATCCCAGCCTCACTCTGCTCACTCCCAAGAGCCTCTTTCTGACTCCTGCAGCCACTCTCCCCTTCTTGCTGCCCTTGGACACGCTTTGACTACTCTGTCCCCTTGGGGACTTCAGACACACCACGTGTAAGTTGTAAATAGAGGAAGCTGGAGCAATTCAGGAACTTTGTACCTTAGCTTTAAGATGACAAAACCCCCACCGAGCCTTTTGTAAGAAGACGGGACTATTTACACATCAGATTCCTTTTTATATTTGTATTTTCTTTTTTCCCTTTCTTTTGTCTGTTCCTTCTTTTGAGGGACGGATTCCTTAAAGACACTGAGAATATAAACATGAGCCAGCTGGAGTGAATCCTTCCTTTGTGACAGTTTTATTTTGTCTGTGTCTTTAAAAAATTAATTATTTTTTGAGACCATTTCACTCTGTTGCCCGGGCTGGAGTACAGTGGCCCAATCTTTGCTCACTATAACCTCCGCCTCTTGGATTCAAGCCATTCTCCTGCCTCAGCTTCCTGAGTAACTGGGATTACAGGCATGCACCACCACGCCCAACTACTTTCTTTTTTTTTTTTTTTT
>NW_016107611.1:2428948-2442638 GCF_001604975.1 Cebus imitator
CACGTGCCACCATGCCCAGCTCATTATTTTATTTTTAGTACAGACAGCATTTCACAATATTGGCCAGGTTGGTCTTGAACTCCTGATTTCAGGTGATCTGCCCGCCTTGGCCTCCCAAAGTGCTGGGATTACAGGCATGAGCCACCATGCCTGGCCTTATTTACTTATTTATTTTTACATACAATACAAACACTTTAAATAAAGTTGAAGATCATCTCTGTGGACCAAATGGTTAAGCCGAACACCCAGGATGCAGCTGCCAAGTTCAGGGTAGCCCAAGTCTCTTGCTCTGACTCCAACAGGGTGAGCTTCCTGTCCTCATGGCACAGGGTCTTTTGCGTTGTGGACGATGCAGCGGCTCACGTAGTCCATAAGTTTTGTGTGTACCTATGTGCCCTGTCCCTGTGAGCTGGTCCTGCCCAGCACCCTGGTGACCTCAAGGAAAGAAGCCGAGGTAAGATCTGGCCTGTCTGGCTCCTCTACTCCCTTCCTTGGCTCCCAGATTCCAGCCCTCACCTCACTCTTTAAATTAATTTTTTATTTTTTTTGGAGACAGAGTCTTGCTCTGTTCCCCAGGCTGGAGTGCAGTGGCACTATCTTGGCTCACTACAACCTCTTCCTCCTGGGTTCAAGCAATTCTCTTGCCTCAGCCTCCTGAGTAGCTAGGATTACAGGCATGTGCCATCATACCTGGCTAATGTTTGTATTTTTAGTAGAGATGGGGCTTCACCATGTTGGTCTCGAACTCCTGACCTTGTGTTCCACCCGCCTCGGCCTCCCAGTGCTGGGATTATAGATGTGAGCCACCGAGCCTTGGCAATTTATTTTTAAGTTTCTTTTTAGAGACAGGGTCTTGCTTTGTCACTCAGGCTGGAGTGCAGTGGCACCATCATAGCCTACTGCAGCTTCGAACTCCTGGGCTGAAGTGATCCTCATGCCTCGTCTTCCCAAAATGCTGAGATTATGGACATGAGATACTGGGCTGCCTATTCTGTATCTTGTAGGCATAAAATTGAAACATGCCTTGTGGGCATTTACTGCAACTTCAATGAGTGATTATTATCTTGCCTTCAATCCTATGTTACTTGCGCACTTTTGATAGGAGGAAATTAGATTTACTCCCTATATGTTTTAGAAAATTAAAGTTTTAAATATCAGACTCACTAGCTGCCCTGATCCAATCTGTTATAATTAAGTCAGTTAAAAAACTCCTCCTTGGCTGGGCACCGTGGCTCACACGCCTGTAATCTCAGCACTTTGGGAGGCTGAGGCAGATGAATCACTTGAGAGCAGGAGTTCAAAACCAGCCTGGCCAATATGGTGAAACCGTGTCTCTACTAAAAATACAAAAATTAGCTGGGCATGGTGGTGCATGCCTGTAATCCCAGCTACTTGGGAGCCTGAGGCAGGAGAATTGCTCGAACCTGGGAGGCGGAGGTTGCAGTGAGCTG
The DNA here is from genome assembly GCF_001604975.1 of Cebus imitator. Lineage (NCBI taxonomy): Eukaryota > Metazoa > Chordata > Mammalia > Primates > Cebidae > Cebus > Cebus imitator. The sequence goes on from NW_016107611.1 coordinate 2,430,400, forward strand.
AGATTGAGCCATTGCACTCCAGCCTGGGTGACAGAGCGAGACTCTGTCTCAAAAAAAAAAAAAAAAAAAATTTAAAAAGTAAAACTACTCCAGTTTTCTTGCTGTTAGCAAAAAACTCTTGTGTTTTTTGTTGTGTTAAAAATGATAAAAGTAAAATCAAATGGTGATGATTATTTTAAAAAACATCTGAGATATTTCACAAGGACATATTTAAAATACAGTGCAGAATCTTGACTTAACTTTCACTCCTTGCTGCTCCCAAGCCTGGAATGCGCTCTCCCTTCTTTCACCTCTCCTAATTGTCACCTACTGTTTCTTCTGTCACCTCATCAGGATGATACCTCCTGTCTGATATCTTGGAGGAGGACGGATTCCCCTGTTTGCTTTCCACATTGTTCCTTCTCTTTGCATTTGACACAATTGTAGTTTCTAATTTACCTCTGTGTTTTCTTAATGTTATGTTGGTGCAAAGGTAGTTGCTGTTTTTGTCATTGAAAGTAATGGCAAAAACCAGTTTCTTTTGCAGCAACTTAATAGATTTCTGTCTCTTCTAGTATACAATACGGTCTATAAGGAGGGTCACCACATAACATATTGTCCAAATGATGACATTTGAAAGTGCTGGGAGGCTGGGCACGGTGGCTCATGCTTATACTCCCAGCACTTTGGGAGGCCGAGGTGGGCAGATGACCTGAGGTCAGGAGTTCAAGACCAGCCTGGCCAACATGGTGAAACCCTGTCTCTACTAAAAATACAAAAATTAGTTGGGCATGGTGGCGGGCGTCTGTAATCCCAGCTACTTGGGAGGCTAAGGCAGAAGAATCACTTGAGCCCACGAGGCAGAGGTTATATGAGCCAAGATCACCCCACTGCACTCCAGCCTGGGCAACAGAACGAGACCCTGTCTAAAAAAACAACGAAAAAACCCCAGGAGTTCCTGCACCCACATTTTAGTGGGGAAGACAGGAAGCAAATTAACAAACACCTAATAACTATTTTAAAAAACAGATATGAGATATTTCACATGGTAATGCGATGGGCGTGGTGCGGGTCAGATAAACAGGCTCCCAAGTCGCATCCTCAGCCTGGTCTTGGCGCTGGGGAAAAGATGCTACACGCTTTCCTCCTTCAGCCACCAGAGGGTGCACTCTCTCCGTTTGTCCTCTTTGGTGCCCTTTGTCCCGCACCCGGACAGGGATCCTACTTTGAGATTTCCTGAGGGCCTGCCTCTCCCAGGGAGTAGCGTGCTCCTGTGAACAGTAGTAGCAACAATAATGTAGAGACCAAGAGCAGAGTACTGAGTTTTATGCTGATGTCCAAAGTCATAGGACATTTCATTTTTTTCTTTTTCCGTTTCTTTAAAAAAATCTGGATGGGCGTGGTGGCTCGCGCCTGTAATCCCAGTGAGTAAATGCTAACAAAAAGTGACTGTTTCCAATGCTATATTTCATGTAGAAACGCTGGATAGAGTGCTAGATAGATTTTTGAGAGAATTTTGGTAATGTGTGAGGAAATTACCTGATGGTATTAATTGAACTGGGAACATTATTACTTTTGTCAATTAATAGAACGCAAGTTTCTACATTCTGAAAATTTTCTATCCAACATACTTCCCAAGATGGATTCACTCAGCACAAGGGGTATGTGTGGGGTTCCTAGTTTACATGATCTTTACAAAGGCATTTACTTTATTGGGTGCTTATAAGTCAACAGGAAACTGTAGCCCAGAGAGGTTAAGTAAATTTTAAAATGCCACAACTGGTAATGGTGTAGCTGGGTCCCTAAAGTCACGAGAGAGAATTATGCGGTATTATGGGAAAGTTCAAAGGTACTGAAGCCAGAAACTGGTAAGACCATTGATCTCTGAGGAATGCAAATGAGGGGTGAGGTAAAGGGAGGGGAAGGAGACTATTTTTAATTTTTAAAAACCATGTCTGGAAGTTTTATTCTCTACACTCCTGTCTTTGATAATTTAGGGAGAATCCGGGCTTGGGCAAATACCCAAGAGCTAGAGCCGCTTTGTTCTCCTGACTTGAGCTTCAGTGGTTTCTTGTTGCAGTTTTTGCTGCTGCAGCAGAGCATTTAGGCAGGAAAGGATCCAGCCTGGCCATCCAGGGACTGGCACCCACGTTCTTGTTGGGGGTAGCAGGGACCAGCTAGCAAGCTTGAAATGTGCAGGTGGAACACAGCACTCCACCCACCCAGATAGCAGAGGCACCGGTGAGGCCCAACCCCCTCCCTCAGCGACATCTGCCTACCTAACATTCTTTCTGAACATCTGAAATTCCACCAAATTCCTGCCTGTCACCTGGGAGAGGCTCCCTGCGGCCAGGTGGAAATCACACCCGGATGCCACCAGAATGATTCAGCCCTTTCTGCACTTGTTCCAGAGGGGAAGCCCCTGAGAGGAGGAAAACCCAGTACTCCCCTGTGTGCCACGTTCTAGCAGCACCTGGGGTTGTGGAAAGTCTTTCCTGAGGCTTGCCCAGGGGTGCCTGGGATCAGGGGCTGCTTGCCTTTCTGGAGGAGCTGGGCCCAGGACTGAGGGGGGTTGCTGGGCTGGGACAGGGGAAACTGGGTCTAGTCTAGATGGTGTCTCTGACCTACAGGGGGCCTTCACGTCAGGGTGTTCCTTACATACGGGGAACTAGGGTGAGAAAATGTGACCAACAGGTGTTGGAGTTTACTCTTATTTCCCAGGAAGCCATGAGAATCCTGTGACCCTGGAAAGAGAAACGATAACTTTCCCCCAAGTTATATGAGTTCCCAATAACTGGGGACATGGCAGTGAGTGGTGCAGCCCTGCTCCCTGTCCTCAAACAGCTCTAGGTCCCCTGTCCCTAGACAGTGACAACCCAGAGCTGGGAATGCACAGGCGGCCGCTTTGGTAATTTTGACATGGGGTTTTAGCGACCCCTGCTGATTACTGGGAAGATCCCCACCAGGGAATTGTAGTGGACTTCAGGAGAAATGACACAGGCAGTCGTGTATGTGGAATGAATTTTCCTCTTGTTTTTTGAGGCAGAGTCTCGCTTCATCACCCAGGCTGAAGTGCAGTGGCACAATCTCGGCTCACTGCAACCTCTGCCTCCTGGGTTCAAGCAGTTCTCCTGCCTCAGCCTCCTAAGTAGCTGGGACTACAGGCACCCGCCACCAAGCCCAGCTAATTTAGTAGAGACAGGGTTTCAGCATGTTGGTCTTGAACTCCTGACTTTAAGTGATCTGCCTGCCTTGGCCTCCCAAAGTCCTGAGATTATAGGTATGAGCTACCACGACAAGCATGAAGTAAGTGTTAAAAGCTAAATAGGACCCAGTGATATAGAGTTAAGAAACATTTTAGGCAGATAGGGTAAAAAAGTCTTTGGTAAGGTTTTTGTTTTAATGAAAAGCGCCCCCCCCCCCACTGCCCCATCATATTTTCTAACAACGATCAGCTGTTAAAATCGAGCTGCAGACAGAGAAGGGCAGGCTAGAGGCTGGCGCAGGTGACTGCCAGCAGTTGTACCAATAGGAAAAGGCTACCTGGGACGAGGCATTTTTAAAATGGCGGCTCCATCTTCCCTTTTCCTTTCTGCATGTGCAGTAGACAACAGGCAACATGGCATCCACCAAGTGGAAAGTCCATTTGCACAATACAGTTAGGGAGGGGCGGCCAGATTCCTCGAGCACTGTGTAAATGTCACACCTCTTCCAACCAACCTGTGGCCCCTATGGGAATCAGACACCACCTCCTCAAACCTGTGGATAAAATCCAGGACACTCCACTGTGGCTGGAAGTCCCATTCAGGTGCCTCTTGAGAAAGAGAGCGCTTTTCTTTCTCTTTTGCCTATTAAACCTCTGCTCCTAGCCGGGCGTGGTGGCTCAAGCCTGTAATCCCAGCACTTTGGGAGGCCAAGGCGGGTGGATCACGAGGTCAAGAGATCGAGACCATCCTGGTCAACATGGTGAAACCCCGTCTCTACTAAAAATACAAAACATTAGCTGGGCATGGTGGCACGTGCCTGTAATCCCAGCTACTCAGGAGGCTGAGGCAGGAGAATTGCCTGAACCCGGGAGGCGGAGGTTGCGGTGAGCCGAGATCGCGCCATTGCACTCCAGCCTGGGTAACAAGAGCGAAACTCCGTCTCAAAAAAAAAAAAAAAAAACCTCTGCTCCTAAACCCACTTCTTGTGTCTGTATACCCGACTTTCTTGGTATGAGACGCTGAATCTTGGGTATTTACCCCAGATGATGACACCACTTTACCAGTGTCAGCACTCCCCAGGAAGGAGGATTCAGGCTTGGTCCCGTGTGAAGCAAGTGGGCAGTTAAGCAGGTGGCTTTGGCCAGTTTTTGAGCATGAGGCCACGGCGAGGGTTGCTGCATGTGCGCTGGAGTTTGAGTGGTTTGAACATCCTTCTGCTGCCAAGAGAGCGCATAGTGTGTCCAGATGTGCACTGGATGTGACAGAAAGGGCCGGGACGCTGACAATATCCAAAAACAGATTGTTCTTGTCATACAGGGAGATGAACAGGGCTACTGGAAAATAGCTTCTCTGATCCTTTGAGAAAATGTAGAGAGAAGATTCCAACCCAGGGCAGTTTGACCCCAAAGTCTCAGGATTGCTGAGAGGGGGGACTCTTGCATCCACAGAGCCCTGGCTCTGCCCCGCTGCCCTCCCTCCGACCCAGCTTCTGACACCCCTTTTACCATCATCATCTTCCACTGCGGCTTTTTCTACCTGGCCTGACTCGGCTGCCCTGACAGATGGGGGTCAAGACCAAGGAGGGCCAGCTGGGCTCCTCTCTCAACCCCAACCCTGCCCTGAGGAATGTGCTTCTCTCTGGCACTGTCTGGTCTCCAGGCCTAAATTCAATTCTGTTTTTAGCACAGAAAACCAGGCCAAATGCCACGCCCCATCTCAGCCTACAAAGCACCTAGGACTGACACTATGAGCTCTCAACTCATTTTTTGGGGGGAAGGCAACATGCCAGGGCAGTTAGTAATTTTAAGAAAGCAGAAGTGATCTCGTGCCCAGAGGATTTTTCCTCCCAGTGTTTAGTAATTGTTTGGCTGTGACTCACCAGGAGAAAGCCATATTGCATCAGTCTGAAGGAAAGTTTAGACACTGATGAATAAGATACTGTGCTGTGCACAATCCTCTATTTCTGTTGATTCTAGTTTAATGTGTAAGATACCCATGGTGACAAATTGATTCACAATCTGAGAGTGTCACAGTCCCCATGTTGGAGATCACTGCTCACCCTGCAGCTGCAGGAAGAGATGGCTGGGGCAGACCTGTGTTACTTATAGTTAAGTGATTACAAGCTTGCTTTGCTTTTTATATGCTGAGATTTGTGCCACAGATCATATCCAAACTATGATGCAGTAAAATAAAAGCAGAGATCAAAGGGTAACAGAGGCCTATGGTAAGAACCATCTGAGAGCGCCCTAGAACTGCGGAACACTGCGGTGTGGTTGCAGAGCAGGAGAAACTCCTTTGGTCCCACATCTCTTCCCAACATAGAGTTTGCATGAGGATCTCGTAAAGGGAGCTTATGCAAAGACTCTGGGAGGCAATGCAACCTCTGCTCACAAGACTCGGGAGGGTCTTTGCAGTTGGGGCTGATAAGGCCGTCAGGCCTTACAGGGCAGAGATCACTGGAATGCCACAGGCTCTGCCTGTGTTCTCAGAATATGGAGCCATTCCGATTGTTCCGTGTGCACAATGCTCGAGAGATAAAAGCCCCTTGATGCACTGTGTGTGGTCAGACCTTATGGGCCTTATCTGCTGCACCTCTCTTGCCAAAGCACCTGGATAGACAATGGGTGGTAAAATCTCGGACAGTGCAGGGTAAAATCTTAGTATTTCTTAGAAGAACCACATTTGCTATTGACTGCTGCAGACACATGCTTTTCTCTGGCTATCTTCCTCCTCAACCACCGTCTCCGTAGCCTGCAAGATTAGTAGATAATACACCTAATAAAAGCGCTTGGACCCCAGAGCTCAGTGCCAACTCGGATCACCCCACGTGAGTGCGTTGGACCCCTGGACCCATGCTGTAAAATTCTATTCTTGTGTCTTTGTCTTTCTTTACTCACTCCCTTGTGTCCACTGGGACACGGGGGTACCCACGTACAGGGTTGGGCTGGTTCCCAACATTGGGAGGCCAGAAAGCAGAGTGAGAAATGGGGTGGGGGTTATGGGTGCTTAGCTCATCCACCCATGAGAGCAAGTAGGCCTGCAGGACTCTGGAAATTGCATGACTATGTCTGCTCCATCAGCCTCCTGCCTGGTCTCCTGCTCCCATCTCAAGCTCCCAGCCAGCCTCCTCCAAGCAGGAGTTAGGGATTCTCCTGAAACACAATCTGATCACTTCTATCCCCTTATGAGGGCCTGCCTGTAGGTCGAGTGCACTGAGAAGAAAGACCAGTTCTCCCTGAGGCTCATAAGGGGAGATGGAGAAGGGGATTGTGGGAGCTTCCATGGTCTCCCGGGGCTCCTCATTCTCTCAGCACCTCCATGTGTTCAGCAACCAGAAAGTTCAATACTTTTGTTCAAGAGTTTTTAGTCCAGGAGCAGTGGCTCACACCTGATTCCCAGCACCTGGGGAGGCTGAGGCAGGTGGATCACCTGAGGTCAAGAGTTCAAGATTAGCCTGAAGAACGTGGGGAAACCCCATCTCTACTGAAAAATACAAAAATTAGCCAGGCATGGTGGTGGGCTCCTGTAATTCCAGCTACTCAGGAGGCTGAGGCAGGGAGAATTTCTTGAACCTGGGAGGTGGAAGTTGCAGTGAGCTGGGATTGTGCCACTGCACTCCAGACTGGGCAACACAGTGAGATTCCATCTCAAAAAAAAAAGTTTTTATAGTTTGGTCTTCATCGCCTCCCCATCATCACCTTTCTTGGAAGTTAGTGGGTGACACTGAAGGTTCCTACCCTCTGATCCTCAAATCTCTTTGTCTTTCTTGTGACTGCCCTGATGCTGAGGCTACCTGGGGGCCCTACACTAAGTCACATTTTTAGCATGAACTCATGCTGTGTGATCTGAAAGAGACTCATTAGGAATAACAAAAGACACTCCCATCACTCAGGAAGTTCCAAGTTTAGCTTTGTGATAGGATTGAGGGCCAAAGAACAAACATTTTCATATTACAGCACGCCGGGTAAGCCATAGGTTCATCAGATTGGACCCTTCTTGCTCTGCCAAATTTGCAGCATTCACGAGTTACCAATCCCAAGGGAGGACTCCCACTGCAGGGAGGATGGCAAACGTCACCACCGCGCTGACCACCAGGAATAGGGGTCTGAACACTTCAGCCACTGCCTCTTGGGCTGCATCTGACTACACTGAGTATGGTGAACAGAACACCCACAACCACAGCCAGTGCCAAAAAGCAGGTTAATTACTTTTTTTTTTTTGGGGGGGTGCAGCTGTTTTTTATTTCAGGGAGACAGCAGGGGAGGGGGCTCAGTCTTTCTTGGCAGCAGCTTTCCTCATGGCGGTCAGGACATTGCTCAGCTCCTCCTGCTTCCTCTTGGTCCGGATGTGTGTCCTCACCCTTTTCTTGATGAACTTGAGGGCCCGTCTGTCCTTGGAGACCTTCAGCAACTCCATGGCGCGCCGCTTCTACCGGGCAAAGCCTCACACCTCCCAAATCATGTCCCTCACGAACTTGGTGTGTTTGGTCAGACGCCCGCAGCGGCGGCTGTGCCTGGGCTTGCTCACGTTCTTGGTTACCTTGTGGACCTTGTTGAGGCCCACAGCCATAGGATACAGAAGAGCCATAGCTGCTGCTCTCCAATGGCGACCGTGGCGGAAGCAAAAGCAGGTTAATTACTTATGGACAGGCAGCGAGGGATGGCAGAAGCAGAGGATTCATGACTCGCTGGTCCCCCACGGCTCAGGAGCACTGCCCAGGGCAGATGGAGTTGCCTGTGCCTGCCCCACATGCACCACAGCTGAGGACTCAGCAGTGAGCGCTGAGTTTTATAGCCCGGGGGACATGTCCTGGGTGAGTGTTGCAGGACATCCCCTCCAGGATGGATGGGAATGAGGCCAGCCCTGTCCTGGTCAGTTTCTCTTTAGCTCAAGGTGTTGCATTCTCTGGGAGGGATAGAAACCAAGCCCTGGCACTTTTAGGCAGTTCCTTCTTTCCCAGGATGGAGCATTCTGATATAGTTTGGCTCTGTGTCCCCACACTACTCTTATCTCAAATTGTAATCCCTAGGAGTCAGAGAAGGGACTTGGTGGAAGGTGATTGGATCATGGGGGACAATCTCCCTATTGTTCTCGCGATAGTGGACAAGTTCTCATGAGATCTCATGGTTTAAAAGTGGGTGGCAGTTCCCTTTTCCCTCTCTTTCTCTCCTGCCAACATGGAAGACGTGCCTTGCTTTCCCTTTGCCCTCTGCCATGATTATACATTTCCTGAGGCAAAACTTAGCCATGCAAAACTGTGAGTCAATTAAACCTCTTTTCTTTATAAATTATCCAGTTTCAGGTCATTCTTTATAGCCCCATGAAAACAAACTAATACACATTTCTAGTGCATTCTACAGTGATTCTGGGAGCTCCGGGCAAGAAGAAAGGTGGGAAATCCAGAGCCATCCAATGCTTGTCTTCTGGTGCCCTCCTCCAGGAAGGCATTCCTGGTGCTCTGGGCACTGGACCCAGCCTTGTTCACCCTGAATCATCACTGTTTAGAGCGGCGTCAGTTTCCTCCCTGGACTATGATACCCAGAAGGGCAGGACCTGGAACTAGGTGACAATCGTATCCATAGCATCCACTGGCACAGAGTAAGTGCACAGGGTGTATTCAATGAATGAATGAAAAAAGTGAATGGATGATGAAAGCCCTGTGTTCGGGGTGTGTCTCACTCAACCTGCCTGTCCTGTTATGGTGACTTGGTGAGAATTATTGCTTGCATGTCTTCAGACCTCCTCTTCCAGACAGCCCCAGGGCTTCCCTGTGAAGCTGCTTCTCAGCTGTGCCCTCTGGAGTCAGATGCACTGGGGAAGGTCTAAGGCTGGACTCCACAGCTCACGTTTTCCCCCCTTAGCCCTCCTAACACAGGACACAGCCACATGCAGGGCTGCAGGAGCTCAGGCTGCCAGCATCATCAACAGCCTGCTGGGAGAGGGTAGGGACAGGTGAGACTCAGAACCTTCTAGATTCCTAAGTTTATAAATCTTTTGGCTGCAACTGCTAGGAAAAATAGCTGTGACATCATCATATGGGTTACACACAGTCACAAAGAAAAGGGAAAGCAAAAATTGGTAAGAGTGTGTCAGCCTCCGTAAGGGGGAACATCTCCATCTCCAAACTTTGATCCCAATTGACTTTTTTCAGAGGAAGCTTTCTTCCTTCTCAGAACAAGCACATTCACACAAGAATTCACATAGGAAGGAGATTAAATTCCTGTGGAGCAGAGGAGGAAAACCTTTCACTCAACCTGTCTGTCTTGTCATGGTGACTTGGTGAGAATTGTTGCCTGCAGGTCTGTGGTTCTGTGGTCTTAACTGTCCTGGAGCCATAATGTATTTGAGAATCTGATAATAATTATAAACTTTTTTGCTCAGATTATCACAGATAATTGCAAAATACTGTGAAATGCCACTGTCCTGCATATTTAAACACACACACACACGAAAAGTTAAGGAAAATATATATATTTAACTTGTGGGGTGCATTGGAGAGCAAAAAAGAACTGTCCAGACCTGTGGTGCTGAATAGTCTGCTCTGGTTCAACTAAAATAAAGCCCTTGATCAATTTGGTCACTGAAAGGACTTGTTCACTTCTTGTTGAGGTATCAAAACCACAGCAGAGGCCTGATTTTCAAGTGTCTGCCTTAACAGAAAAGCCACAAAGAGCCGTGGTGAGAGCATATCAGATGATGTCCACGGTGCTCTCAGGAGGTAACAGGTGGCTGACCTCAGCCTTGATGTTCAGGAAGATTTCAGAGGGTGGTTGACATTTAAGTGAAAGATGAAGATGAATAGGGATGGGGCATTGGGGGCTGAGGCAGGGGTGGTGCTGTGGCTCTCCCAAGGAGCTGTGTTAAGCCAAGGGCAGTGAGAGCCGGGGTGGGGGGTGTGCAGGATGTGGGGGTGAACATTTGGCATGCAGCCTACTTCTTCAGGACTGTCTGGGCTGCAGAGGCTGGAAGCTTCAGGCTTTCCTTCCCAGCGGGCCTTGCAGCTGGGCTTCTAGATGCATTTGAATCTCTCAAACACAGCCATTGTGTCTCCGGGTGTATCCACAGTAACATCTCATGCCCAGGCAATAGCTCTGAATTGCTGAGAGGCTGTTCCAGCTACACAGCTGGCATCCGGATCTTGAGTCTCAGCTCGGTAGACTGGTCTAGCTTCATTCCTGGTGGCAAATCCTGGGGCCTCTCTTCCAGATTCTCCTATGACATGGAGGCTCTCAATTCACTGGACTGTATCATGCGGAGGATCCTGCCAGAGCAGGGATCAGGTTTTGGTCAACAGAAGCTGCTTTGCAGGGAGCTTCTGAAATCCTGACATTATGTTTGGAGAAAATGACTCTCACAGATTCATCCTTGTCAGCCAGCAGAGGAGGGGCCTCTGGCCTGGGGAAACCCTGGACTTCCTTCTACATACCTGACATACCTGCACACCAAAAATTCCACCTCATTCCTGCCTGTTTCCTAGCAGGGCTTCCCTGGGGGCAGATGGAAAGACCACCCCAAAGCTGCCAGGAGGGAAGTTCCTTCTATTTTTACCTGGAGTAAAAGGGCAAGCAGTAGGGAAGTTGCTGACAGCAGGAAATGCCAGCGTCCTCCAGGGTTTCACATTCCAGGAGCCAAGACCTGCCAGCCCTGCCCAGGAGCCCTGTAAATACCAGACCTGGGTGTCCTCCAGGAGCATCTGTGAACAGAGCCTTCCTGCCCTTCCGAGAGGGGCCAGGCCTGGGGAGTTTGGCAGCCCTTGGGTGGGAGTTCTGGAGACCTGGGTTCTGGCTCAGCCTGTGTCACGGACCAGCAGGAGGACCTCGGTCTGTCTTGCTTGGATGCAGGAAGTGGGGTGAGAGAATTATGGTGATGGTCATTTGAGGTCAGGGTTTATATTTACTGTCCAGACACCTGGGATCTTCTCCAGACACTTGAGGACAGGCTTCTACTGGGACATCCTGGTCCTACTTCACACAGCTGGGCTCCCAGGCAGCCCAGGCAGAAGACAGACCCATGTCCAGACATGGATGCCCCAGAGTGGGCATGTTAGGAAGGGGGACTCTGAGGAACTGGTGGTGGGATTGGACAGAGTTGTGTTTATAGGCTTTTATGACACCTTAGGAAGGGGCAGGGACAGGATTTGAATCCAGGGCTGACTGACCCCAAAGCCTCATCATGTCTAGTTAGGGGCTCTTAGTGTCCAGGGAGCCCTGGACTGGCCCTCACTACCCTCACACTGCCCCAGCCTCTGAGGCCACCATGCTCTGCTACAGTCTCCCTTCAACTTCTAGATGCTGGGCTGACTCAGCTGCTCTGAGAAACTAGGCTCAGGCCACGAGGATGGAGTGGAACCTCCCTCCTCAGATGCCCACCCTGCCCCTGCCCCAGGAAAGGTGCTCCCCTCTCTCACCCTGGCTCATGCAGGCAGCCTCGCCTTTTCTTGGTAGAGACAGTAAGACCTAGCACAGGCCTCCACTGCAGACTCCCGGAAAATGCCTGGAACCAAGGACCTGAGAACTGGACCCCTTTATGGAAGACATCAAAGGGCAGATATGTCAGTGGCTCTTAAGAAGAAGGTGATCCCAGATGCTTCTGTGCTCCCAAGTGTCCTCATCATTTGGCTGTGACTCCCTGAAAAAACTAGATGCCTAGTTCTAGATATATGCTATTCTATCACATAGTAATATCATATGATAGAACAATATAATATTCTATCATTACTTGGAATGCACATAGTCCCAATAAAAGGGTCCTAAACAGGCTGGGTACAGTGGCTCACACCTGTAATCACAGCACTTTGGGAGGCTGAAGTGGCAGATCACTTGAGGTTGGAAGTTCAAGACCAGCTTGGCCAATACGGTAAAACCCCATCTCTACAAAGAATACAAAAAGTACCCAGGTGTGGTGGCGGGAATCTGTATTCCCAGCTACTCAGAGGCTGGGGCAGGAGAATCGCTTGAACCTGGGATGCAGAGGTTGCAGTGAGCCAAGATCATCCTACTGCACTCCAGCCTGTGCAACAGAAAGAGACTCCATCTCAAAAAAAAAGGGGGGGGG
>NW_016107611.1:2442903-2467704 GCF_001604975.1 Cebus imitator
ATGGTCTCGATCTCTTGACCTCGTGATCCACCCGCCTCGGCCTCCCAAAGTGCTGGGATTACAGGCGTGAACCACCGCGCCCGGCTTCCAACCCATTTTTTTAAATTAAAAATAATATTGTTTATGCCCAACCAAATTTCCTAATCTGTGTCCTGGAAAACACTGCTCTACCCCATAGCAGCGAGGCATGGAGGACATTGGAGCAGACAGGGAGATGGTGCTGGAAGCAGGGTCTGCTCTGCCCGGGGAAATGGTGGGAGTTGAGCACTCTGGTATTTATCGTGAGGTCTTTTCTGCTGCACCCTCTTCCCTTGTCTTCTGCCTCCAGAAAGAAGCCCCTGTGCATGCTCCCTGGGAACACAGATGCAGGATCTTCCACACATACAAATTTGACCACATCCATGCCTTGCTAGGACCTAGCCATGGTGCCTACAGGGTGACAGGTCACCTTGCCTGTCCTTGAGAAGAATGGCTTGTTCATGCCAGGCGTGGCCTGTGAGCTCATGAGCTGAGAAATTCCTGCAGAAGCTGGGAGGGGCCCACAGAACTGACCCAAAACACCTCCTTCCCCTCTGTCCTCACATCAAGGCCCCAGGATGGCTCTTCTCAGGGAAAATCACAACCCAACCCTCTGAAAAAGCACATTAAGGAAAAATACCTTCGGGAATATCAAGTGGGTGTGGAATTTCTCCACCAGAACTTTAACCACAATAACCCATTTATTTTCCTACCTTCTGTCTCTCTCTTTCTCTCTCTTCTCTCACTGTCATGAACTTCATGAAGACGCTGACTTTGAATATTCTACTCGGCACTGCATCACCAATGTCTTGACATAAAGCCTGGAACATGGGCTTCCATGTGGACCTGTCCTGGATAAATGACCATTAATGAGACAGAGAAGGAGTTGAAGAGCCCCCAGAGGAGTGTGAGTCCCAGGGGTTCGGCCAAATCCACTCCCACCTTGCAAACCTGTGAAAGGTGCCTGAGTCACACAGTCTCTCGCACATGAATGCCATGAGCTGCAGGTGAGTGAGAAGTTACTGGATTCTGGACCGTGGGTTTGGGTTGTGAGGTCGGGACCTAATGGGCCCCATGGAATATGTCATTGGTTAGCAACATCCCAAGGAAAGTGGGGAAAGTCATAGCTCAGTAGGATCTTGTGGAATCGCTGTGCGGATGTGTGTCACAGGATGTTAACATCAGGAGGATCCTATTTTCTCCTGTTTGCCAGAGGCATCAGTGTCAGGAATGAGAGAGGGCATGTAGCACAGAGAAGGTGGGGGGTGCACTGCTTCTCTCTTGAGAACAAAGCTGAGATCAAATCTACCATGACACATACCCTGCCTGGCTCCTATCCTGCCCAAAGACCCAACCTGTCTCTGCAGAACTTGCAGGAGGGCAGGACATGTCATGACGTTACCAGCTCCTCTAGGAATATGAGATAAAAGAAGCTGCTGAGATCTGTTGATCACCCACTCACTCTGCCGGAGCCACCCCAGAGCCATGGTTCCCCGAGGCTGTATCCTGGGTAAGGAGGACAGGACCCGATTCCCACCCAAGCCCATCTCCCATCTTGGCCACCTCCAGGGCTCGCTCCCCACTCTACCCTACACCTCACCCCTGTTCCCAGGCCCAGCAATTCCCCATCCACAATGCTCGGTCCAGCCCCATCCATGGCCCTGCTTGAGTCCTCGAACTGCCCAAAGCCATATGAAGCCCTGGTTCCACCCAATCTTCTAAATATCAGTGCCAGCCACATCTGTGGCTGCTCATTTACCCTACTTTCCCCTTCTTTTCCCCACAGCTGTCTTGGCTGTTCTCTGCATCTCCAGGCTCCTCTGCTCACATGGAGCCCCAGGTGAGCCCAGGAGAAATTGGGAAGCTGGGGTGGTGCAGCTCCCAGGGGACCACATGCTAGGACTCACCTGCCACCCCACCTGGACCTCACCAGCTCTGTCTCCTCCAGTGGTCCCCATGAGTCCTTACCTGATGCTGTGCCAGCCACACCTCAGATGTGGGGACAAGTTCTACGACCCCCTGCAGCACTGTTGCTATGACGGTGCCATCGTGCCCTTGACCAGGACCCGGGGGTGTGGAAACTGCACCTTCAGAGTCTGCTTTGAGAGATGCTGTTCCTGGTACCGCAGCCCCCAGCCATCCCTCATGGTGAAGCTGATAGGCCAGAGCTGCACCTCAGAACCCACCTCGGACGACAAGCCTTGTCACAGGTGAGTCCTGTCCCCTCTCCATGGGATTGTGGGTGCAGGGGAGCAGGGAAGCCGCATGCCCGTTCTGCCCTGGGTGGAGCCCCCATTCTCCGTGTCTCCCTGTCTCTGCCCCCTGCCTCTATTCAGTCCACCTCTCCCTTTCCCTCCATCTGTGTTTCTTCCTCCACTTATTTTTACTTCCCTCTCAGAACCTCACTCTCTCAACACTGCCATCCTCTCCTCCTGGCTCTCCTGTCCTCTTTTCTGCCCATGTCCAGTCTCTCCCCCATCTCTGGGCATCTCTGTCCTGCTCAGTGTCTCTCTCTGTCACTCTCTCCAGTCTCAGCTGATGGAACATCAGGGGAACAATAACTTCTGGTTTCTGTTTCCTGGATGGTCCTGGAGAGAGAGGCTGGGGTCACCTGAGATCTGGGATGCTGAGTGGCTATTTGGGGGCAGGAGAAACACACACTCAACGCCCCCCCTCCCACTTCATTCTGCGACCTGTTTGACGCCCACCCTGCATGTGTCCTGAGGAGGGCCACAGGTGCCCTTCTAGGATTCTGGACAGCAGGAGATGCATGTGCTGATGAGGGCCCAGGGACTCTGACCCCTCATGATGACTGACCTCTATGGCCAACATCAGGGAGGCACCACCCCAAGGCTGGCGGGGAAAGCCTCACCATTCTGTGAGATTTTCCATTACCTCAAGTTCTTTTCTATCCAGGAGCAAAGCGCAGGACCATAATAAATGTATGTACTTTATAAATTTATGCTGTAGAATTCATGAATTACAGAGCTTGGGTGGTTGTGACTGGTCACAAATGGTGGTGTGGGCCCCTTCCCTTCTCTCTGTCACTCTGAGGCATCTGGGCTTCTCCATTTGCTCTGTTCACGCACACAATTATGTTTCCTTTCTCCATTTATTTTTAAATTTATTATTTTATTGCTCATGCTGTGTGAATAGGGCCCTGGCCACCCCTGGGACAGAGGCCACCCTCCTCCACCATCCCATTGCTCCCTGAACCCGGTCCCCAGCATCGGGACCAGCCCAAGTGGGCTGGAAAGGAGGTGAGAATCACACCTCAGGAGGAGCACTCCCTCTTCCACCTGTTCTTAATGTCCATTAAGGAGATGCAGACAGACTGGGGAAGAACAGCGTTTCCTTCTGCAATCAGCTATGGGGAGAAGGTCGGAGTAGCTCACCAGACCAACTAAAAATTACAAGCTTCTTTTTCTAGTGCTTATGTGCATCCTAAGTCCCATGCCTGCATGCGGAGTTCACCTGCAAGCGGGCATGTTTCATTCTGTCGTATCTAATCTTTAGCTAGTGTGGAGGGTCTGGAAAGCTTTCTCTAGAGCCTTGGAAAGTTTCTTAATCTTAAATGGCCCTAGTATGAGGAATATGTGTAAGAATGCTATCATTGTTTGACTAGTCTTTAGGATCTGAGAAAACCCAGCCAGGGTTTTAATGGGTTTGTTTTCTCATTTTTGCCCTAGTCCTCAGGCACCAGTTTCTCCAGTTCTTGAAAGTTTAACGTATGGGTTCATCAAAATTAGAATAAAGGGTTAGTGGAAATTGACTTCTCTGGTCGATAATGGAAACCTGACCTGCCACACACCCATCCCAGGCACGCGTCCCCTGGGACCATGGAAAACTCACTGGGCAGGTCCAGCACCCAGAAATGCCACTCTTAGTCTGACTTTGGGTCAAAGCTGGAGGCTGAGCAGGACTGGGTGGGACGGGGTGCAGAAGGTGTGGGCCATGGAGGAGCCTCCGGGGTTGGAAGGATGAAGGAAAGGCCTGCTGAGGCACCTGAAGCACATTCTCCAGGCCCTGCGCCGGGGGGACAAACCCTCGTGCCCAGTGCTGTTGTGGAATAGATCTCAGGGAGGGGGCTGCACTGCTGCTTACCCGACCCAGAAGCAGGTTCCCTGGGGAGGGTTCAGCCCTAGGGTCCCCACCAACCTGGATTGTCTGAAGGCAAAGCAGCCACCAACTTTCTGGGTCCCGTTTCCCAGGGCCAGGGGCTTGTCACAGGACCCAGACCCGCGCCCCTCGGGCCAGCCCAGGGTCCCAGACTGCCTGATGGCTTCCCGGGCAGATTCTGACCCAGAGGGTTCAGTCATCGCCCCATAGGTGGCAGCATCGCCTCAGTGGCCCCAGCCGGGCCCAGGCGCCAGCTGTCTGCACCTGCAGGAACTC
The DNA here is from genome assembly GCF_001604975.1 of Cebus imitator. Classification (NCBI taxonomy): domain Eukaryota; kingdom Metazoa; phylum Chordata; class Mammalia; order Primates; family Cebidae; genus Cebus; species Cebus imitator. The sequence goes on from NW_016107611.1 coordinate 2,447,317, forward strand.
TGGACCTGGCACATACCATGGCAGCAATCTGGCATCACAGGGCAAAACCCTGTCTCACAGACCTAACCCCAGCTAGGCCTATCAGTGGGCGCACACCCAGTGCTGGGTGAGCTCTGCCTCCCCATGCTCGGATTCTGCAGGGGCTGAGGGCTGAGGTGACGCGTAGGGAGCGACAGACCCAGGCCACCTACGGGGCGGTGCTTCCTCATCCTCCACAGCGAGCTCCTAAACCTTCACCTGTCCACATGTGACTCTTCCTTCCTCCACTCCTCTGCCACCCTATGAAATGGTCTCATCTGGCCATTTAAGTGAAAAACTAAAAAGTTTTAAGTGACTCCAGGAAAGCAGGAGAGAGGCGGGTCTCCCAGCTCAGTCCCCGCCCGAGACGCCCAGCCTGAAGCTGCGCTGCAGGATGTAAGCGCTCAAGGCATTGCGCATGCGCCGAGAGGCCTCAATCAGCCCCGCCCCTGTTAAACCCGAAATCCTTAGGTGTCTGGGTCCTGCTGCCTCCTAACCCCCTAGACCACTGGTCCAGATGCCCCACCTTCCGCGAACTCGCGGCATTGACATCAAAGCATCACCTCATCTGGCACAAGAATCTGGCACAACACAGGCCACACCTTACACCAACCTGGTGGATCCCTCCTTGGACCTGAATCCAATCAGCCAAGAGTCAGGGCTCTGGGTTCCCCCCCAAATGCCTCGCATGCACCCGGAAGGCAGCTGGCGTCTCCTCTGAGGGACAGAAATCCTGGGCGTCCCAGAATCACTAGCTGTGATTTAAATAGCACCAAATAAATTGGAAAAGAATGAAAGTGCTATAACGTTTGGCTAAGGTGATGAAACTTTCAGAGGTTGTATCAGTCCTGTCTGGTGGAGGGAGTGAACGAGTCTTCTCTGAACATCCATGAGGATGAAGGACAGTCACTGAGGTGACGGTACCAAGTCACCGACCACCTCCCAGGAATCCTCTCATTCAGTCCTCACAGGAGCACTGCATGGTCGGACCTCATTACCCACATTCCACCAAGAGGAAGCTGAAGCCCAGGGCCTTCATCCACTCATGTGCTCCAGACCCCGGGCGCCAACCCTGGGCCCCACTATCATCCAGGCCTTGGACCTTCCACTTGGGGAGCGTTCCTGTCTCATCCATGAGCCGTCCTGGGCCCAAAGAGGTGTCCAATAAACAAGAAAACAGAACAGAAAGAACTGTGATGGAGTGGATCTTGTGTAGTAAGGATAAAGTTATCTTGAGGAATTTCTGATTGGTTTCCTTTTAAGCTATTCACTGGATAACAAATTTGCCTGTCAACCTATATGGTCAAAGTCATTGTACAAAGCATCTTTCACAGGGTTTTTCATACCGTCCAGGAATGGAAACTCAGACCATGTGTAGACTCTTTGCTGAGTCAAATGTCATCCTCTGCCTCCTGCTTCATTGTTAAGCTGGGAAGTTTCTCTTCATTCATTCACTTCTTTATAGATTCTCCCTTTAAAGATAGAGAGAAGAGGGATAGAGGAGAGGAGAGAGAGGGGAAACAGAAGGGGCGTGGTAGATACAGAGAACAAGGGAGGGTCACCAGCTGGGGAAGAACAGGCACCAAGCCCTCCTCATCCCTCCCCAGGTTGAGGGTCTAAGGCCTGCATGATGGGGTGGGGCCCAGGGTCCGACCAGGTTCCGACCATGCAGCGCTGTTGAGAGGATTGAATGAGAGGATTCCTGGGAGGTAGTCAGTGAGTTGGTACCGTCACCTCAGTGACTATCCTGCATCCCCATGGGTGTTCAGAGAGGACTTGCTCACTCCCTTCACCAGACACAACTAATAAAACCTCTGAAAATGCCATCACCTTAGCCAGACTTTATGGCACTTCCATTCTTTTCCAATTTATTTGATGCTATTTAAATCAGACCTAGCGATTCCGGGAAGCTTGGGATTCCTGCCTCTCAGAGAGGACAGTGGGTGCCTTCTGTGCGCATGCGCAGCATTTGGGCGGGAACTCCGAGAGGACGCCAGGTGCCTTCTGTGCGCATGTGTGGCATTTGAACTCAAAACAGGATGCTGGGTGCCTTCTGTGCGCATGCGTGGCGTTTGAGCAGGAACCCGGAGCCCCGACTGTCTGGGCTTGTAGAAGTCAGGTCCAAGGAGGGATCCAGCAGGTTCGTGTAAGGTGTGGTCTGTGTTTCAGATTCTTGTGCCAGATGAGGTGATGCTTTGATATCAATGCCGTGTATTTGGGGAAGGTGGGGATATGGATGAGTGGTCTAGTTGGCCAGGATGAGGCGGGACTCAGCTGCCTGATTCCAGGCTTAAGACGGGGCGGGGGCTGAGTGGGGCTTCTCGGCGCATGCGCAGTAGCTTGGGCGCCAACCCAGAGGAGCAACTTCGTGGGGGCCTCCCGGGGCGGGGTCTGAGCTGGGAGACCCGCCTCTCTCCTGCTTTCCTGGAGCCACTTGAAGGTTTTTAATTTCCCATGTGTACAATCAATTGAGATCATTTCATGGGGTGGGGTGGTGGGGGGGAGAGTGGAGAAAGGGAGAGTCACGTGTGGACAGGGTGTAGGTTTAGGAGGTCGCTGTGGAGGATGAAGCAGCGCCCCTTAGGTGGCCTGGGTCTGTCGCTCCCTACGCGTCAACTCAGCCCTCACACCCTGCAGAATCCGGGCATGGGGAGGCAGAGCTCACCCAGCACTGGGTGTGCGCCCACGGATGGGCCTGGCTGGGGTTAGCCCTGTGAGACAGGAGTTTGCCCTGTGACGCCAAATTGCTGCCATGTGATGTGCCGGGTCCAGAGTTCCCGCAGGTGCAGACACCTGGCACCTGGGCCGGGCTGGGGCCACTGAGGCGATGCTGCCACCTATGGGGCGATGACGGAACCCTCTGAGTCAGAATCCGCCGGGGAAGGCCTTGGGCAGTCTGGGACCCTGGGTTGGCCTCAGGTGACTTCGAGGCCCAGGGGCGCGGGTCTGGGTCCTGTGCAGAGACCCTCGTCCGGGAAACGAGGCCCGGAAAGGTGGCGGCCCCTCTGCCTTCACGTTGGTGGGGACCCTGAGGCTGAAGCCTTCTTCGGGACCTGCTTTTGGGTTGAGTAAGGAGCAACGTGGCCCCGTTTCTGTGACCTATGCCTAGTCAGCCCTGAGCACTAGGGTTTTTCTAGAGCGCAGGACCTGGTGGCTGCGAGTCCTGTGCCCTCTGCTGGCCTTTCCTCCCTCCCTCTCCCGCCATCTCCATCCCGGGGCTCCTCCCCGGTCCGCGCCCTCCACGTGTCCTTTCCTTCCTTCCTCTCTGAATCCTTGAGGGCTCCTCCCCAGCCCGCGGCCTCTGCCCCGCCCGCACCTGCTCCGGCTCAGTCTCTGCCACCGCCTTGGTCTCCAGGTGCCCATCCCACCACCCTCTGCAGCCTTCCTGTGATTCCCGCCTCCCCCCTCAACCTGGGCTCCTCCTGGAACTGGGACTGGGTTCTGAAAGCAGTGGGAGGGCAGATGTGGGCGTGGGAGTGTGAACCTGTGGCCCTTGTCGCTGGAGTGGCTGCAGCCATCTCCCCATCGCAGATGAAAGAATAAGGCCGGTCGTCCCCCTTGTGCCCTTTCTGTATTAAAATTATTTTTAAAAATAGGTGAAAAAAGGAAAGAAAAAAGAATAGTGTGAACATAAGGAGCTGTTACAGGAAAGGGGTCCTGATCTAGATCCCAGGAGACGGTTGGTGGATCTTGCGCAAGAAAAAATTCAGGGCGAATCCCCAGTGCAAAGCAAAAGCAAGTTTATTAGGGAAGTATAGGCTGGGCGCCATGGCTCATGCCTGTAATCGCAACACTTTGGGAGGCCTAGGCGGGTGGATCACTTTAGGTCAGGGGTTCCAGACGAGCCTGGACAACATGGTGAAACCCCGTCTCTACTAAAACTGCAAACATTACCGCCGGGCGTGGTGGCGGGCACCTGTAATCCCAGCTATTCTGGAGGCTGAGACAGGAGAATTGCTTGAAGCTGGGAGGCGGAGGTTGCAGTGAGCCAAGACCGCCCCTGTTGCACTCCAACCCCGGCATCAAGAGCGAGACTCATTTCAAAAAAGTAAAAAAAGGGCAGGGGACGGGCATGGCCTGTAATCCTAGCACTTTGGGAGGCCGAGGCGGGTGGATCACGAGGTCAAGAGATCGAGACCATCCTGGTCAAAATGGTGAAACCCCGTCTCTACTAAAAATACAAAAAAATTAGCTGGGCATGGTGGCGCGTGCCTGTAATCCCAGCTACTCGGGAGGCTGAGGCAGGAGAATTGCCTGAACCCGGGAGGCGGAGGTTGCGGTGAGCCGAGATTGCGCCATTGCACTCCAGCCTGGGTAACAAGAGCGAAACTCCGACTCAAAAAAAAAAAAAGCTTAGTGGCGAAAGTACAGCTACTCCATAGACAGCTTAGACAGAGTAGGGCATTCCCAAAACTAAGAGGAGGAACGTGTTTGTCCTCGGTACAGTGCTCCTATATGTGAGGAGATGTGTTCTACTGTAAGGGTTTGTGATAAAGGATTAATTTTCTTAGTCACTATATTTTGCAAGAAATGGTATTATCTTTAAAGCAAAATTAGGAATCTGCAGATATCGGGATATCGGGACACCCCCGAGTCTGTCGGGACACTCCCAAGTCTGGGTCTGTTGCAGTAAACATTAATTTGTTCCTTTCACGGTAAACATCTTGAGCCTAGGAATGTCTAACTTTGTGAAAATGCAGCCCAGCAAGTCCCAGCTTCATTTTCCTAGCCCTCACTCAAAATGGAGTCGCTCTGGTTCCAATGCCTCTGACAGAATAAGTGGAGAAGCCTGGTTGCCTCAGGGTGAGAGAGGAAAGACGGACTGATGTCACTGTCTGTGACCCCTCCCAGCCAACCAAGCCCTCTAATAATTCATACATTCTACAACATAAATCAAAGTACATACATTTATTAGGAGACAAGGGACAGCCTTGAAGAAGGCAGTGTAGGGGTACTGCCTGCTTGATGTCAGCCATAGGGGTCATCGTGAGAGGTTAGAGTCTCTGGGCCCATCCAGGAAACAGAAACCAGAAGTTATTGTTCCCCTGACGTTCCATCAGCTGAGACTGGAGAGAGTGACAGAGAGAGACACTGAGCAGGACAGAGATGCCCAGAGATGGGGGAGAGACTGGACATGGGCAGAAAAGAGGACAGGAGAGCCAGGAGGAGAGGATGGCAGTGTTGAGAGAGTGAGGTTCTGAGAGGGAAGTAAAAATAAGTGGAGGAAGAAACACAGATGGAGGGAAAGGGAGAGGTGGACTGAATAGAGGCAGGGGGCAGAGACAGGGAGACACGGAGAATGGGGGCTCCCCTGCACCCACAATCCCATGGAGGGGACAGGACTCACCTGTGACAAGGCTTGTCGTCCGAGGTGGGTTCTGAGGTGCAGCTCTGGCCTATCAGCTTCACCATGAGGGATGGCTGGGGGCTGCGGTACCAGGAACAGCATCTCTCAAAGCAGACTCTGAAGGTGCAGTTTCCACACCCCCGGGTCCTGCCCAAGGGCACGACAGCATCGTCATAGCAACAGTGCTGCAGGGGGTCGTAGAACTTGTCCCCACATCTGAGGTGTGGCTGGCACAGCATCAGGTAAGGACTCATGGGGACCACTGGAGGAGACAGAGCTGGTGAGGTCCAGGTGGGGTGGCAGGTGTGTCCCAGTCAGGGGTCCCCTGGGAACTACACTCATCCCCCAGCTTCCCAGTCCCTCCTGGGCTCACCTGGGGCTCCATGTGAACAGAGGAGCCTGAAGATGCAGAGAGCAGCCAAGACAACTGTGGGAGAGGGAAGGGGAGGAGCTGGTAACCAGGCAGCCACAGGTGTGACTAGCACTGACATTTAGGAGATTGGGTGGGAGTGGGATCGGGGCTTGGTATGGCTTTGGTCAGTAGTTCAGGGACTAAAGCAGGGCTGTGGATGGAGCTGACCTGGGGCTGTGAGTGGGGAATTGCTGTGAGCGAGTCATCTGGGGAGATGGCCAGGCATGGGAACATGGATGAGGTGTAGGGTAGAGTGGGGAGCGAGCCCTGGAGGTGGCTGAGTTGGGAGATGGGCTCAGGTGGGAATGGGGTCCTGTCCTTCTTACTTAGGATGCAGCCTCGGGGAACCATGGCTCTGGGGTAGCTGCAGTGGAGTGAGCAGGTGATCAGCAGATCTCAGCAGCTCCTGTTATCCCACTTTTTATCACTATCACTCCTTTTATTACCGGAGGAGCTGGTGATGTGATGACCTGTTCTGCCTGCAGAGACAGGCTGGGTCCTTGGGTGGGAGGGGTGCCAGGCAGAGTATGTGTCACAGTAGATTTGATCTCAGACATTTTGATAGCCAAGGGGAGAACTGGTGCACTCTCCACCTTTTCTGTTCTACCCGCCTCACTCTCATGTCCCGCAGTGAGGCCTCTTTGGTAAACAGAAGGTGCAGGATGCTCCTGGCATTAACATTCTCTCACACTCACACGTTGGCGCAGCCATTCCACAGGATCCTACTGAGCTATGACATGCTCCCAAGGTGGCCCTTAGGCTCCAACCTCACAACCCAGGTCCATGGCCCAGAATCCAGTAACTTCCCACTCACCTGCAGCTCCTGGCATTCGGGTGGGAGGCTGTGTGACTCAGGCACCTGACTTTCACAGGTTTGGAAGGTAGGAGTGGATCTGGAGGGACCCCTGGGACTCACACTCCTCTGGGGGCTCTCCAACTCCTTCTCTGTCTCATTAATGGTCATTTATCCAGGACAGATTCACTTGGAAGCTGACATGTCCCAGGCTTTATGTCAGACACTGGTGATGCAGAGCTGAGTAGAATATTCAAAGTCAGTGTCTTCATGAAGTTCATGACAGTGAGAGGAGAGAGAGAGAAGGTAGGAAAATAAAACTCCTTAGTTTTGGTTATTGTGGTTCCTGTGTTCAGTGTCATTATCACTGTGGAGTTCTGGTGAATTTCCATACCTATCCTGAGATTCTCAAAGGCATTTTTCCTTAATGTGCTTTTTCAGAGGGTTGGGTTGTGATTTTCCCTGAGAAGAGCCATCCTGAGGCCATGATGTGAAGACAGAGGGGAAGGAGCTGTTTTGGGTCAGTTCTGTGGGCCCCTCCCAGCTTCTGCAGGAATTCCTCAGCTGGGAAGCTCATAGGTCATGCCTGTCAGGAACAGGCCATTCTCCTCAAGGCCAGGCAAGGTGACCTGTCACCCTGTAGGCACCATGGCTGGGTCCTAGCAGGGATGGATGTGGTCGATTTGTATGTGTGGAAGATCCTGCATCTGTGTTCCTGGGGAGCATGGATAGGGGCTCTCTCTGGAGGCAGGAGACAAGGGAAGAGGGTGATAAATACCAGAGTGCTCAGCACTCACCTTCTCCTGGGGCAGAGCAGACCGTTTCCAGCACCATCTCCCTGTCTGCTCCATTGGCCTCCATGCCTCACTAGCATGAGCTAGAGTGGTGGTTTCCAGGAAACAGATTAAGACATGCTAGTAGCATGTAAAACCAATTCAGTTGGGCATAAACAATGTTATTTTTAATTGAAAAAAAAATGGATTAGAAAATGGGACAGTATGCACTAACCAGAGTGCTGTGCTGGATTGTTTGAGACCCTCTTATTGGGACTGTGTGTATTCTAGGCAATGATAGAATATTATTATATCATTGTGTCAGATTATATTATTACGTGATAAAATATCATATATTTAGAACTAGATATCTAGTTTTTTGAGTGAATCACAAACAAGTAGTGATAACACTAGGAAGTACAGAAGGCTCCGGGTTGAGTAAGTCACAGATAAATGGTGAGGAAACTTGGGAGCACCTCTTCCTTCTCTAAGAGCCACTGACAAAGCTGCCCTTTAGTGTCTTCCAAAAATGGGTGCAGTTCTCAGATTCTTGGTTCCAGGCATTTTCTGAGAAGTTGGAGTGGGGTCCTGCACTAGGTCCTAGTGTCTCTACCAAGAAGAGGGGAGGCTGGGCCTGCATATAAGTCAGTTAGAGATGGGAGCCTCTTTCCTGGGGCAGGGGCAGGGTGGGCATCTCTGAGGAGGAAGGAGTCAAGCCCACCCTCATGGCCTAAGCCTGGTCTCTCAGAGCAACTGAATCAGCCCAGCATCTGGAAGGTAGAGGAAGACTGTAGCACAGCATGGGGGCCTCAGAGGCTGGGACATTGTGAGGGCAATGGGGGCTTGTCCAGGGCTCCCTGGACACTAAGAGCTTCTGAGTAGACATGATGTGGCCTTGGGGCCATACAGCCCTTTGTTAAAGTCCTGTCCCTGCTCCTTCCTAAGGTGTCAGAAGGGCCTATAAACACAACTCTGTCCAATCCCACCACCAGATCCTCAGAGTCCCCCTTCCTAACATGCCCATTCTGAGGCATCCATGTCTGTGCTTGGGTCTATCTTCTGTCTGGGAGCCCAGTTGTGTGAGGCAGGACCAGGATGTCCTGGTGGAAGCCTGTCCTCGAGTATCTAGAGAAGATACCAGGTGTCTGGACAGTAAATGTAAACCTTGACCTCAAATGACCATCACCATAATTCTCTCACCCCACTTCCTGGATCCAAGCAAGACATGGACTGAGGTCCTGCTGCTGGTCAGTGACACAGGCTGAGCCAGAACCCAGGTCTCCAACCTCCTACCCAGGGGCTGCCAAACTCCCCAGGCCTGGCCCCTCTTGGAAGGGCAGGAAGACTGTTCACAGACACTCCTAGAGGACACCCAGGTCTGATGTTCCCAGGGCTCCTGGGCAGGGCTGGCAGGTCTTGGCTCCTGGAATGTGAAATCCTGGAGGATGCTGGCGTTTCCTGCTGTCAGCAGCTTCCCCACTGCTTGCCCTTTTACTCCAGGAGAAAATAGAAGGAATCTCCCTCCTGGCAATTTGGGGTTGTCTTTCCAGCTGCCCTCAGGGAAGCCCTGCTAGGAAACAGGCAGGAATGAGGTGGAATTTTTGGTGTGCAGGTATGTCAGGTACATAGAAAAAAGTCCAGGGTTCCCCAGGCCAGAGACCACTCCACTGCTGGCTGACAAGGATGAGTCTGTGAATCATTTTGTTCAGACACAGTGTCAGGATTTCAGAAGCTCCCTGCAAAGGGGCTTCTGTTGACCAAAGCCTGATCCCTTCCCTGGCAGAATCCTCCACATGACACAGTCCAGTGAATTTTATCAGAAAACGATGGTGTGGTGGCTCACACCTGTAATTCTAGCACTTGGGGAGGCCAAGGCAGGAGGATCACTTGACACCCTGACTCTTTTTGCACAATTTAAAAAAAATTATCAGAAAATGATAGGATAGCCAATACAAAATTGAAGAAACTAAACAAAGTTATGGACTTACACTAACAGATCAGGAAGTTTTATAAAACTGTAATAATTTAGAGTGTGGTTTGCACAAGGTAAACAAATTTATCAATGGATTGAAACAGAATTCAGATACAGATCTACATACACACAGTCAGTGATTTGTGACAAAGGTACCATTACAACTTACCAGGCAAAGATCAGTCCTTGTAATAGATATCCATATGGGGAGATGTATCTTGACCCATATCTCACACCAAATGTGAAAATTAATTTGAAATGGATCAATTATACGCAAAAGATTTCAAACTATAAAGCAGGACTTGCAGAAGCCAGTGTGAAGAGCATGGGAGCCCTCCTTCCAGCAAAAGAACCATTTAACTGGTCAAATTTTTTTTTTTATGAAAACAATTAAGTCTCGGGAAATTGTCCTAAGGGCATACAGCAAATGAAATGTTTATTCAAGAAATTCTACTCAATCTATATAGAGCATCGAGAGTCTGAGGGCATTTAAGCCACAGATTACTCCTATTCCCCACATCCCCAGCCAACAATGTGTAATTGAAGTTCTATGCTGGGCAATCACAGACAAGAAAATGGGACTCCATTTCTTCCCAGCTCCCAGCCTAGGGCTACAGTTTCAGTCCAGAAAGGGTAGCATCTTTTATGCTGCCATCTTCATGTTGCAGATGTTCTACATTAGTTAGAAATTGTGGCTTACAGGACTGGGGCTCCTTCTCCAATCCAGCCCCTCCTCCTAGCATGAAAGTTCAACGGCAGCTTTAGTAGGTCAGGCACACTGGGCTTCATTGATCCTGCCTGAGTTCGCTCATGGCAGAGGTTCCCTGCAAGAAAAGGCAAATGGAGAAGACTAGCAGCTACCACCCCCTCCCAGTGTTCCAGCTGTGGAGCAAAGGCATCGCCACAGGAGAAGCTGACTGCTGTCCCTGACACCAGCTCCAGTCCAGTGGCTCAGCAGTTCTGCCCAGGGAGGAGGGAGGCCATCAGAACAGAGAGCGCCACAGGTCTCCCTAAAGCGGGCTTTATTTGAAATGGAGTGTGGAGAAGTTCATACTTAAGAACATGTAAAAAAAAAAAAAAATGGAAATTTTGGTGCTGAAAAGCCGAAAAGAGGGTGGTAATTCCATGACAGTAGCAACAACAAACAAAGACCAGGCAGAAGCTTAACAGAGATAAACAGAAGAAGAGATAACTAAGAAGGGCCCTCCTGGGGTGAGAGACAACCTCAAACCCTAGCAACACTCTCACTTGGCAAAGAGGCTAGACTTTAATCAGCCCACAGAATGATTTATGCATTGTGCTGTAGGCCTATTAAAAAGAACAGAGCAATCAATTAACAATTAGAGGAGTCTAATAGAGGCAAGTCTTATATGTATGTTACATTATTATTGCTTATATGTAATTGTATAATTACTTGTAAAAACAGCATAATTGGTTATTTCTTACCTTTTCTTCCCTTAACTGGTTTTAAAAGTAATGGCATAGAACAATATGTACGTAATTGCATGGCTGGAAAAAATAAAGAATCTGATTTTAAAATGGGCAACAGGTTTGAATAGCCATGTATTAAAGGAAGACATACAAATAGTCAACGGATATATGAAAAAATGTTCAAAAACACTTACCATCAGGGAAATGCAAATCTAAGCCACAGTGAGATACCTTACTCCAGTTAACATGGTTTTTATCAAAAAGACAAGGAATAACAGCTGCTGGCAAAGATGCAGAGAAAGGGGAATGCCCATAGACTGGAAATGTCCATCCAGACCCAGATACTAAAATTTACAACACATTTAGAGAAGAATTAATACCAGTCATTCACAAACTTAAAAAAAAATAAAAAGCTTTCCAGTCTACTCTGAGGTCTGTATTACCCTAATGCCAAAACCAGACAAAGATATCACAAGGAAAAAAAATACAAACCAACATCTCTTATGAATGTAAATTAAAAAATCCTCAACAAGATATAGCATGCCAAATCCAGCAAGATATATAAAGAATGATATATCAGCCAGGTGTGGTGGCTCACACCTGTAATCCCAGCACTTTGGGAGGCCAAGGCGGGTGGATCATGAGGTCAGGAGATCAAGACCATTCTGGCTAACACAGTGAAACCCTATCTCTACTAAAAATACAAAAAATTAGCCAGGCGTGGTGGCATGCACCTGTAGTCCCAGCTACTGGAAGGCTAAAGCAGGAGAATCTCTTGAATCTGGGAGACAGAGGTTGTAGTGAGCCAAGATCGTGCCATTGCACTCCAGCCTGGGCAACAGAGTGAGACTCCGTCTCAAGAAAAAAAGAATGATACATCATGACCAAGTGGGATTTATCCCAGGGATGTAAAGTTGGTTCAACATATGAAAATCAATCAATATAATATACCATATTACTAGACTCTGGAGGAAAGACACATAATTCTCTCAAATGATACTGAAAGAGCATTTGACAAAATCTACACTCTTTCATGATAAAATACAAAGAACAAACTAGGAATAGAAGAGAGCTTCCTCAACCTGTTAAAGATCACCTACAATAAACTCACAGCTAACAACATAGTTAATTGTGAAAGATTGAATGCTCTCCCCCTAACATCAGGAACAGGACAAGTATATCCACTCTTACCACTCTATTCGACCCAGCACTGGTGGTTCAAGCCAGGAGTTAGGCAAGAAGAGAAAATGCATTCAAATTGAGAGAGATTAAGTAAAAGCATTTCTATTTGTAAATGACATGATCTTGTATGTTAACAATCCTAAGGGCCAGGCACAGTGGCTCATGCCTGTAATCCCAGCACTTTGGGAGGCCAAGTGGGGAGAATCACTTGGGACCAGGAGTTTGAAACCAGCCTGGTCAAGAAAATGAGACCCCGTCTCTATGAAAATAAAAACAAAAAAATTATAAGTACCTGAGGTGATAGATATAGTAATTAACTTGATTTAATCATTCAACAAATTAAAACTATATTAAATCACCACATTTTACCCAATGTGAATACACAATTAGTTTTCATCAATTTCTTAAAAAGATTCCTAGCAGAAAACATGGAAGTAAATCTTTTTTTTTTTTTTTTTGAGACGGAGTTTCGCTCTTATTACCCAGGCTGGAGTGCAATGGCGCGATCTCGGCTCACCGCAACCTCCGCCTCCTGGGTTCAGGCAATTCTCCTGCCTCAGCCTCCTGAGTAGCTGGGATTACAGGCACGCACCACCATGCCCAGCTAATTTTTTGTAGTTTTAGTGGAGACGGGGTTTCACCATGTTGGCCAGGATGGTCTCGATCTCTTGACCTCGTGATCCACCCGCCTCGGCCTCCCAAAGTGCTGGGATTACAGGCTTGAGCCACCGCGCCCGGCGGAAGTAAATCTTGATGACCTCCAGTTAGGTAATACTTTCTTAGATATTACACCAAAAGCACAAGAGACAAAGAATAGACTTCATAAAAAATCATAAACCTGTGTACTGCCAGCAACAGCATCAAGGAAATGAAGATAATCCACATAATGAGAAAAGCATTTGAAATCATATATATAAGGGATGAGTATCTGGAATATCTTTTAAAACTTTTACAACTAAATAATAATAAAATAACCCAAGTAAAACATGGAAAAAATCTGAATAAACTTTTTTCAGAAAGGAATACAAATGGCCAGTAAGCACATGGAAAAGACAACATCGTTATTCACTAAAGAAATGCAAATTAAAACTACACAGGATATCATACATATCCACCCAGATGACTAATAAACAGGAAAATAGAAAACAACAAAGGTTGGAGAATATGCGGAGAAATGTGAGCCTTCACAGATTGCTGGTGGGAATGCAATTGACGCAGCCTCTGTGGAAAATAGTTTGGCAGTTCCTCAAAATGGTAAACAGAATTACCATGTGGCCTAGCAAGTCCACACCTATGTGTACACCCCAAAATCACTGAAAACAGGCTCTCAAGCAAATACATGTATATGTATGTTTGTAACAGCACTATTCACAATAGCCAAATGGTGGAAACAGCCCAAGTGTCCATCAACAGATGAATGGATAAATGAATGCTGATACGTGCATATAATTTAATATAATTCAGTTATAAAAAGGAACGAAGTACTAATACTACAAATGGGAATATGTCTTGAAAACACTAAGCAAAGTAAAAAAAGTGACACAAAAGGTCACGTGGTGTGATTCAGTTTATATGAAATGGAAAGCGGACTGGTGGCTGCCAAGGGTGAGGATAGAGGGGAAGGTGAGGAACAGCTAAGAGGGCTTGTAGTCGTCAGAGGCTGTGGAGCCAGATGACTCGGAGGTAAAAAGCAATTCTGGAAGATGACTGTGCTACTCTTCCTTCAACTTGAGAGAGAATGGAAGAGAAGGAAAGAGAGAAAGGAAAAGACAGGGATGGGAAGAGAGGAGAGTGGGGCTGTGACGGGGTGGGGAGAGAGAGAGAGAGAGAGAGAGAGAAATACTGATGGTTGCCCAAAAAGAAGTTAGTGAACACAGTAGGCATTGCTCACCTTGATGGAATACACATAACAAAACTCCGACTACTGTCTGGGTTGCCCTTACTTGAGCACACTCCTGGGGTAGTCAGGCCGCATGCCTGGGACCTGGAGCCTCACTACTGCCTGGCGCTGAGAGCCCAGAGACTCCAGGCAGCAGTGCTGAAAGCAGGGCCTGAGGCATCAATCACCACCTGCAGCTGTCTGTCCTGCAGACTCTGACTCATCAATGGATGAATGAATACACTCACACACACTAGAATACCATGAATCTGAGTGGGCTAGGGATGGTTGTCAGGTGCTTTCAGAGGACTATTGCAGCTAACTGACCATAACTTCCTGTAAGTTCTTTTATTTATTCAGGATAGATTTAATAACAGAGGTTCTAAGTCAACATTTTTGTGGACAATTAACATGGTTAAAATAGTGGTTTAACAAACAATAAAAGCTTTAGGTTCTGGGGCCCAGAGTAAACATGATTAATGGGTAATTCCCCTTTGACCTCCCCCTGAGCGGGCCATCCAGCACCAAGTTTACACGAGCCAACAAATTAGAGACAAAGGAATGTGGGGTAAACAGACTTCACTGGGGAAGTTTTATTGTCCCTATCTTTTACCCATAACTTAAAATTCTAACATAATGAACTGGCTGCCTTCAGCCCATTCCATCAAAACCTTTCAGCCTTCCAAAAGGTTTGAGACTACAATCTAACTTTCCCTAATATTTACCTAATATATTGCCAACCACCCCAAGTGAATCTCAATATCTCCCTCTCTCTCTCTGTCTCTTTTTCTCTTTCTTTCTTTCTCTCAACAGTGCCTCATTCGGTTACCCAGGCTGGAGTGCAGTGGCACGATCTCGGCTCACTGCAACCTCTGTCTCCCAGGTTCAAGCAATTCTCCTGCCTCAGCCTCCTAAGTAGCTGTAGCTGGAATTGCAGGCATGCGCCAACACGCCTGGCTAATTTTTTGTGTGTTTTAGTAGACACAGAGCTTCACCATATTGGCCAGGCTGGTCTTGAACTCCTGATCTTGTGATCTGCCTGCCTCAGACTCCCAAAGTGCTGGGATTACAGGCGAGAGCCACCACACTCATCCTCCCATTTCTTTTTGATAAAGTTAGGTTTTGTTGTCTGCCAGTCACTGATGCATTCAGTAATGGGTCTGTCAGGTGAGGTAGTCCTTGCTTTTATTCCTACTTTGCATCCTAGGATTAACAAATAACATAAGACAATTATGAGTACAATTAGCAACATTCTTTTTCCAGTCAGAGTGACTCCCAGGAATGGGGGTCTAACCAGGAGAGATGATCTTGCACACCTTTCCATGTGTCTGTTTGTTGGGTGTGTAGATCTAAAGTGTGAAGGGATTCTAGAATTTTAGTTTTAAGTTGCTTTACATCTGCTGTTAGATTGTCTTGGAAGATTCTCCAGAGGTGTTGTTTCGCCTCATTTCAACCATGTACTGATTGATTCCTTGGTAGAGAATTGATGCAAATATGTTTATGTTTCCAGTCGCAGCTTAAGTGCTGTGGAAATGCCAGCGCATCCTGTTGCTCCCCACATATTCTACTGCAGCCTCGAGTGCTTGCAAATGTGCAAGAATTTTTGATCTATACCTTGCTGTAAGAGAAGTTCATTTGACACATTTCTTTGCCAGATTATCTACAAAGGCAGCTGTTTGTACTGACTCAGCAATAGATGCCACTGCAACGCTGGCAGGAGCTACGATCACTATGGCTGAGACTATAAAATTTATAATTTATATGAATCTTTTGTGTCTGACTTGTAGTGTTACTAGGCATCTCAGTTTACTGTACGCCATTAATGAGGAACGTCACTGGGGGTATGTTAATTTCTTTTTTTTTTTTTTTTTTAACAACCCAGTTAGAAGCCTTGATGGGGATGTTAGTTTAAGTACTCAGGGCAGAAAAATGTAGATAAGAAGATGGGCTTGATAGAATGTAGCAAGTACAGGTTGCAGGCAGAGTGAAATAATAAAAAGTCAACATGTTATTGGAGTGAGCGATGTCTGCCTCTTGCGTTGTCCTCTTCAGCATTTCCTACATGATGTTCAGGGCTTGCGCGTGGTCTGAGGAAGCTGCATCATCCTGCAGGGACTCTCTCAGGCTAGCTTGAGTTTTTTCTTCTTTCCATCCTTTGATAAGGACGTAATCTCCAGGCTGGTGTTAGTGTACTGGAAATTCTAGTGTTTGTGCCTGTGCTAAGAGATCTTTTATAATCTTTGTAAAAGAACAGGCTAGTACTTTAAGAAAAACCTGTTGCGCTTTATCTTAATGTCTAGTTTACAGAAAAACTAGATGATACTTCTTTAACTTTTAACCAATATGTTTACACACAGAATTTCTTCTACGGTTAATGTTTTAAAACTGGCTTAGACCTTCAAAACAAAATTTAGACAACTTACTTGTATAATTTATTTTCTATAACATTTTTCACGGCTTTCAGTGATAAACTTAGACATGCTTTAATTCTTTTTGTTTTATAATCTTCCTTACTAAAGGTACATTCTTATATCTATAACTTTTAAAATATTTCTTTCTCTGCTTTTTGCTTTATCTAGTTTGTCTTGCTTTTGTGCCTCTCTGTCTCTTTTGTCTCCTTGTCTCTCTTTTTCTCTTCTCCCTCTCTTTCTTTTTCTAGTCATTTTTTATACTATTTCTTTCTTTAATCTTTCTGTTTTTGTCTGTCTTGGTCAAGCAGTGATATCATCACTTGTAAATCTGCTTGTTTATTGCCATAAGCTAATAGGCCAAGCAGTGAGCTGTCGGCTTGAGATCAGACTTAATTATACCTGTTTCAAGATTTTGTGGTAGATAAACTGAGTAAGCCAAGTCACTTACTATATTTATGGGCTGAGTGGAAAAAGGTTTTAATGCCAGAATCAGGGCTCTAATCTCAGCTCTCTGACTGCTAGTAAACTTTGAATTGTTCTTTCCTTAAAGTGATCTTGATGATATCCTGATCATAACTTAGTAATTGACTACATAATTCACTAAGATGGCAAGTTGAAATTGGTAACATGAAGTTTAAAGAGGAAATCTGAAACCATCTCTGGAAACAGGGATTCAAATAATACACTTTAACCATGAGCTTAAAGCCACAGGCAGAATAGCTTAATCTTGCAATTGAGTTTTCAGGCTGGCCAAGTTTATGGACCTTAAACTTACAAACAGTTCTGAAAAAAGTGACTCACTAGCACAGCAAAGACTATCTCTAATAAGTCTTTCATGCATATGTTTTCACTAAACTTACATACAAATTTCATTCACTTTCTGAGAATGGGCACATTTTTACTGCTTAATTCAACAAATATTATTTAATTTGGTTTAAAGTTCTCCTTTAAAGGGTAATGTTTGATTTTACATCCTTAGCTTTTAATTGCTCTTTAATTTGTGGGCCATCTGTAACAATCTCTCTCCTTTCAGAGATGACTGTTTTACTTAGATCAGTAGAGAGTTATGTTAGAGATAACAACAATAGGTATTATTAGAATTATTATTATTGTTATTTTTGAGATAGAGTTTTGCTCTTGTTGCCCAGGCTGGAGTACAATGGCACAATCTCAGTTCCCTACAACCACCGGCTCCTGAGTTCAAGTGATTCTCCAACCTCAGCCTCCCGAGTAGCTGGGATTACAGACATGTGCCACCACACCCGGCTCATTTTATATTTTTAGTAGAGATGGGGTTTCTCCATGTTGGCCAGGCTGGTCTCGAATTCCCGACCTCAGATGATCCATCTGTCTTGGCCTCTCAAAGTTCTGGGATTACAGGTGTGTGCCACTGTGCCCGGCCAGAATTTTTATTTTAACTTAAATTTTAGCAGAGAATTACAATTTGGGATGTTGCTTGTATACAAGGAGCACATGAAATTTCACTGTGAGACATCTGTGGAGCCAGAGCACAGTGGCATGAGTCTTGGGATGGCATCCATGCAGGCCCTGCCCAGGTACGGCTCTCTATTTGCACAGACAGAGAGAGAGAAAGAGAGAGAGAGAGAGAGAAAATAACAAGAATACCAACTGCTGACAAGAAAGAAAAAAAAAACGAATTTCTCATATATTACTGATGGAAATGAAAATGGTCTTTCACTCTGAAAAACATTTTAACTGTTTTTTTTTTTTTTAATTTTACATTTACCATATGACCCATCACTCACTCTCCTGGGTATTTATCTCAGGAGATTAAAACTTATGTTCCTACCAAAAAAGCACAAGTGTTCATAGTATTCTACTTGTCATAGCAAAAAACTGGAAACAACTCAAATATCTATCAACAGGCGAAATGGTAGACAAACTGTGGCACATATGTACAACAAACTTTTGAGCAATAAAAAAGCAAGGATCTCGGCCAGGTGTGGTGGCTCACACCTGTAATCCCAGTGCTTCGGGAGGCCGAGGTGGGCGTATCACCTGAGTTCAGGAGTTCAAGACCAGCCTGGCTAACATGGTGACACCCCATCTCTACTAAAAATACAAAAAATTAGCCAGGCGTGGTGGTGCACGCCTGTAATCCCAGCTACTCGGGAGGCTGAGGCAGGAGAGTCGCTTGAACCCAGGAGGCGAAGGTTGCAGTGAGCCAAGATCGCACCACTGCACTCCAGCACGGACAACAGCAAGACTTTGTCTCAAAAAAAAAAAAAAGAAGCAGCAAGGATCTATTTAAGTATACCATGACTTGGTGAGATCTCAGAGGCACTGTGTCAGACACAAGAAGTTGTTCTCAACAATTACATACGTAAGAATCCATTTATGTGACACTCAGGAAAGGCAAAACTATAGGAAAGAGTAGATACCAGGGGTTGGGGTGGGGAAGGATGTGGCCACAAAGGATGTCATGAGGCTGTTGTTTGGGGTGAAGAGTGACATAACTTGTATCCTGATTGTGACAGTGATTATATGAATCTATATCTGTGTTGAAATTGATTAAGTTGCACACAGAAAAGATTCAACTTACTGTGTGTGTGGTTTTGTTTTTTTTTTTTTTTGAGACGGAGTTTCGCTCTTGTTACCCAGGCTGGAGTGCAATGGCGCGATCTCAGCTCACCACAACCTCCGCCTCCTGGGTTCAGGCAATTCTCCTGCCTCAGCCTCCCGAGTAGCCGGGACTACAGGCACGCGCCACCATGCCCAGCTAATTTTTTGTATTTTTAGTAGAGACGGGGTTTCACCATGTTGACCAGGATGGTCTCGATCTCTTGACCTCATGATCCACCCGCCTCGGCCTCCCAAAGTGCTGGGATTACAGGCGTGAGCCACCGCGCCCGGCTTACTGTGTGTTTTTAAATAAAATAATTAAAATCGGGGTGTGGAAACCAACCTTTGCATTCACTTATTTATTCAGAAATAATTTTGAATATATATTAAGTGTTCTAGCTGCAAAGAATACAGCTGTGAGCCAAAGAAGAGGCTTAAATTATGTTCAAGGGAGACAGAAAATAAACATCAAGTAAATATATGATGTGATAGCAACCAATGATGCATCCCATGAAAAAATAACAAAGGTGGTTAGGAGATAGAGAATTACATGGACAGGTATCAGCAAGTCATGACCTGAGGGTCAACAGCCAGAAGCTAAGAATAATTGTATCAATGGTCAAAACGATCAAAAGAGGAGTAACATTTCATGACACACTTAAAATATATGAAATTATATGAATTCTATAAAATTGGCATTTCGGTATTCATAAATAAGGTTTTCCTGGAACACAGCTGTACTCACTCATTCATTCATGTATTGTCTTCATGCTTCTGTACTACAAAAGCAGAAGCGATGATTGCAAAAGAGACTTATGTTTTGCAAAGCCTGACCTTTTACATAAAAAGTTTGCCAACTTCTGCTGTAGACAATGCTAAGTTAGAGTGATCAGGGAGGGCCTCTGTGATGAGGTGTCTTCTGAGCAGAGGTGAGGGGTGGACACACAGGTTATTGGAAGAATCCAGTAGGGTTCTAGCCCAAGTTGGGGTTGCCTGCATTGGGCATTTATAAAATAACAAAGAGGCCATGCGTTGGGTCTGAGTGAGGGAATGCAAAGTGGGGGGTGATGGGTCAGAGGAGACCAAGAGCCTGTTTATATAGCTCAGTAGGCCATGGTGTACAATCTTGACTTTCTCTGAGCCACAAGGATGCCATTGGAGGGGTTTGAGCAGAGACAAGATCTATAGTGCCTGGCAAATGGGAAGGGGTTTATATATGTGAGCTATTGTTATTGCCAATAATACCATGTTATAATACAGTCGATTCTTGAACAATATATGGGTTAGGGTGCTGACACCCCTGTGCAGTTGAAAATCTGCATATGATTTTTTATTTCCTAAAAACAACTACTGGCTCGGCCTCGTGGTTCACACTTGTAGTCTTGGCACTTGGGAGGTTTGCTTGAACCCAGGAATTCAAGGCTGCAGTGAGCCATGATTGCACCACTGTACCCCATCCTGGGTGATAAAGTAAGACCCTGTCTCAAACAAAAAAAAAACAAAAACAAAAAAAGTAACTATGAATAACCTAATGTTGATGGAAAACCTTGTTGATAACATAAACAGTTGATTAAAACATATCTTGTA
>NW_016107611.1:2469298-2472661 GCF_001604975.1 Cebus imitator
ATAAAAACAAAAACAAAAAAACCCTAACTACAAATAGTCTAATGTTGATGGAAGCCTTGCTGATAACATAAACAGTTGATTAAAACATATCTTGTTTTATCTAGATATTTATCTATATATATATTTTTATCTATATATTATACACTTCTTACAATAACGTAAAATCAAGAAAAGAAAATGTTATTAAGACTCATGAGAAAGAGAAAATATATTTACTATGCATTCAGTGAAAGTTTCTGCCTTCAGTGCCTTTGAAGTTTCCTATCATACTCTCATAAAGGAAAAGGAGAGACATGTATCTCCAAGTAAGTACGAGCTGATTGGGAATGGGCTCCAATGGACATAGCTCTGCAGTCAAAATAGTTAGCAGATGGACAGGTTTGGAAAATGTGAGGTCCCATATCATCATAACCGACAATAAGCAGCCCAATACCATATGGTCTCCAGCCATATTGCTATGTTGGTATCTGGGTCTTGCTTCCAATTAGAGATACAATACAAGACACAGGAAGTGGCCTATTGAATGCAAACCTGGAATCCAAGCAGTCCTGACACATAAAAGTACATAACAGTCTAGCATCAGCAGTAAGCTCTGCAATTGAGCTACCAATATGGTTGTCAACATGGAGAATTTTTTCTGATGAACTTGCAAGCTCTGATTGTACCATTTTTAATGCAGTCAACACTGTATGAGTTGTTTTATTTCAGGACAACTGTGGCTGAACCTTGTTTAACAGCTTCCATTGCATATTCAGTGTGATGAATCATGCCCTGAGGGCTCCAAACAGTGACATCATTTTTGTACTGATTTCAAAACATGGTAGCAGCACGGGCCTGGTTGTAGCCTTCAGCAAAACTGAGAATCAAGGAGCTAGACAGCTTTTTGAGAGTATTTTTGTAATGTTTGAGGAAATTACCTGGTGGTATTAATTGGGCCAGAAACATTATTGTCTTTTGCCAATTAAGATAATAGAATGCAAGTTTCTACATTCTGAAAATTTTCTGTCCAACATACTTTCCAAGAGGGATTCACTCGGCATGATAAGGGGTATGTGTGGGGTTCCTGGATCTTATACATTATCATTTCATTGTGCTTAAAGAGCAAACTGTAGCCCAGAGAGGTTAAGTACATTTTAAAATTCCATAACTAGTAATGGGTCCCTAAAGTCATGAGACAGAATTATGAGAGCATTCTAGGAAACTTCAAAGGTACAAAAGGCAGAAACTGTTAATAGCATTAGTCTCTGAGGAGTGCAAATGAGCAAATGAGGGGTGAGGTAAAAGGAGGGGAAAGAGATTTTTATTTTTAATTTTTAAAACCATGTGCTGGAAGTTTTATTCTTTGCATGCATATCTTTGATAATTTAGGGAGAATTCAGGTTGGACAAACACCCAGGAGAGTGACCAATGGCAGGACAAGACAGAGAGGTAAGCATGAGTCCTATGGGGACGCACAGAGGGAGTCCTTAATTCTCTATCAGTGAGTGAAGTTGGAAGCAGTGTAGGAAGGTGGGGAGGTGAGACCCTGATGGGAGGTAAGAGTTACTAGGTGGAGGGCTTCAAGCAGTGCGTCATGCTGTGGAAATATGTTTGGGGTGTTGCAGGTAGTGACTGTTGGGCTGGATGAGGGAGAGCTTGTGACGGTTTAGGTGGAGAAGGTCCTGGAGGGGAAGGCAGGCCCAGGTAGTGAAGGGCCTTGTGGGATGAGCTGGGGAGCCTGGGTCTCATCCTAGATGTGGTGGGGAGTCATTCAATAATTTTAGGCAGTGAAAACTCATAATCAGATTTGCATTCTTCTAAAACCTGAGATTCTTCTCAACAAATCTTGTGGCAGTGGGTTACCCTAATATCCCACTCCTCTAATGGATAAAAGAAGAACCGTGATCCTGGCGTATCTTCCCAGACACCCAGGATTATCACAGTCACCACTGCAGGAAGGCAGCATTTTCCTGCACACTAGTATTATCTTGCTAATGTGTTTATTTACTTTTCAAAACTATTGTTTTGTCGGTGTCAGAGACAATGATCCATGGGTGTCTTGCATTTTTGCCAGCCTGGCAGTGAGGCATTGACTGTCCTTTTGTTCCACACTCTTTTCAATGATGTTTCTGTCGGAACTGCCTTGGAAGACAGAGGTAAAGTTACCCTTTAGAGCAAAGAATAGATGTTTACTGTCCTGGAAAAAAATGATACTCTTGGCTGGGCACAGTGGCTCACGCCTGTAATCCTAGCACTTTGGGAGGCCGAGGTGGGTGGATCACCTGAGGTCAGGAGTTCAAGACCAGCCTGGCCTTCATGGTGAATCCCCATCTTAAAAAAAAAAAAAAAAAAAAAAATGATACTCTTTTCCTCCAGGTCAGTTCAGCTCTGATAAAACCCTAATAATTTAGGCTCTGGTAAAATGGTTTCTCTTAAGGCGGAGCTTGTTAAGAACAGAATACTCTGGTGTGTTTCACAATGGTTACTTTCCCCCTTCCCACTTCATGCCAGAACATGAAAGAGATTTTTCTCCAATATTCATTGTGAGAACCCGACAGGACTCCTGGAGGTAAAACTCTTAGAAAAGAGCAGAGGCTTCCCTTTGACTGGGCCCCTGGAGTTTTAAATTCTCAAATTGGTCCACACTGGGCATCCGGGAATGCATTAATTATACTTCATGTTTTCCTATCCTGGTACTGGTTCCCACAGAGGTTTTTGATTATGAGCTCCTGTTGCAGTAGTTTTGATTCTCTGTACCCACTTGCCTGTCTCAGCAAATCTTAGGGCAGTGGTTTGCCCTGTGATCCCACTCTTTTAAAGGATATAAGAAGAATTGTTAATGTTTTTCTTTTTTCTTTGTTTGGTACTAACTTTCTGTTAAGATGTAGTGAAGATTTCCAAGCCTCTTACATGCTTGACTGGAAACTGAGAGCCCCAGAGAACATTTCTTTAGAGATGAGATCTCGCTGTGTTGCCCAGGTTAGACTTGAACTCTTGGACTCAAGTGATCCTCCCACATCAGCCTCCTGAGTATCTGGGATTACAAGTATGTGCCATAGTGCCCACCTCAAAAACCTGTTTTTAATAATGTTCATCCTCTGGAAGCTGAGACTTTCTTTATGACCCAACATATGATCAATTTAGGGTAAATGTTTTACATAGACTTGAAATAAATGTGTGCTCTAACATTGTTGAGATATATGTATGTGTATATATATACTTATATACATATCTGTATTTGTGTATGTATGTGTATATATATGTACGTACACACACACACACACACATACATATACACACACACACACACACACACACACATAAAATTATGCCAGGCATGGTGGCTTACACCTGTAATCCAGCACCTTGGGAGGCCGAGGTGGG
>NW_016107611.1:2474121-2491937 GCF_001604975.1 Cebus imitator
GAAGTCCCCACCCAACAGAACAGCTTCCGATGCCAAACTGATGTGCTTCCTAGGGACTACTGCCATAGCTCTTTCACCAGAAGTCCCCACCCAACCATCAGAGAGCCTCTGCAGACAGGTCTTGCCAGCACTTACATACCCGGAGACACCCCACACCACTTTGCTGGCAAGCAGTCACCCACAGCCTCCCTTGAACACTTTGCCAGCATGCACATGCACATAGACATCGATGCTCTACCACCACCAGGGCATGTGTAAGTGCATATCCCACTGTCATGGCCCAGATGAAATGCTTTTGTGACACCTACTTTTGGAGTGTTGTTGCTAGTGAATGGGGAACACCTCAGCCCCTCTATTACAGCAGGTGTTTAACCTTGAGGAGCCAAGGAACAAAGCAATGGGCTTGGTCCCAGCCCCCTGGAGTTAGAACAGTGAGCCTAGGAGTGCTGATCTGAGCCTTGGCCTTCTGAAGTTATCCAGAAATTAAGCCAGTTGACTAAACCCAACTTATACCATAGCCAAACCCTCAAGGGTATCAAAGAACATAAAACCCAAAGTCCCATCCAAAGGACAGCAGCTTCAAAGATTAAAGCAACTTCAGCCCACACAGATGAGAAAGAACCAGTACAAAAACTCTGGCAACTCTAAAAGCCAGAGTGTCTTCTCACCTCCAAATAACTGCACTAGCTTCCCAGCAATGGTTGTTAACCAGACCGAAATGATAGACATAGAATTCAGAAGCTGTATGGCAGTGAAAATCATCGAGATCCAAGTAGAAAGTTAAAACTCAACCCAAGGAATCAAAAGAATCTACTTAAATGATTCAAGAGTTGAAAGAGGAAATAGCCATTGTAAGAAAGAACCAAACACATCTGATGGAACTGGGAAACTTACCAGAAGAACTTCATAATATAATCAGTATTCACAACAGAATAGACCAAGCTGAGGGAAGGATCTCAGAGCTCAAAGACTAGCTTCAATTCAACTCAGACAAAAAATTTAAACAAGAATAATTTCTTAAAATGAATGAAAACTCAAAGAAATGTGGGATTTTGTAAAGAGACAAAACTGTCCCAGAGTGACATTCATGTGAGAGGGAGAGAGAACAAGTAACCTGGAAAACACATTTGAGGATACTGTTTGCAAAAATTTCCCCAATGTTGCTAGAGAGGTCAACATTCAAATCCCGGAAATTCAGAGAACTCCTTTGAGATGCTACACATGAGGACCATTCCCAAGACACATAGTCATCAGATTCTCCAAGGACAATGTAAAAGAAAAAAATGTTAAAGGCAGCTAGAAAGTAGGGGAAGGCCTCCTGCAAAGGAGGTTAACAGTGGACCTTTCAGCAAAAACCTTACAACTCAGAATAGATTAAGGGCCTATATTCAGAATCCTTAAATAAAAGAAGGTGCTTGCTGCCACACTTTGTAGATACTCCCTAATGAGTTTCAGAAGTGTTGACTGTGAGTGAGGTATGGAAGCCAAGAATTGTTCAGTAATTACCAGACAATAAACATCTACACAACTGTTACTGGAAGAGAGATAAGGAATCAAAGGCAGTGAAATGTTTTCACTCAGAACCGCAACCCATCCAGGCGAGTCCTCCCTTTGAGGCTGGAATTATTTTTAGATCTACACAGCCACAGAAACTGGAATGCAGCCCCTTACAGTCACTTCTCAACTTGCTATTCCTCCAGCATGTTCCTTGCATCAGTCTTCCTGTAGGACCTCATGATCTCACTCTCTTCTCTCCCCATGCACCCCAGTCACTCTCTTTTAGTCACAAACATGCTGTTTCTTTTAGGCTTAAGATCCCCCAAAGACTGTTATTACTTTTTCTTTCTGGACAATGAAGTACAAAAATTCTGGAATTTATGGAGCCCTTGAAAACATTTTGTTCAAATTATCAAAAATATATGTGTAAGAGAAATATGGATGTAGTAAGAAATATAGTAAGAGAAATATGGATAGACTAAGTAAAATTTTGAAGAATCACTGTCAGAATACAAATACAATGCCAAGATTGCGCATTGTACTCCAGCTTGGGCAACAAGAGTGAAACTCCGTCAACAAGAACGAATGAATGAAAGAAAGAAAGGGAAAGGAAAGGAAAAATTAAGACAGGTATAAGTCTCATTATGATAGGGAGCTGTGTTCTGACGTCTTGGGAAAAGCTGTCCACAGCATAATGTAATCAACTTCTCATGCTGGTTTGCAGTTAGACTTTCTTTGGTTAAGGCATTGGGCATTTCAGTGAAATTTCTGTGTGGCCCACATATCAGACACAAGAATTATCCACTACCCCCCAGCCGAAATTTACATAAACTTCTCCAGCTCTAGCTTCTAACGCTTCAGGAACAGAGCAGCTAGTGTTCTTAGTTGAAGAGTTAGAGGAAACTAGAATTCAGGATCCAGTCCAGTCTACAGGTAGATAATCAACTCAGAAACAATGTGAGGTTGAGCGTAGTGGATCATGCCTGTAATCCCAGCACTTTGGGAGGCTGAGGCAGGCAGGAGTTCGAGACCAGCCTGGCCAACATGGCAAAACCCCATCTCTACTAAAAATACAAAAATTAGCTGGGCATGGTGGCACATGCCTGTGGTCCCAGTACTTAGGAGGCTGAAGCAGGAGACTCGCTTGAACCCAGGAGACAGAGGTGCAGTGACCTGAGATCATGCCATTTCACTCCAGCCTGGGCGACAGAGTGAAACTCTGTCTCAAAAACAAGAATAAAAAAACCAATGTGAACAGGACTACTATAGTCTAACAACAGGTCTAACAACAGATGTACTATAGTTTTTTCCTGAAACTTAATTTTTCTCTCTATAGTTACCCACATTTCTACCAAAGATAATCAGAGTAAAACTAACTTGTTTGTAAAATAAGTTTAGTCTCATCAAACTTGGCCTGATTATTTCTATAAGTGCAGCAAGAACAGTGATTGACCACATAAACTCTTTTTAAAATTTGCTTTACTGGAACTTTTGATAAAGAATCTTAGATTGGACTTTTTAAATTTATTTTTTTGAGACTGGATATCATGCTGTTATCCAGGTTGGAGTGCAGTGTCATGATCACAGCTCATAGCCCAAACCTCCAAGGCTCAAGTGATCCTCCCACCTCAGCCTCCCTAGTAGCTGGGACCACAGGTGCACATCACCACACCTGGATAATTAAAAAAAAAAATTTTTTTTTGACAGTCTCACTATGTTTCTGAGGATGATATCAAACTTCTGAGCTCAAATGATCCTCTCATCTTGGCCTCCCAAAGTGCTGGGATTACAGGCATGTGCCCAGCCTCAGAGTGGACTTTTAAAAATCTCTCAAGGCTAGGAGGCCAAACCAAGGCAGGCTTCAGATTTCACCTGCAGTACCTGTAGATTTATTTTATACACATATCTGGAAGGACATGGTAGGAAAAGGAGAAAGTGAGTGAGAAATCCTAGGGATACAGGGTTGATGTGCTTGAGAACTAAAAGAATTATACAACATCACCAAGTTAGATTTATTTCTGGAATGCAAGGATAGTCCTACAAATAAAAATCAATGTAATACACCATATTAGCAGAGTGACGGGGAAACAAAACACGTGATAATGACAAATGGTACATAAAAAGGATTTCCTTTTATTATTAAAAATAATCAAAAACTAATAATAGAATAAAAATAAAAATATCAACATAGTAAAGATCACATATGAAAAACCAATGGTTAACATCCTACTTAATGATGAAAAACTGGAAGCTCTTCCTCTAAGATCAGGAACAGGACAAAGAAACCTGCTTCTTTCACTGCTATTTAATATTCTACTAGAAGTCCTAGCCAGAGCCTTTGAGAAAAAAAAAAAAAAGTTAAAAGGCATCCAAATTGGAAAGGAAAATTATCTGTTTACAGACAACATGATTTTATATGTAGAAAACACTGAAGATTACATACACACAGAGCCCGTTAAAATTAACAAATGAATTCATCAGTTTCAGTTATAAAATCAACACACAATACTCTCTTGTGCCAGGTGCAGTGGCTCAGGCCTAAAATCTCAGCACTTCTGGAAGCTGAAGCGGGTTGATAACTTAAGGTCAGGAGTTCGAGACTAGCCTGGCTAACATGGTGAAACCCCATCTCTACTAAAAATACAAAAATTAGCCAGGCATGGTTTTGGGTGCCTGTAATTCCAGCTACTCAGGAGGCTGAGGCAGGGGAATCACTTGAACCTGGGAGGTGGAGGCTACAGTGAGCTGAGATGGCACCACTGCACTCCAGCCTGAGAGATTGAGCGAGACTCTGACTTAAAAAAAAAATAAAACCTATATTGCATTTCCATACAGAAACAATGAACAAACCAAAAAAGAAATTAAGAAAACGACCTCATTTATAATAGCATGAAAAAGAATAAAGTGCTTCAGGCCAGGCATGGTGGCTCACGCATGTACTCCCAGCACTTTGGGAGGCTGAGGCAGGTGGATCACTTGAGGTCAGGAGTTCAAGACCAGCCTGGCCAACATGGTGAAACCCCATCTCTACTAAAAATACAAAAATTAGTCAGTCATGATGGTGCTCGCCTGTAATCCCAGCTACTCAGGAGGCTGAGGCAGGAGAATTGCTTGAACCTGGGAGGTGGAGTTTACAGTAAGCTGAGATCTGTGCCACTGCACTTCAGCCTGGGCCACAGAGCAAGACTCTCAAAAAATAAAAAATTTTAAAAAGAATGAAATACTTCAGAATAAACTTAACCAAGAGAGCAAAAGGATAGTATAGTGCAAACCACAAAACATTGTTGAAAAAAATTAATGAAGACACAAATAAATTGAAAGACAGCCTGTGTTCATGGGTTGGAACATTTAATATTGTGAAAATGTCCATACTACCCAGAGTGATCTACAGCTTCAAAGCAATCTCAAAATCTCAATGACAATTTTGCAGAAATAGAAAAAATCCTAAAATTCACATGTACTCTTGAGGGAACTTCAATAGACAAAATAATTTTGAAAAAGAACAGGTTGGGCACAGTGGCTCACACCTGTAACCCTAGGACTTTAGGAGGCTGAGGCAAGTGGATCACCTGAGGTTGGGAGTTCAAGATCAGCCTGACCAACATGGAGAAACCCCATCTCTACTAAAAATACAAAATTAACTGGGCGTGGTGGCCCATGCCTATAATCCCAGCTGCTCGGGAGGCTGAGGCAGGAGAATTGCTTGAACCCAGGAGCAGGAGGCGAAAGTTGTGGTGAGCTGAGATCAAGCCATTGCACTCCAGCCTGGGTAACAAGAGCAAAACTCTGTCCCCCTAAAAAAGGCAAAAAAGAACAAAGTTGGACTCATCAACTTCCTGATTTCAAAACTTGTTACAAAGCGAAAGCAATCAAAACAGTGTGGTACTGGCGTAAAGACGGGCATATAGACCAATGGAATGGAATAGATATCTCAGAAGTAAGTCCTAAAATACATGGTTAAATATTTTTTCAGCAAGGATGCCAAGACCATTCAGTAAGAAAGGACAAGCTTTTTCAACAAGTGGTATTGGGGAAACTGAATGCAAAACATGCAAAAGAAGGAACTTGGACCCTTCTCTCTAATCATGCAGAAACATTAGTTCAGAAAACTAATTAGATCCAAGGCCTAGATGCAAAAGTTAAAACTATAAAGCTCTTAGAAAAATACATAGGGAGAAAGCTTCATAACACAGAACTTAGCAGATTTCTTGGATGTGACACCAAAAGTACAGGCAACAATAGTAAACACAGATAAATCAAACTACATTAAAGTCAGAAAGAAGAATAAACTTCAGGACCATGTGTTGTGGACATTTACCATGCCCTACAGTAACGGGCACGACCTTGATTATTCACTTTTAGGCAACAGATCTGGTTCCTTGGCTAACCACTCTGGTTTCTTTAGCTTCCTACTTTCCTGGAGGTTTTCCTATTCCATTGTTAAGTGGGGCTAACACTGAAAAGAAACTAGGGCAATCCCTGCTGGAGTATTTATCTCCTTTGTTGGAAATAGATGCTCTGAGCCGCAAAGAAAAATTAGCACTGAGACAAAGGATCTTTCAGCAATGCAATTTTTACTTCCTGGACTGCAGGAAAGGTATCCTTGCTAGCCATTGTGCCACGAGAGTACAGTGAACAAAGGAAAACACAAATTTATCCCTTACGCATTTGGGGTCATCCTTACTGCTGTGTCTGATCTCCGTTGGCTGGAGCCAGACTGCACAATCTAAAATAAAATCCAATTGGCTAACAACTTAAAACTTTTCTAAACAGGTAAAAGCAGTGGAGAGCTGGGACATGCCTGTGAGCACGTCCAGCACAGACATTTTGGTTAAAGTACAAGGACATAGAATATACTACATGCCTGTAAGCCTGGCATGTCTAACAGCTAGGTAGGATACAGCTTAAAAAGTTATTAGCACACTTATTCTTTAACAAGAAAGGAAACTTTAAAAAGGAACTTTTCTACTTTCCACATCTACTAAATACAAAAAAAAAAAAAAAAAAATTAGCTGGGTGTGGTGTTATGCACCTGAAATCCTAGCTACTAGGGAGGTGGAGGCAGGAGAATCGCTTGAACCTGAGAGGCGGAGGTTGCAGTGAGCCGAGATTGCACCACTGCACTTTAGCCTGGGAAACAGAGTGAGACTCTGGAAAAAAAAAAAAAAAAAAGATTGACAAATTCAGGAAAGTTGCAACATGTGAAATTGACACCAAAAGCACTCTATTGCATTTCTACACACTAACAAACCTTGGTCAACACAGTGACCTCGCCCTGTGTCAGAGGGCCAGGAACACAGAGGTACTGAGTAAACGTTTTACTTCTCATTAAATAAATAAATAAAACCAAAACCTATTATTTACCACTCTCCTTTAACACCTCTCTAAAAGCAGAAAGAGACACCTTCATGAAGGACCTTGTGACACTTTGGGCAGAACTAATGCTGGCACTAGTTTGGATGCATCAGCAAATGCTGGGCTTCTCATGTTGAGGATTCTCTTGGTGCCCTCCTTGGGCTTGTTTCTTCCATAGAAGTCAAAGAGAACAGGGTTTTCTGGTTTTTTGTTTTGGGTTATTTTAGGGACAAGATCTCAACTATGTTTCCCAGGCTGGATGAACCGGGTCTCAGGCAGTCACTGGCCTCTGCCTCCAGAGTAGCTGGGAATACAGGCATGCACCACCACCATACCCAGCTGTTTTTTTTGTTTTTTGTTTTTTTAATATTTCTCTAATAAGCATTGTCCCTGTGGCAGCCAGCCATCCTCAATATTGTCAACTAAGGGCTCACATATGAGCCCCATGCAGCCTCTCGCCTCACACACTGTATGAATCCATTTATGTGAAATATTCAGAATAGATAAATTCATAGAGCTAGAAAGAAGACCAGTGGTTGCTGGAGGCTGAGAGGAGAAAATGAGGAGTGGCTCCTTCATGGATTCAGAGTTCTCTTTAGGGTGACGTGACTGTTTGGAAATAGTGGTAATAGTGGCACAACATTGTGAAAGCACTCACTGCCACTGAATTGTACATTTTTAGAAACTTAATTTTGCGTTATATGAATTTTACCAATTAAAGAATGCCATTCTGGACATAAGGCAGTACCAGCTTTGCCCTGACTCCGTTTCACACAGCACTGCCCCGCTTATTGCCCGCTGCGTTATTCACAGTGCTCTCTCACACACTCCCTTCAGATCTCTACTGAGATACCATCTTCTTAGGGCAGCTTCACACACCATTCTCTCTAAAACAGCATCAGCCATCACCTTATGCCTTCACAACTTTTATGTTTCTTCATCATAGAACTATCACCACTGGAACTACGCCTATTTCTTTCATTTTTGGTGGTTTCCTTTCTGAGCCAGAAGCTCACTCCATCACTGAGGCTGGAATGTGATGGTACAGTCATGGCTGGCTGCAGCCTCCAATGCTTGGGCTCAAGTGATTCTCCTGCCTCAGCCTCCTGAGTAGCTAGGCACGTGCCACCACACCACACCTCGCTAACTTTGTAAATTTTTGTAGAGATGGTGTCTTGCTATGTTTTCCAAGCTGGTGTCAAACTTTAGGTCTCAAGCAATCCTCACATCTTGACCTCCCCAAGTCCTGAGATTACAGGTATGAGCCACCATTCCTTGACTTTTTTTTTTTTTAAAACAGCCAATAGAATTTAAGATTATGGAATTAATATCTTGGTTCAGTGCTGGGTCCTCTGATCCCAAACAGCAATAGGCACACCATACTTTCTCCGCAAATAGCTATTGACTTAATTAACCAAACTAATTAAAGGAGGAAAGTCATATGATTTTATACATATATAATTATGAAGAATTTGATGAAATACCTGTGGCAGAAATTTCTAATATGAAAGTATGACTAAGTAAAATAGCATTTTAAAACCCTTTATAAATTGAAGATATTTATCATAAACCAACAGAAACCATCACATTATTCTCCTTAATATCCACATAGGACAGAGATGTCGGAGTTTCCCTCTCTCAGCTTTGGACCCCCAAGCCCCTGTCTCTGTATGGGGGAACTCCTTCCTTCTCCCTTCTCCCTTCTTTCTAGCCTGTTAAACTCTTCGCTCCTTAAAACCATTCCATGTCTGTCCAGGTCATTTTATCTAAATCAGCATGAGGACCAAGAACCCTGGTGTTCCTCCACTCATCAGAGCCCTATCATTTTGGTTCATTGGCCAGTAAAGGAAATTTATTCATCAGAGTGAATGAATTATCAGACTATGTAGCAGATTTCAACTTTAAATCTTTCCTATAATCTCAATGCCCTCTTCCATCTACCCTGTTGCCAAACTTTCTCTTTTTATCTGCAGTCTCTTACCTTCTCTATGTGTGTCTACTGTGCAGGAGTCCTTACAGTTCAGGGAAACAGGTCTGTTAAAAAAGTTAGCAAATCACAGCAGGCAGTAACTCAATAACTCTCTCTCTACGGTTTATCTGGCGAGCACATGATATTTCTAAGCCACCTAGTAGAAATGAGGCTTTAGGCCTCTTCTGAGAATGGGAGTAAATGCTTTTAATAGGAGTAAACTGTCTTCAGCAGCCAGATTTTAGTCCCAATATTGTCCCATCAGTGGGAAAACAGCCATTCAATTCCTACCTTCTTTTAAGGCATCCATTCTGTCTCCAATTAAGATAGTACTTAATTAGTAAGGGAATTTTAACCAGAACTGTTTTCCCTTAAGAGCAAGTGCTTTAGCATGGGCCATAATAGCAGGTAATCTAGGACATTGCCTCTGTTAAAGGAGACTTGCCCAAAGGTGACACAGTCTCTCCAGAGACCCGTTTCTGGGGAGCCAAGCAAATCACATGGGTTCTAGGAAGTCAAAGGGAAATCACATAAGGCGGATAAGCTAAGTCTGCTTGGGTATCTGTGATTGGCGCCATCACTTAGTTCATCTGGTTCCATGGCTTGGAGGGCCACACCTGCAACCATGTGGGGCACATCTTAGAAAGTGCCGGAATCCAGAAACCGGAGAGGCAAGACATTCAGAGGACGCTCCCTGTCTTCTACTCTGTGGGAAGTGGGAAAGTTCCTCTTTAAAGTTTCCTTTCTTGTTTAAGAAAAATTCATAAGTGTTAGAAATAATAGTTTGTTTTAAACACTTTCTTCAAAAGCCTTCTTGCCTTTTTGCTAGAAGCCCTATGTAGCTGTTAGACATGCTTACAGGCACATAGTACATCCTATGTCCTTGTACCTTAACCAAGATATCTGTGCTGAACGTGCCCACAGGCATGTCCTAGCTTGCAGCCTATGCCCCTTCCTTATTTGGACTTCTTTTTTTTTTTTTATTGCTTTTACCTGTTTAGAAAAGTTTTAAGTTGTTAGCCAATCGGGTTTTATTAGCCAATCAGGTTTTAGTTTAGATTGTGAGGTCTGGCTCTCCAACAGAGATCAGACACAGCAGTAAGGACAGCCCCAAATGCATAAAAAATAAATGTCTGCTTTTCTTTGTTCATTGTACTCTAGTGGCAAGATTGCTAGTGGGAGTGCCCTTTCTGCAGGAAGTAAAAAGCATTGCTTTGCCGAAAGATCTTTGTCCCAGTACTAATTTTTCTTTGCGGAACCAAAAGAAAAATTTAAAACATAACATCCTCCACTCTGGGTCATACAGAAAGGAAGGAGACTAAGAAAATGCTTTTATTCTTGCTTCGTTTTCTAAGTGGGTAATAAATTATCTTCAGCTTGCAACTCTCTGGAGTGCACTCTGAAACACTGGAACTTCCTTAACCTCAGAACTTTAAAGAAGTTCTTTAAAGAAAGCAATTCATTTTCTTTTGCACAAGAGCATGGTATTTCTACTAAACCTCTGCAAGCGTCGTAAGATCAATCCATATGTTTTAGCAACCATATCGGGCAGGCCCAGGGAAAACAGTTCCCCAAAATTAAAAAAGTAACTTTCAGGGAAATCATTTGAGGGTCCCCCTTATTTGGAACCCCTTCAAGTTCCCTGCTCATTGCAGGACTTTAGGCAAGTAAAAGGAGACTTAGGGTGATTTTCTAATGACTCTAATAGGTATATAGAAGCTTTCCAAAATTTAACTCAGTTATTTAACCTCAAACAGAGGGATATTATGTTGCTGTTAAGTCAGACCCTCACTGCAGCTAAAACAGGCAGCTCTGGAAGCAGAAGAGAATTTTGAAGATAAGCAATATGTCTCCTGTAGTAGGCTAAAAGGGAAAAGAAAAAAATAGGGAAGGCAAATAAATAGAGGCAACGCTGTTCCCAATAGGAAGAGAGACAATACCTCTTGAAAACCCTAATGGGAATTCCTTTCTATGGTGTTTTTCCTTCTTTTGCGGCTTAAAATGACTTTTATCTCTTTTATAATGTTCTTCCAAACTGAAAAACGTTAATTTTCCAAACCTTAAAATGCTTGGCTTAAAGTTAAGCTGGGGGGAAGGGAACCCAGAAGCCTGATACGCCAGCA
The DNA here is from genome assembly GCF_001604975.1 of Cebus imitator. Classification (NCBI taxonomy): domain Eukaryota; kingdom Metazoa; phylum Chordata; class Mammalia; order Primates; family Cebidae; genus Cebus; species Cebus imitator. The sequence continues at coordinate 2,485,066 of NW_016107611.1, forward strand.
AAAGTGTGAAAATGGCTTACCAGGCGGGCTTTTGGCTTCTCTCTCCCTGTGCAAACTGGCAAAAGGGATATAATAAGGATGATTGTTTATATTCTCTGTAAATTTATAATTAATGAAGAAGGATTTGTGAGGTGGGTCTTAAGCTGTAGACAATCTGGTGTGGTTTGCATGTCTTTCTGTATGGTTCTGTCAAAGAATGGGTAGGAGTTATTAAGAAATTATTTTAGGCAGATAGAGAGGTAAAAGAGTCCTTGGGAAGTTTTCACTTTTTAAAGCATCTCCAGAAAAGTTTCTTGTAAAGCCCCAGCTCTTAGAGCCAGGCTGGCAACCTTTGATATGCAAATGCAGGCCATTAGAAACTGGGTCCACCCAAACATGGTGATTCCTGAGGCCTCCTTGCCCTTGCACCACATGTTCCTGGCAACGTGGCCACCCCCACATACTCCATGTGTGTAGAACATCATGGCACCTTGCATTTGCATATAAAAAGCTAGGGTGAGAGGGCCAGCTTTTTCATGGGCTACGTGAATGACATGCCTAGTCAAACCAAACCCCTGAGCCCTATGCAAATTGGACACCTCTTCCGGCCTCTGCATATATACCTGGCTGCTGTCCACCACACTTGGGGTTCCCTCTCAGCTTTGGAGCCTCCCTCCCTCTGTCTCTGCCAAAGGAGCTTCTTCCATCTACCTTCTCCCTTCTTTCTGGCCTATTAAACTCTCCATTCCTTAAAACAAAAAACAACCAAACAAAGACAAGAGATGTCTTCTTTAACCTCTATTATTCAGTATTATTTTGCTGTTGCTAACTATTGCAATACATTAATATATAGAAATGAGTTAGGGCCGGGTGCAGTGGCTCATGCCTATAATCCCAGCACTTTGGGAGGCTGAGGCAGGCAGATCACCTGAGGTCAGAGTTCAAGACCAGCCGGGTCAACATGGTGAAACCCTGTCTCTACTGAAAACATGAAACTTAGCTGGGCATGGTGGTGCATGCCTGTAATCCCAGCTACTCAGGAGGCTGAGACAGGAGAATCGCTTGAACTGGGGAGGTGGAGGTTGCAGTGAGCCAAGATTGCGTCATTGCACTCCAGCCTGGGCAACAAGAGTGAAACTCAAATAAATAAATAAATAAATAAGTTAGGAACACTAGAAGAAAAGATATTATTATTTTTAAACAATATCTTTGTATATTCAGAAAACCCAAGAGATTTGCCTTAAAAGTAGATAAATGGAATAGGAGTATTTAATATTATGATATAAATATAAATTAAATATACATAAATCAATAGATAATGTTATACTAGCAATAACCAGGGAAATTGAAATGGAAAAAAGTAGAGTATTACAAATTACAGGAATTAATTGTATCAAGAAATGTGTAAGATTTATGGTAAGAAAACCATAAAGTGATAATTCATACTTAAAACTAGACCTAATTTTTAAAAAGTAAATAAACCTCTGGGACGGGAAGTATTAAAACATTTTGATCATTATTCCCAAAGCCAAACAATATTTACAAAAAATTTTCATCTCAATCCACATTTCTATATTTTGCTATTTTTCAGGAGAGGGTATTAGGAAATTATTTTGGAGCTCTTAAAGCTAACTGCACAAATATTGTCAAGTAAAACATGATAGACTGTAATAGGGAGATAAGATTCTTTGCCTATTACTAAAATTTAAAACAATGCAATTATAAATGAACATGACACTACCGAGAAAAATTACACATCAATCAGTTGAACAGAATAGAGTCCATGAACAGATAAAGCTAATAATAGAAAACCGCTGTATGAGAAAGGTGACATTATATATTAGAAGAAAGGGGTGAAACTAGTCAACAAGCAGTTTTAGATTCAATGAGCCATTCATTAGCCACATAAGGATACAGAATTTATTTTTTTTTCTGGTGACTCAAAGCCAACAAGAATGAAGTAGCCAGGTGCAGTGGCTCACGCCTGTAATACCGGCACTTTGGGAGGCTGAAGCAGGCAGGTCACCTGAGCTCAGGAATTTGAAACCAGCCTGGGCAACATAGCGAAACCCCATGTCTACAAAAACTAGCAAAAATTAGCAGGGCATGATGTCCTGCGCCTATAATCCCAGCTCTCGGGAGGCTTAGGCCCAAGAGTCGCTTCAGCCTGGGAGATGGAGGTTTCACTGAGCCAAGATCGCACCATTGCACTCCAGCCTGGGTGACAGAGCAAGATCTTGTCTCAAAAAATAAAATGAAATAAGAATTAAATTTTAAAAGGAATGAAGAAGGGTGCAGACATGGCCTGGCTTCCTTCTTGCCTAAGTGCTACTGACTTAGATGCCCCAGAATGTCTTTTAATAATGGGGTTCATCTCTCAAGCCATGATTCTGGGTATTTCCTGGGTTGGCTCGAGGCAGGTAGAGGCCTAAACACTGGTGAGGGAAAGCAGGTTTCCTGGGTCAAGGTTGGGGTTGTGTCCCCGAGGAGAGAGGAGTCCAGCCGACCCTCCTTGGCTTGAGCCTGGCCTCTTGGGGTGGCTGAGTCAGGCCCAGGGGTGAGAAAGTGGAGGGAGATCATGGTAGGGCAGGGGGCTCTCAGAGGCCGGGAAGAGGGGAGGGTGGCCAGGGCCAGTCCAGGGGTCTTGTCCCTGCCCCTTCTCCAGGTGTCAAAAAAGACTTTGCACACAGTGTTGTCCAATCCCTCCACCAGCCCCAGGGAGTCCCCCACCCTATCCCATCCACCGTCTGAGGACAGGTCTGTCTTCAGCACAGGAACCCAGCTCTGTCTTGGTGGAACTGATCCTCAGGGGTTGGAACTCTATCCATGGTTCGAGAAGGTTCTGTTGGACCCAGCATGGTGGTTCATGACTGTAATCCCAGCAATTTGGGAGGCTGAGGCAGGCGTATCACCTGAGGTCAGGAGTTCAAGACCAGCCTGGCCAACATGGTGAAACCCTGTCTCTACTAAAAATACAAAAATTAACCAGGCATGGTCGTGGGCACCTGTAATCCCAGCTACTTGGGAGGCAGAGACAGGAGAATTGCTTGACAGTGGGAGGTGGAAGTTGCGGTGAGCTGAGATCTTGCCATTGCACTTCAGCCTGGGGAACAAGAGTGAAACTCTGCCTCAAAAAAAAAAAAAGTACTGTTTTTCTGGCCAGTAAGTGCAAGATTCTGGCCTCAGACAGACATTTGTTTATTTCTCTCATCCCACTTTCTAATCCAAACAAGACACGGTCCAAGGATCCACTGCTGGTCCTGGATACAGGCTGGACCAGAACCCAGGTCTCCTGAACTCCAGTCCATGGGCCTCCAACTGCCCCGCTCCTGCCTCTGCCAGCCCAGCCCCTCTGAGAAGGAGAGACAGGCCTTAGTCACAGACACCCCTGGATGAGACTCAAATCTGACATTCCGAGGGCTCCTGGGTGGGGCTGGTAGAGCTCTACTCCTGGAATGTGAAACCCAGGGGCCTGGACCTTTCCTGCTCTCAAAGGCTCTCCCGTCACTTGCTCTTTTGTAAATAGAGAATAAATAGAATGACTCTTCCACCTGGCACCTTTGGGGTCTTAGTTTCATCTTGCCTCAAGGAGCCCCTCCCAGAGGATAGCCAGGAATGTGGTGCCATACAGGCGTGCAGGTGTGCGGGGGGAGAGGAGGGGTGGAAGCTCTCCAGTCTGGAAACCTCTCTTTGCTGGCTGACAAAGAGGCTGTATAATTTATTTGCTCCAAGTATGTACAATTATCAGATTTACAGGGGCTGATCTCTCCCTGCAAAGGGTCTTTGGTGACCAAAGACTGGATGGTATCAACCTGAAAGAATCAAAACCATCAGAATCTAATTTAAAGAGAGTTTATTACAGCACAGATTTTGAGGATAGCACGCCCGGAAACAACAACTCCAAAGACTGGAGCCAGCACCCAGAATGTGGAACACATGGTTTCATTTCTGTAGGTAGAGAGGCCTGGCAAGGTGGCTCACATCTGTAATCCCAGGACTTTGGGAGGATGAGGAGGACCTCTTGAGCCCAAGAGTTCAAGACCAGCCTGAACAAGATGGTAAAACCCTGTCTCCATAAAAAATACAAAAGTTTGCCTGGTAGTGCATGCCTGTGGTCCCAGCAACTTGGGAGGCTGAGCTGGGGGGAGGGGATCTCTTGAGTTTGGGAATTTGAGGCTGCAGTGAGCCGTGATGGAGCCACTGTACTCCAGTGTGGGCTGACACTGAAGAGAGACACTGAGCAGGACAGAGATGGGAGAGAGACTGGACATGGGCAGAAAGAACAGGAGAGTCAGAAGGAGAGGAACCAAAGGACCAAGGGACCAGCCAGGAGCCCACCTCCCCTGACAATTGTGGAGGACCAAGTTGGGGATTCTCAGGATCCACTATGCCAGGCAGGAGTGAGCAGCTCCGCCACACAAGGCTGGAGACCCTGCCCTCGATGCTCAGTTGCCACTGCCTCGTGACAGCAATGCTGAAAGAGTGAGGTTCTGAGAGGGAAATTATTGGAAATAGATGCTCGGTGCCGCAAAGAAAAATCAGCACTGAGAGAATATTTCAGCAACAAATTTTTACTTCCTGCAGAAGGGTACCCTTGCTATCCATCGTGCCACGAGAGTACAATGAATAGAGGAAAACACACAAATTTATCCCTTACTCATTTGGGTCATCCTTACTGCTGTGTCTGATCTCTGTTGGCTGGAGCCAGACCTCACAATCTAAACTAAAACCCAGTTGGCTAACAACTTAACACTTTTCTAAACAGGTCAAAGCAATGGAGAGCTGGGACATGCCTGTGAGCACGTCCAGCACAGATATCTTGGTTAAAGTACAAGAACATAGAATGTACTACGTGCCTGTAAGCATGGCATGTCTAACAGCTGCATAGGATAGGGTTTAACAAAGAGTTATTAGCACACTTATAATTTGTTCTTTAACAGGAAAGGAAACTTTAAAGGAACTCTTCTACTTCCCACAGAAATCAAAACAGATGGAGGAAGAGAAACTAGTGGAGGAAAAAAGAAAGGTGGAGTGAGTAGAGCAGGGAGAACGGGGACTCCACCCAGGGTAGAACAGGCATGCAGCCCATCTGCTTCCCTGCACAAACAATCCCATGCAGGGGGCTGAGGCAATTGCTTGAACCCAGGAGGCGGAGGTTGCTGTGAGCCAAGATAGTGCCACTGCACTCCAGCCTGGGTGACAGAGCGAAACTCTGTCACAAAAAAAAAAAACAAAAAACAAAACTAGACCTAATTAAAAAAAAAAGTAAATAAACCTCTGGGACAGGAAGTATTAAAACATCTCATCTCACCTGCGACAAAGCCTGTCATCCGAAGTCAGGGCTGAGGGGCACTTCTGGCCTTTCATCTTCACCATGAGGGATGCCTCGGAGATGAGGGACCAGGGACAGCACTGCTCGAAGCAGACCCTCAAGGTGCAGTTTCCATACCTTTGGGTCCTGCCCAAGGGCACGACGGCATCGTCATAGCAACAGTGCTGCAGGGGGTCGTAGAACTTGTCCCCACATCTCAGGTGCGGCTGGCACAGCATCAGGTAAGGACTCATGGGGGCCACTGGAGGAGACAGAGCTGGTGAGGTCCAGATGGGGGTGGCAGGTGGGTCCCAACCTGGGTTCCCCTGGGAGCCACACTCCTCCCCCAGCTTCCCAATCCCTCCTGGGCTCACTTGGGGCTCTGGGTGAGCAGAGGAGCCTGAGGGTGCAGAGAGAGGCCAAGACAGCTGTGGGAGAGGGAAAGGGAGGAGGGGTGATCGGGAAGCCACAGACAATCCTTGGAAGCCCAGCCTGGGGAAGGGTGGCTCCGAGGGAGTCTCTGCCCTGAGTGAGGCTCTGGGAAGGGCTAGAAGCCGACCTTGCCCTGCCCTCCTGAAGAGACACACTGGGCCCTGGGGCAAGAGGGGTGCCATACAGGATATGTGCTGTGGTGGATTTAATGTCAGGTCCTTTGAGTGCCAGGAGAGGACAAATGCCCTCTCCACCCTCAGTCTCTCTGTGGTCAAGGGGTGCAGGCAGGACTCTTGGAAGAAATGGCCTTAGGGTTCAGGGCATTGTTGTTGTTTCCTGGTTTTGGAGGATTTCAGAGCTGGAGGCTCAGCTGGGGTCAGGCAGGGAAGAGGCTGCGCTGAGACTTGTGCTGTGCTATGGGGGTGACCGGCAGCAACATTTAGGAAAAGATCAGGCTGGAACCAGTGCTAGGCAAGACTTTGGGCAGTAGTCTGGGGACAGAAACAGGGCTGTGGATGGGGCTGACCCAGGGGCTGTGGGTGGGGCTGACCTGGGGGCTGTGGATGGGGCTGACCCACGAGCTGTGGATAGAGAATTGCTGTGATGGAGCCATGTCTGGGGAGAAGGCCGGGCACAGGAACAGAAGAAGAGGTGAGGTGTAGTTTGGGGTCAGGAGTGAGCCCCTGTGGTGGCTGAGATGGGAGATGGGTTCAGGTGGAAATGAGGTCCTGTCCTCACTCAGGATGTGGCCTTGGGAGCCATGGCTCCGGGTGGCTGCAGTGGAGTGAGCAGGTGATCAGCAGATCTCAGCAGCTCCTTGGCTCCTATATTCCTAGAGGAGCTCGTGATGTCGTGGGATGCCCTGCCTTCCTGCAGAGACATGCTGGGCCCTGGGGCGAGAGATGTGCCAGACAGGTTATGTGTCATAGTGGATTTGATGCCATGTCCATTGAGAGCCAGGAGAGGACTGATGCTCCCTGCACCCCCTGTCTCTCTCTTCTCCAGAATGGAGTCTTCTTTGGCAAACAGGAAATTGCAGGATGGTCCAGGGGTCGTCCTCACCCTCCCACACCCACACATCCACAGTCTTACCTCCCACCCTGTGAGTCTAGAGCTGAGACATGGACCGAGGGTTACTCTACGACCTGGT
>NW_016107611.1:2492862-2501780 GCF_001604975.1 Cebus imitator
TGGGATTACAGGCGTGAGCCACTGTGTCTGGCCCATTTTTTTTTAACAAAGGGTGTATAGTCATGTCTTCCCTCTTAACTGGTCTAAGCAAAGCAGGACAACCAAGGGGAACTTAACTGATAACAAGGGTCATTAATTAAGAAGGCACCACTGGTGGATGTGATGGCGTCTGTAATTCCAACACCTTGGGGAGGCCGAGGCAAGAGGATTGCTTGCACTCAGGAGTTCAAGACCAGTCTAGGTAACATGGCAAAAGATACAAAAATGAACTGGGCACAGTGGCACACACCTGCAGTCCCAGCTACTAAGAAGTCTGAAGCAGGAGGATGACTTGAGCCCAGGAAGCGGAGTTGAGCTGAGATCGTGCTACTACTCACCAGCTTGGGTGACACAGCCAGATGCTGTCGAAAAAAGAAATAATAATAATAATAAAAAAGATGGCAGTGATTTTTTGCCCCAACATGATTTAATTCTCCCTAGTCATCGTACAGAACAAGAAAAATAAAAACAAGGCTGGGCACGGTGGCTCACACCTGTAATCCCAGCACTTTGGGAGGCCAAGGCAGGTGGATCATCTGAGGTCAGGAGTTCAAGACCAGCCTGCCCAACATGGTGAAACCATGTCTCCATTCAAAATACAAAAATTAGCCAGGTATGATCCCAGCTACTCGGGAGACTGAGGCAGGAAAATTGCTTGAACCTGGGAGGGGGAGTTTACTGTGAGCTGAGAGCACACCATTACACTCCAGCCTGGGTGAGAGAAAGAGACTCTGTCTCAAAAACAGAGAAAAAAATATAAGAAAGTGAATTAACCTGTAATATGAGAAACGGAAGTTGTAATCATACATGACTCAGACCACAGTCACATCGCTGAAAGTGCTGTCGTGGTTCATACGGCTTTTCAATAATATTTATTTTAACAGTGATCAGACCACATCCCTACCCTGGGGAAACCCACTTCGTGAAGCACAGCATTTGGAGGAAGAGGACAGGAGGAGGAGAGAAGGAACCCAAAACCCTCATTCAGCTGCTCTGCTCTACAAACTAGAAACACTGTCAACTTCTTTTGATACAAATGCTTATGACCCATTTTTATTAAGGAATTCTGTCACTTTTGGCGATTTTTCTGAGATTTCTCTATGGCACCTGCTCCTGAAATTTTCTTTTTATTTATTTGAGACAGAGTGTCACTCTTACCCAGGCTGGAGTGCAGATCTGAGCTCACTGCAACCACTGCCTCTCGGGTTCAAGCGATGCTTGTGCCTCAGCCTCCTGAGTACCTGGGATTACCGGCATGTACGACCATGCCCAGCTAATTTTGTATTTTTAGTAGAGATGGGGTTTCACCATGTTGGCCAGGCTGATCTCCTGCATCAGCTTCCCAAACATGTTCCAGACATGTTTATCATGCTAAGGTTTCTAGTTCATGTACAAACTATACGTTTCCATTCTTTTAGACAGTCTTTGATTTATTTGATCAGAGGGTTTTAGTTTTCAGGATACAAGTCTAGTACCTTTTTTGCTTCTTTTTATTTTTTATTGTTGTTTCTTTCCTTCCTTCCTTCCTTCCTTCCTTCCTTCCTTTCTACCTACCTACCTACAGGGTCTCCATATCTCACACCGGAGCACAGTGGTGCTATCAGGGCTTATTACAGCCTTGACCTCCCAAACTCAAGCATCTCTCCCACCTGAGCCTCCTGAGTAGCTGGGACCACAGGTGTGTGCCACCACACCTGGCTAATTTTTTAAATGGAGGAAAAAGAAGAGGTGGAGTGAATAGAGTCAGGAGGACAGAGACAGGGAGACACGGAGAACAAGGACTCCTCCCAGGGCAGAACAGGCATGCAGCACCCCAGCCTCCCTGCTCCCCAGCACCCACAATCTCATGAAGGGGACAGGACTCACCTTCGACAAAGCCTGTCATCCAAAGTCAGGGCCAAGAGGCAATTCTGGCCTTTCATCTTCACCACGAGGGATGCCTCGGAGCTGAGGGACCACGGACAGCACTGCTCGAAGCAGACCCTGAAGGTGCAGTTTCTACACCCCTGGGTCTTGCCCAAGGGCACGATGGCATCGTCATAGCAACAGTGCTGCAGGGGGTCATAGAACTTGTCCCCACATCTCATGTGCCACTGGCACAGCATCAGGTAAGCACTCATGGGGGCCACTGGAGGAGACAGAGCTGGTGAGGTCCAGGTGGTGGTGGCAGGTGGGTCCCAGCCGGGGGTTCCCTGGGAAACACACTCCTCCCCCAGCTTCCCAGTCCCTCCTGGGCTCACCTGAGGCTCTGTGTGAGCAGAGGAGCCTGAGGATATACAGAGAGACCAAGACAGCTGTGGGAGAGGGAAGGGGAGGAGGGGTGATCAGGAAGCCATGGAGAATCCTTGGAAGCCCAGCATGGGGAAGGGTGGCTCCTAGGGAGTCTCTGCCCTGAGTGAGGCTCTGGGAAAAGCTAGAAGCCGACCTTGGGTGGGGGCTAGAAGCTGACCTTGCGCTGCCCTCCTGCAGAGACACGCTGGGCCCTGGGGCGAGAGATGTGCCAGACAGGTTATGTGTCATAGTGGATTTGATGCCATGTCCATTGAGAGCCAGGAGAGGACTGATGCTCCCTGCACCCTCTGTCTCTCTCTTCTCCAGAATGGAGTCTTCTTTGGCAAACAGGAAATTGCAGGATGGTCCAGGGGGTCGTCCTCACCCTCCCACACCCACACATCCACAGTCTTACATCCCACCCTGTGAGTCTAGAGCTGAGACATGGACCGAGGGTTACTCTACGACCTGGTCCCCTTCTAGATGTGAATCAGTGCGAGGGCCCAGGCCAGCAGCAGTGTGAGGCCATCCTCTGATGGGGGAGCCACATGGTGTCCAGACACAGCGGGAGCTGAGAATTCAGGAAAATCTCCCCAGTCAGCTCCAGAGGTGCCCACGGTGTGAGTTCAAGTGTCTCCCAGGTAGGGACCAAAATATCTTCATCAGCCCAGGCCTCTGAAGTACATACATTTATTTAGACTCCTCTGTCTTTGCAGATATATATAGCTAAAGACTGTAGACAAAGAGATAGGTATTATTATCAGGATTTTTATCAGGATTACAACATTTTTCATGCGTCGGCACATAGTTAACAGCAATTTTCTTATAGCAATGAGCCACTCTGCCTGGGCCCAGCTGATTTTTGGCAAAGTTGCAAAAGCAAATCAATGAAGGGAAGAGAACTTATTAACAAATGGTGCCGAGCAATTGGACATCCATAGGGAAAAAAATCAAAAGAACATCAACCTCTCTCCTCCTTCACACCTTATATAAAAACTAACTCAAAATGGATCACAGTCTGAAGTGTAAGACAAAACTACAAAAATTTTAGAAACGAACATACAAGAAGATCTTCAGGATCTAGGGCCAGGCAAACAGTTCTTAGATTTGATGTCTGAAGCACAGTTCATAAAAGGAAAAACTGAGAGATTGGATGTTATCCAAATGAAAAACTCTTGCTCAAAGAAAAACCCAGTTAGAAGGACAAATAGGCTGTAGTCTGGGAGAAGATATTTGCAAAGCACATATCTGACAAAGGACAATTCTCTAGAAAATGTGAAGAACTATAAAAACTTAATAGCAAAAAAAAAAAAAAAATCCGTTTAAAACATGGGCAAAAGTCCATGTGTGGTGGCTCATGCCTGTAATTCCAGCGCTTTGGGAAGCTGAGACAGGTGGATCACATGAGGTCAGGAGTTCAAGACCAGCCTGGCCAACATGGCGAAACTCAGTCTCTACTAGAAATAAAAAAATTAGCCAGGCATGGTGGCAGGTGCCTGTAATCCCAGCTACTAGGGGGACTGAGGCAGGAGGATCACTTGAACCTGGGAGGCAGAGGTTGGCGTGAGCCAAGATCATGCCACTGCACTCCAGCCTGGGCAACAGAGCGAGACTTCATCTCAGGAAAAAAAAAAAAAAAAAAAAGGACAAAAGGCATGAAGAGGATCTGGTGCCATGGTTCATACATGTAATCCCAGCACTCTGTGGATCCAAGGTCGGGGGATGGCTTGAGGCCAGGACATCTCCTCAGTGTATATGCTCATTTACAGGGACAATTAGTAGAAAAAGTAGTCAGAATTCGTAGAAGCAGTAGTCAAGGAGAGGGAGGGAAATATAACTTTTTTTTTTTTTTTTAATAGAGACGGGGTTTCACCATGTTGCCAAGGCTGTTCTCAAACTCCTGGGCTCAAGTGATCTCTGGGTCTTCCAAAGCTTTGGGTTTATGGGCGTGAGCCACCCTGCTAGGCCAAAAGGAATTTAAAACTGAATATGCCTCCCTCTACCACAAGAGGGAGCCGTAATCCACGTTAATATTTCAGGAGCAGGACCCAGATGTCGGAGTCAAACCAGCTCTGATGTCTTGCCAGGCTGAGGATGTAATTTAGGGACATTTAGGAAATTCAACTGAAACTCATAGAATTACCTAAATGAAAAGGTCTCTGAAGGATTTTCTTTCTCCAGTATGGTTTGCTTAATTTTGTGGCCTCAGACAGCTGCTAACATTGTTCAAGTTTGGAGGTCCCAAATATTCTGGCACCTTCAAAAAGATGAGTTTCCCTCTGGTGAAAACACTGTCACCGGCTTCTTCACACTGCCTGGGTCAAGATATTGTGTTTTGTTTTTTGTTTTGAGATAGGGACTTGCCATGTTGGCCAGGCTGGTTTGAAACTCCTGGCCTCAAGCAATCCTCCTGCCGTGGCCTCCAGGCTGGAGTGCAGTGACATGATCTTGGCTCACTGCAACCTCTGCCTCCTGGGTTTAAGACATTCTTCTGCCTCAAGCTCCCGAGTAGCTAAGATTACAGGCATCTGCCACCACACAGGCCTGGCTAATTTTTGTATTTTTTATTTTTAGTAGAGACGGGGTTTCACCATGTTGGCCAGGCTGACCTCAAACTCTTGACCTCAAGTGATCGGCCTGCCTGGACCTCCCAAACTGCTGGGATTACAGGCATGAGCCACCCCGCTGGGTCGTTTCCCACCTTCTAACCTCCCATACAGGTTAGATTATATGTGGGAACTACCCATGGGACCATCCCTCGTGGGCACCACCGCTTATAACAGAGAAAGCTCCTAGCAGGTATAGCTGACTAATGAACCCTTAGCCTCTGCCTTCGAAATTATTGGAGCTCCCACACTGATATGTGACTTTGCAGTAGAGGATCTGAGATATATATGTGTGTGTATATACCTATATACATACATATACATACACACATGTACATATACACACATACATATATGTGTGTGTGTGTGTATATATATATATGAGTGATACATATATCACTCTGTCTCTGTCGCCCATGCTCAAGTGCAGTTTGTGATCTCAGTTCACTGCAACCTCCACCTCCTGGGTTCAAGCAATTCTCCTACCTCAGCCTTCCAAGTAGCTGGGATTACAGACATGGACCACCACACCTGGCTAACTTTTGTGTTTTTAGCAGAGTAGCTCCTCTCCTCCTGACTCTCCTGTTCTTTCTGCCCGTATGCAGTCTCTCTCCCATCTCTGACTATCTTTGTCCTGCTCAGTGTCTCTTCAGTGTCAGCCCAGACTGGAGTACAGTGGCTCAATCATGGCTCACTGCAGCCTTGAACTCCAAACTCAAGAGACTCCACCTCTCCCCAGCTCCCAGCCTAGGGCAGTGCATTCAGTCCAGAAAGGGCGGTGCACTAGCATCTTTTATCCTGCTGTCTACATGTTACAGATGCTCCACATCAGTCCAGAAAGGGCAGCATCTTTTATCCTGCTGTTTCCATGTTGTGGATGTTCTATATTAGTTAGAAATTGTGGCTTACAGGACTGGGGCTCCTTCTCCCATCCAGCCTCTCCTCCTAGCGTGGAAGTTATACACCAAGTTTAGTAGGTCAAGCACACTGGGCTTCATTGATACAGTGGCATTGATACACCCCCACCCCCTGAGCCTCCCAAGGAGCGGGGATCACAGGCATGCACTACCAGGTGAATTTTGGTATTTTTTTGTAGAGTTGGGATTTCACCATCTTGTTCAGGCTGGTCTTGAACTCTTGGGCTTAAGGAATCCTCCCTCTTCATCCTTCCAAAGTCCTGGGATTACAGGTGTGAGCCACTTTGCCAGGCCTCTCTGCCTACGGAAATGAAACCCTCCGTTTCCCATTCTGGGTGCTGGCTCCAGTCTTTGGAGTTGGTGCTTCCAGGCGTGCTTTCCTCAAAATTTGTGCTGGAAGAAACCTTCTTTAAATTAGATTCTGAGGGTTTTGATCCTTTTAGGTTGATACCATCCAGTCTTTGGTCACCAAAGACCCTTTGCAGAACCGCTGAGCCACTGGACTGGACTGGAGCTGGTGTCAGGGACAGCAGCCAGCTTCCCCTTCGGCGATGCCTTTGCTCTACAGCTGGAACACTGGGAGTGGGTGGTAGCTGCTAGTCTTCTCCGTTTGCCTTTTCTTGCATGGAACCTCTGCCGCATGAGCAAACTCAGGCAGTATCAATGAAGCCCAGTGTGCCTGACCTACTAAACTTGGCGTATAACTTCCACGCTAGGAGGAGAGGCTGGATGGGAGAAGGAGCCCCAGTCCTGTAAGCCACAATTTCTAACTAATATAGAACATCCACAACATGGAAACAGCAGGATAAAAGATGCTGCCCTTTCTGGACTGATGTGGAGCATCTGTAACATGTAGACAGCAGGATAAAAGATGCTAGTGCACCGCACTTTCTGGACTGAATGCACTGCCCTAGGCTGGGAGCTGGGGAGAGGTGGAGTCCCATTTTCTTGTCCATGACTGTCCAGATTAGAGCTTCAATTACACAGAGTTGGCTGGGGATGTGGAGAGTAGGGGTAATTTGTGGCTTAAATGCTCTCAGACTCTGGCTGCTCTGTACAGATTGAGTAGAATTTCTTGAATAAACATTTCTTCATTTGCTGTATGCCCTTAGGACAATTTCCTGATACTTAATTAGCTGATTTTATTTAAAAAAACATTTTCATCAGTTAAATGGTTGTTTGGCTGGGAGGAGGGCTCCCATGCTCGTCACACTGGCATCTGGAAGTCCTGCTTTGTAGTTTGAAATCTTTTGTGTGTAAGTCTATGATCCATTTCAAATTAATGTTCACATTTCGTGTGAGATAAGGGCCACAATACATCCCCCCATATAGATAGGTATTAAAAGGACTAATCTTTTCCTGGTGAGTTGTAGTGGTACATTTGTCAGAAATCACTGATTGTCTATGTGTGAATCTGTATCTGAACTCTGTTTAATTCCATTGATAACGTTATTTTCCTTGTGCAATACCACACTCTAATTTATTATAGTTTTATAAAAAATTCCCGATCTTTTAGGGTAAGTCCATAACTTTGTTTAGTTTCTTCAATATTATATTGGCTATCTTATCATTTTCTGATAATTTTTAAAAAATTTTTTGTGCAACTAGAGTCAGGGTGTCACTGTGTTGTCCAGGCTAGTCTTGAGCTTCTGGGATCAAGCTATCCTCCTGCCTTGGCCCAAAGTGCTAGGGTTACGGGTGTGAGCCACCACACCTGGCCATCATTTTCTGATACAATTTAGAATCAGTTTGTTAAGTTTTACAAGACCTTGCGGTTATATTTATTGAATTTGCCTTGAATTTATAGATCGATTGGGGGAACATTGACATCTTTATTACATGGACTCTTCCAAAGCATAAACATAGTATGTTTCCCATTTATTTAGGTCTTCTTTAATATCTTTCAGCAGAGTTTTGCAGAGGTCTCTCACCTTTCTTTAGATTTGATTCTAGGTATTTGCTATTTCTGATGTCACTGTAAATGGTAATGGAGGATTGGCTTCTATCTAAACCCATAAAACAAACCTCAGCAAGTTCTAAAGTATTGAAATTTCACAGAGTATGTTCTCTGACCATAATTTGATCAAACTACAGATTATAGAAAGATCTGCAAGCACTTGGAAGCTAACGAACACATCTCTAAATAACTCATGGTTTAAAGATGAGTCTCGAAGTGTTGAGAAATGCTGAGTGTGTGATGGAATGTATCGTTTGCTAGGAAGAATGAACACAAGGAGAAGCTAGCCACCCGCCCCCCCACCAAGTAGAAAACTACTTGAGGTATTCTAAAGTGGCAGGATAATGTATAAATATCATACACCAGTTAAAGCAATTCTTTAAGCACGGGACATCTGACCCTGCCCCCGTGAATCCCTCGTGGAGAATACTTTTTAGTTTGTCGGTGATCAGTGGGAAGCAGGCACCAGCTGCCTACTTGGTATATTTTGTGTTATAAGAAAATACGAAACATCTGTTTGTTAGTAATCATCACCTGTTCAGAGAGAATAAATGCGGGGGTCAGAGTCTGCTCGAGGCCCTCAGCCCGGAATGCTGTCCGCCCCTGAGGCTTTCAGCCTGAAAGGCTGTTGACCCCCCCAGCTAGACCCACTTTGCTGTTCTATCCAGGTGTCTGCTTCTCAATTCCTTCAGCGCTGCCTGGGTGGGGTTCTCTATAGGAGAGCTGGTTCTTGGTATCAAAGATTTAAAAAAATATATTTAACTTAATGAAATGACAATACAATATGTCAAAATTTGTGAAAATATATAAAGCAATGCTAAGTAGGAAACTGATTGCACTAAATAGTTGTATTAGAAAAAAGGAAAAATAAGGCAGGAGAATCACTTGAACTCAAGAGGCGGAGGTTGCAGTGAGTCGAGATTATGCCACTGCACTCCAACCTGGGCAACAGAGTGAGACTCCATCTTTAAAAAAAAGGAAAAAATTCTTGACAAAATATTTGCAAATGAAATTCAGCAATATAAAAAATAATTACACACCATGACTATGTAGATTTTATTCTAGAATGTAGGCCTGGCAGAATATTTCAAAAATCACTCTCTTTTTTTTTTTTTTTTTTTTTTTTTT
>NW_016107611.1:2502000-2511195 GCF_001604975.1 Cebus imitator
TGGGTTCAGGCAATTCTCCTGCCTCAGCCTCCTGAGTAGCTGGGATTACAGGCATGTGCCACCATGCCCAGCTAATTTTTGTATTTTTAGTAGAGACGGGGTTTCACCATGTTGACCGGGATGGTCTCGATCTCTTGACCTCGTGATCCACCCGCCTCGGCCTCCCAAAGTGCTGGGATTACAGGCTTGAGCCACCGCGCCCGGCCTTCAAAAATCACTCTCAATGTAATGCACCATATTAACAGGCTAAAGAAGAAAAATGACATGATCACATCAGTTGATAATGAAGAAGCATCTAACAAAATTTAACACCTATTATGATAAAAGCTCTTAGAAAAATAGAAATGGAGGGAAGTTTGTTTAGGAGTCTAAGAATGTGGTGAAGTTTACCAGTTGGGCAAAGGATGGAGCAGCTGTTAAAGACTAATCATGATTAAAATTAAGATTATTAGGAAGGAGGAAGGAAGCTGAGTAAGGTTAGCAAGGAGAGAATGGGGTGCGGAATTGTAGAGATGGAGTTTCACCACGTTGGCCAGGCTGGTCTCAAACGCCTGACCTCAGATAATCCACCCGCCTTGGCCTCCCAAAGTGCTGGAATTACAGGCGTACACCGCCGCGCCCAGCCTGACTTCTGATTCAAGACGGCTTTCATAACACTTGTTTATCTACCTTAAATTATTTGCTTAATCATTATAATAACAGCCAGCTGATTTCCATTGTCTCTTGTCTCTCCATGTTTGGTAAGGCTCATTTAGCAAAACCACGGCCTTATTTCAATTCAGTTCTCTATCCTCCTCCTACATCTTTGAAGATACGGCTAGAGAAAAATACAAAAGCACAGTGAGGCAAGTTGTGGCGGGTGGGGGGTGCACGGCAGCATATTCAAGCTTATGTACATGGCATTTGAGGTCCGGGCATGGAAAAACACTGAGGCACTGTGTGTATGTTATTTGTGTTTGGGAATGAAACTCCTTGACCCTGAAAACAGGACAGGGAGTGGAGTGTGTGGTGTGATAAGGAACGCTGAAAACAGCCTCCTGAAAATGCAGTTTGAGTGTATACAAGGTCACAGTTACCTCAGTAACTCACCTCAAATGACCATCTAGTGTATGCTTGTAGTTAATATAAGCCCTTTCAATTAAATGCTTGGTGGACGGATGCTGGGGCAGACTCTCAGAAGAGCTACCCCTTAGCCCTGCTCAGCTGGAACTGTCTGAGTACTTCATTCTCGGCATTCACTGTAAGCCGTAAGCTCTACAAATGGTGACCCCCGACGTGATCGCCTTGAATTTACACATGAAGGAGGAGAGCTCATCAATTTTTGGGGAATCCTGGTAAGGGACAGTCCTGACTCCCATCAGAAGGACGGGATACATGCGTAAAATATCAGGGGCTAGGTTATCATGTTCAAGAAATGACCAAAGAGCAGAAAGTATTTTTTAAAACAGTGCAACAGCTACTTAAGACTATCCAGTGCACTGTAGAACCTGGAGCTGTACACAGGCTTATGATCTTACTTCGGCAGGAATGCCCCCTTGGTTTCCTGGTCAAGGAAACTTAGACTTAGGGTTATGGGAGCAGGTACGTTGCTGCCTAAAAAGAGGATATGAGCAAGGTCATTTTACGTACTAATGTTACTATTCTGACCACCTGGCGCTAGTACGCTCTGTGTTGGATCCTCTACCACCTGGTCATTCTCTAGCCTCTTACTGCCACATGTAGTCTTCCTTCCTCTCAGGGTAAGGGCAGCAACAGGGGCAGGCTATTAAAATGAGAGGCTGCCCAAGGAGCCCGGAGCAGATGGGGAGAAACGGGCCATAGCTCTACTTTCCCAAACTCAATTCTAAGATATTCCAGGTAAAGGCTAACGCAGGAAAATGGCCAACACCTAAGGACATTTTTTAAAGTTTTCTGTTTTTTCTTTTCTTTTTTTTTTCCACACTTAAGCTAACTCAATGCAGGTTTATGATCCTGGCCACTTGCAGTCACATTCTAATGACTTTCAAGGGCCAAAACATGGTTAAAATCACTTAAAATATTCGTCTCTTCCATGCCTTAGTTTAAGAGGTAGGCTTTATCTTTTGCCATTTCTGTATTTTATGTGCTATTTACCTGTCTCATCCCTCTAAACATATATGATAATCTGCAGATTTAATAGCTTCTCTCTCATAAAGGGGCGCCAACATTGCGTTCATTTATTAAGATATGACCCTGCTACTTTTTTCCTACCATTAAGCAAGGAACAAGTTCACACTCTCTTAGCTTGTGATCTTGATCGGCAGGTCGCAATGGCTGACTTTATTGGTATCAGCTTCCATTTACCAGCCTGTCAGCTCCTGAACATTTTACAAACTGTGCCTGTTACATCTGTGTCCATTGTTGTCTCTGAGCCCTTGCTTCCCGCCACTATTGTCTTTACAGATGATTCAGAAAAAAACTTAAAGGACAGCTATAGTGTGGTAAAATGACGTGCAAAATTGGCAACACGAAATCCGGGAACATTTCAAAACCATGCAGCAGGCAGAGTTAGGTGCCCTAATGTGGGTAACACCCCCCATGGGCACCGAGGAAGGAGAACTGTGCAGGCCCCAGGCACAATTAGTGCCTGAAGTATAACTCACTGCTTACTTATATCTAGCTTATGTATATAATCATACTTAGTCCCATATAATCTTTGTATATAATCATATAACTTACTGCTTACTATATATAGCTTATATATATAATCATACTTAGTTCCATATAATCTTTCTATGTAATCATATAACGGATGTAGTCGGAGCTGTACCGACACATTTAGTGCTGATTTATAGACTCCTTCTGTATAACCATATAGT
The DNA here is from genome assembly GCF_001604975.1 of Cebus imitator. Classification (NCBI taxonomy): domain Eukaryota; kingdom Metazoa; phylum Chordata; class Mammalia; order Primates; family Cebidae; genus Cebus; species Cebus imitator. The sequence continues at coordinate 2,504,838 of NW_016107611.1, forward strand.
AGTTTGTAGTAGGAGGAATGCCTAGAGCAGTCACAGAACAGAAGCAGTACATGGGAAAACAGCCAGACCAGGACAAGAACCAAAGACCCAGGCGGTGGAGTCCCTGCCCGAAAGGGCATATGCTGTATGCAGGCTTAGAGCAAGAGCCTCTTCTCCTGATAAAGGAGTTGTAGTACCTTGCATCCAGTTCCTGTAGAAAGTAGGCCTCAGGCCTGAGATCCTGCAAATAAGCAAGGGAGAAGAACCCCTCTGGTGTGACCAGTCACCGCGCTGTACACACTGTCAGTCTTTTCTCACTTCTGTGCTAGCTCAAATCATCCTCCCATAAATATCTTAAAAGAAGAGCACAAGTCTGTCAGCTCCCACTGCATTGGCTTATTATTAGAAACCCATTGAAGTCTCCAGCCCCCAGATAAGAAGTGTTGTTCACAACACCTGTTGCACACAGCCCACCTCCTTGCTTCAGTGACCTAATGGGGGTGGCCCCCTTTTCTGTACACAACCCTCTACTACTGCACATGGCCCACCTCTCTGCCCAGGTGACATAATGGGGTGGGCTCCTCACTTGTGACTCACGTGATTATGTATGCCCTATCACTAAGCCTGTAGGTGATGACCTCACTTATGACCCTTCCCCCTGCTTGTACCTAATAAATACAGATGCTTTTGGGCATCTGGGGCTTCGCTGATCTCCTCTCACAGGTTATATCCCCCCACCTCCACCACCAAGTCCAGCTGCTCTTCACCAGTTCTTCAGTGTCCTGTCTCTTTACTTCTTGGATCCTGCACTTCAGCACAGCATAAGGGACATCCCACGACCCTGTGGGGCCAAGAGCCCTACATCTGGTGCCCAACTTGTGGGTTCCTTATTGCTATGTCTCAGCCTAGCTGTTGGAGTTTCTTCAATGAACAAATTCAGCTCAGGATCCCTGGGTGTCTGGTAAGAAAAGTGATTTTATTCCTTCTAATGCTCACAGATATCTTGGGGTAACTATGGGACAAGCCGGCTCCAAGTATGCCTCCTATCTTTCTTTCCTTAAAACTATTCTAAGACATGGGAAGTGTCCGTGCCTTCAGACAAGCTTGTTTAGCTCTTTGAATTAGTAGAACCTCTATGCCTGTGGTTTCCAGCTGATGGATCTGTGGAATTAAAGGACTGGAATAATATAGGTAATCTCCTTAAAATAGCTAGAAAGGTGGGGGATGTGGCAGCTCCCTCAGCCCTAGCAACTTAGGCCACTGTTTGAATGCCGCTTGAAACTTTGCCATCAGATGACTTTATTATGGATGATTTCCCTTTACTTTCTGCATACGAAGTTGAAGAGGTTTTTACTAGCCTTTGACTCTCCATCGCCTTAACCTGCTACTCAGCCTGACACTGCTACCTCTCCTACCTCTCCCATTGCTGCCGCTCAGTTGCCTCCACCCTTTTCTGATCTTATTGCTGAACTACAACCCCCTATTTATTCTGCTTCTTCTCCTATGACTCTTTGGCGCCTACAATGGTTGTAGCCATTCCCAATAATGTGATGTATCAACAACCGAGAAAGTCGGTTCCCCAGGAACAAAACTCGGTCCAAAAGGACACCCACAGATATGAGGAAATGCATCTGCACTCCTGTCTCTCCTTCTGCCCCTCCTTTTCCACCTACTGGCCCGGGCCAGAGTGCCCCCAAAAACTCTCCTTTTCCACCTGCTGGCACAGACCAGAGCGCCCCCAAAACCTGTCACGGTGCAGAATTGAGCATCCCCAAATGCTGTCATGGTGCAGGGTTGAGCACCCCCAAACGCTGTCACGGTGCGGAGTTGAGCACCCCCATAATCTGTCATGGTGCGGCGTTGAGCACCCCCAAAATCTGTCGCAGTGTGGAGTTGGTCACCACTAAATGCTGTCACGATGTGAAGTTGAGCACCCCAATAATCTGTTACGGTGCGGATTGAGCACTTCCAAACGCTGTCACGGTGTGGCGTTGAGCACCCCCAGATGCTATCATGGTGCTGAGATGATCGCCTCTAAAAGCTGTCATGGTGCAGAGATGTGCGCCCCCACTGGCTCCCTCAGCATGAATCCCGGCACCCCCAATATTTCTTCTTTTTTTTTTTTTTTTTTTTTTGAGACGGAGTTTCACTCTTGTTACCCAGGCTGGAGTGCAATGGCGCGATCTCGGCTCACCACAACCTCCGCCTCCTGGGTTCAGGCAATTCTCCTGCCTCAGCCTCCTGAGTAGCTGGGATTACAGGCACGCACCACCATGCCCAGCTAAGTTTTTGTATTTTTAGTAGAGACGGGGTTTCACCATGTTGACCAGGATGGTCTCGATCTCTTGACCTCGTGATCCACCCGCCTCAGCCTCCCAAAGGGCTGGGATTACAGGCTTGAGCCACCGCGCCCGGCCCCCAATATTTCTTCTAATGCTTCTTCTCATACTGTGGAATCCTGCTCTGTTTCTCAAGTCACTACAGGGGATCCTATTAAAACTACACAGGCTTATCCGGTTATAGTTGACCCCCTATTACAGGGAAATAATATAATGCCAGCAGTCAATAATAAACCTGCCCCCCATTCCCCCCTCCACCACTTCCTAATGCTGACGTGCCTGCCGGTAACTGGGAGGACCAGCCTCAGCCAGAAGTGCCTGTACAACCTCCCCCATTCCACAGCCCCCTGCCGGCTCAGCCTCAGGTCCCACCAGAACAAGGGCTGCTGGCTTTTGCAGTCATCCTTAAACCTGAACCTTTAATCCTAATCAAAGTTTAGTAAATCCTGTTACTTGGCAAATCTTTATGCTTCCTTTTCTTAAGGGCTTTGAAAAATCTGTTCAGCAATATGGAACCAATTCCCCTGTTGTCCGTGCCTCCGTAAAATCTATTGCAAAAGGGCAACGGCTGATTCCTAACGACTGGGAAACGCTTCCGGAGTCAGGACTCTCTCATTCCCAAAATTTACAGTTTAAATGGCAAATGCTTCCTGACTTCTGAGCAGTTAACAGAGTCATTCAGCCCATGGAAACTTTATAACCAGGCCTCCCTCCCCCCTTGATGATACGAAAATCCTGGCCTTTACTTATTATTGACTTAAAGGATTGCTTTTTTGATATTCCTCTGGCTTTGCAGGACTGTCATAAATTAGCCTTCACAATCACAACGAGATGAGGTGTTTGCTGAAAGCAAATAGGTTATAGAATGGATAGTGAAAGACATATTTTTTCAGGTGGAGTTTTGCTATGTTGCTCAGGCTGGTCTTGAACTCTTGAACTCAAGTGAGCCTCCTACCTCAGCCACCTGAGTAGCTGGAATTTCAGGAATGTGCCACTGTGTCTGGCTTGAAAGAATAATTTTTTTTTTTTTTTAATTAAGACGGGGTTTCACCATGTTGGTGAGGCTGGTCTTGAACTCCCGACCTCAGGTTATGCGCCTGCCTTGGCCTCCAAAGTGTTTGAATTACAGGAGTGAGCCACCACACCCAGCCGAAAGAAGAAATTTTTAAATGCCAGCATTAGCCTCAAGGCCAGTTGCTGAAACAAGGACTAAGTTAGACTTTTATATAATATTCCTCACTTTGATGTGAATATATTTTCTTTTTCTTTTTCAGACATGGGTCTGTCATGCCGACTGGAGTGCAGTGGCACAATCTCGGCTCACTGCAACCTTTACCTTCCAGGCGCAAGTGAGCCTCCTGCTTCAGCCCCCTGAGTAGCTGAGACTTCAGGTATATACCACCATGCCTGGCTAATTTTTGTATTTTTGGCAAAGACAAGGTTTCACCACATTGCCCAGGTTGGTCTCAAACTCCTGGACTCAAGTGATCCTTCTGCCTTGGTCCCTAAAGTGCTGGGATTACACATATGAGCCAACGTGCCTGACCAATGTGAATATATTTTCTATATTAACTGATTCCTCTGCTGCTTGTCTCAGTACCTTCATACCCCTCTATGTAAATAGTTTATATTGGTCGATCCTTGGTATTTACAGTGTGAAATGGTAAGAGAGGCTGTTAATCACCTGGGAGGCAGACAATGCATTTTCAAACCTCCCTTCTGTAGGGAAGATTAAAGGTCTTCGGGTCATAAAACTAGTAGTTGCAACACATTAGGTGGAAAATAGTGTTGCTGCCAGCTTTATTTGGAAGTTGAAAATGTCTACGATGAGTGTCAATGGATGCTTATTTTTGAATGGGGTGGACTGTGTTAGACCTTCTATTGTCAACTTGTCCCCAATACTCTCCCTTCTGGGCCCCATATTTAAAAGCACTTGAATATGGGGCCAGTGATTTTCCAGATCAGGTGGGCCAGGTGCAGTGGTTCACAACTGTAAGCCCCGCACTTTGAGGCTAAGGCAGGTGAATCACCTGAGGTCAGGAGTTTGAGACCAGCCTGACCAAGATGGCAAAATGCTGTCTCTACTAAAAATACAAAAATTACCTGGACGTGGTTGTGGGTGCCTGGAATCCCAGCTACTCGGGAGGCTGAGGCAGGAGCATTGCTTGAACCCAGGAGGCAAATGGAGGTTGCAGTGAGCCAAGATCGTGCCATTGCACTCCAGCCGGGGTGACAAAGCAAGACTTCATCTCAAATATATATATAGTGTAGCAAGGAAAAGGTGCTTTAAAATTTTAATTCCTTTGATCAATATGGCTCCTCCTTCTGTCTCCTCTTTAACAGCCAGCCTGGATCTGCCCTGAGTAGGGTGACTGGTCCTCTTCTTATAAGTCTGAAGAAGCATGATGGGATTTATGAATCTGGGCCACCCATTATCCCTATGCCAACGTCAGGCAGGCACAATTGCCCTCTTAGAGACATTTCATCTCCTTGGGCCTTATCACTATCAGAAGGTAAAGCACAAAGCAATCTTCCATGTTGTATGTTGTATTTACAACAGCTATAGGAGCTTGGAGTTTGGGGATTGTAAAAAAGTGTGGCTTTGGGGCCCTTCTCTGGCATCCAGAGGCAGCATGTCATATCCATTGGTCCCATATACACAGTTTTCCAGATTGACACCGAGGTTCTCCAGGAAACAGTGCATAAAAATCCCGTCACAATCACAAGGCCCCAGCTACTTGCAGCAAACCCACCAGGATGTGGGACAGGGAGCAAGTTGCCCTCCTTAAGGACGAAAGTGGCCCCATACAGGGCTGTCGGGGCACTCGCACCCCCTGGTAGATGTGGTGTACAGTGCAGGGTGGAGCGAGGCTTCTCAGAGTGTGAACCTAAGGAGTCCTCGCACTGAGGAGAGAAAAGTCGCCAGTGCTAGGATCACATGATAAACATTAATACCATTAAGAACCAAACACCATGTTTCCAGAGTGTGCCATTTGCTAGACACTGTGGCAACGAGCTTTAATACATCATCAGCATTTACTTACAAAGCCCTGGGAGTCCAATGTCTGTTTTACAGATGAGAAAGTTGAGGCATCACTTCTCAGCTACAAGTCACACATACTGAGTTCCTCACCTCACAGTTCTCACAACACAGAGCGAGAAACAGTTCTGTCACAATCAATCCATGTTTGTGTAAAGTACTAGGAAAAAAATGCAGAGGTAGAAACTTGCAGTTGCTGGTAGGTGGGTGATGTGTCCCAGAAGGTCCCTTGGAGAAGGTGACATTCCTGCCGAGATCTTCAGAACCATCTGTGGTATGGCCCATGGAGGAAAGAATTTCAGGCAAGAGAAACAGTCAAAGCAAAGGCCCTGAGACAGAGAGCAGTGATCACCTAGTGGGACAGAGAAAGGCATTGAGACTGGGGTGAGGTGAGGAGGAGCAGGAGGTGTGGGGAGGCAGAGGGTTAAATCCCTCAGGGCTGAGGTCCAGGTAGGGTAATAACATTGGGTACTTCTGAGCAGTCCTTGACCCTGTTCTCAGCACTGTGTATACATTTATCCATTTGAACTTTTCTAAAATGTCATGGACTGTTTGGATCCTTCCGGTACAAGTAAGGAAACTGAGGCACAAAGTAAAGGAAGTGGCATGAATTCTGAAGAAGCATGGAGGGAATTTATGGAAATGGGCCACCCATTATCCCTGTTAGTATCTGGCAGAGCTGGGGTGTGAATCTAAGACATTTTTGAGATGAGAATCTGAACAGGCTACAACATACTTCTATTTGTAGTGCTTGTCAGCATGACAATAATGGGTTTTATCCCTGACATGGATGTCTCTGTGATGGAGACACTTAAAGCCATTTTATTTCCTCTGGCCCCTTCACGGTCATTCTCAAAGTTTTGCCTTTTCCTCAAGTTGAAGACAAAGAATTTTAGCATCCAGTTTGTACATTGAAATACCGGAGGAGTATAGAACCACACACCTTTTTACTCACCTTAAGTGTCATATTTTTCTTTCTTTCTTTTCTTCTTCTTCTTCT
>NW_016107611.1:2511335-2552932 GCF_001604975.1 Cebus imitator
TTTTTTTTGAGATAGAGTCTCACTCTGTCACCACCCAGGCTGGAGAGCAGTGGCATGATCTCAGCTGCAACCTCCGCCTCCTGAGTTCAAGCAATTTTCCAGCCACAGCCTCCCGAGTAGCTGGGACTGCAGGTGTGTGCCATTGTGTCTGGCTACTTTTTGCAATTTTAGTAGAGACGGGGTTTTGCCATGTTGGCCAGGCTGGTCCCAAACTCCTGACTTCAGATGATCCATCCACCTTGGCGTCCCAAAGTGCTGGGATTACATGCATTAACCACCGCGCCTGGCCAATTGTCACATTTTTCTTCTTGAATGTCACATAAGAGCAATATTTCCTTCAGGTATCTAATCACAACCACCACCAAAAGTCTAGTTCAATGAGATCGGTCTTTCCATGGAGAATTCATGTAGAAATCCTTGATCCCACATTTGTCAAGTAGAAAGTTTTCCAGAAAATCAGATACCATGTGTTATGAAAGAAAAGAAAACATTTGGTCATGAAAAACTAAGGATTCACAAGACCTCAAGGGAGAATCTATAAAGAAGTGAATGAATGAAGAGATACTTCCCAGCTTAAGAATGAAGCAGGAGGCAGAGGATGACATTTGACTCAGCAAAGAGTCTGTACGTGGTCTGAATGTCCATTCCTGGCCTATGTGAAAAACCCTGTGAAAGATGTTTTGTACAATTACTTTGGCCATATAGGATGACAAGCAAATTTGTTATCCAGTGACTACCTTAAAAGAAAGCAATAATGGAAACTCGTGGATAGTGGGAGGCACCTCACTCTATGCCTGTCCTCTGATGTTCATGTTTCCTGCCTTTGCCTGACAGCTCACCTACCTCCCAGCACATGGCCCGAGGTACGTGTTCAGCACCATGGACAGCGCCCCATTCACCCTGGGTCTGGTGGCCGCTCGTTGTGTGAGGATGAAGGCAAGTGAGAAGTTTCTCACCCTGGGATGCAGAGAGCTCTGGGAAATGTCTAAGGAATGTGTCCTGGGGTGGCAGAGTCAGATCTGAATAAAAAGTCTTAATGAGTCCTCAGGGGGCTGAAATTAGGGAGCTCTGCAGGGACCTCACAGCCCAGAACCATTGTTAAACAAACTATGTGTCAATGCAAGCAGCCTGTGTCATCTTTCCTGAACCCTAGCCTTAGAATATGAGATCCCAAACAACCTGAGCCCTGTTGGGACCTCCACCACTTCCCAAGCCCACCTGTCCCATTACATAGCCACTAGTGGTGGGGATGGGTAGATTAGGACTCTCCCAAACAGGGCTTCAGTTGCTTCCAAAGGGTGACTTTGAAGAGACCAGAAAAAACAATGATAACGCCAGCATTTCCTAATGGGCTGGAACAGAAAATTGAAGAGGTTTGGGGGTGTTTTTCTGATGACTGTCAAGAAAGACCTCAACCTAGGTATCCTAGAGACATCTCATTTTCCGGTCCAAATTTGACATAAAAGTGGTTTAAATGATGTGCAAATTCATGAAGCATTCCATTAAAAAAATTAATAAAAAGGCCGGCACCATGACTCGTCTTTCCAGTCCAAATTAAAAAAAGAAAAGTGGTTTAAAAATTAATAAAAAGGCCGGCGAGGTAACTCACACCTGTAATCTCAGCACTTCGAGAAGCTGAAGTGGGCAGATGACTTGAGGCCAGGAGTTGGAGACCAGCCTGGGCAATATGGAGAAACCCCGGCTCTGGCCACCCATCTTGTGTGCTGTGTCTCTGGGTTTCCCAAAAAACACCTGTCCATTCTCTCTGTGTACCCTTCCTGCCTGAGCTATGCAGCACATTCCCAGGCCCTCCCTGGAGTCTGTGCCTCGTCTCTCACTTATCTCTCCTGTCCCTCTCATCCTGCTCTTTAAGCTCTGAGATTCTTTCCCCCACTCGGTCAATTCTGCTATTAATACTTTTGATTATATTCTGAAATTCTGGAAGTGAGTTTTTCAACTCAATCAGATCAGTTTGGCTCTTTCTTAAAATGATCATTTCATCTTTCACCTCCTGTATCGTTTTATTGTATTCCTAGAATGCTTGGATTGGGTTTTGATTTTCTCCTGAATCTCAGTGATCTCTGTTCCTGTTCATATCATCAGTTATTTTCCTGTCATTTCAAGCCATTTCAGCCTGGTTAAAAACCATTACTGGAGAATTAGTGCAGACACCTGAAGCTCAGAAGCCATTCTGGCTTTTTGAGTTGCCAGAGTTCTTTTGCTAGTTCTTTCTCATCTGTGTGGGCTGACGTTCCTTCAGTCTTTGAAGTTGCTGTCTGTTGGATGGCTTGTTGTTTTTGTTGCTTTTATTTTTATTTTTATTTTCGCTTTTATCTTCTTTGATGCTCTTGGGGGGTTGACTGTGGTTTAATGTAAAACGTAAAAAGTAGAATTCCCCCTAAGAACCCATTACAACCAAAATAAAAGAGCCCCTATTGGATATTGTTAAGTACCTCTACCACTGTTAAACATCAGGTAATAACTGCTTGGGTACACCTATCAATGGTGAAACCTGTTTCTTATGAGTCACAGACACAAAGGAAGGACAGCATGACCTACATCTGAAGAGCTGTGCAAGACCTCCACTACCTACCTAAAAGAATCAACACTCAGCCAGAAGTGGTAACATGATGCTCTGGGTGGCAATGGGAGCATTGATTTTTCTCTTTTTCCCAAATGTAATGCTTCTGTTGTGTCATTTTAGCCTGCTGCCTTTTCCTGGGAAACATCTCTTTTGTCCTTGTTGGGTGTAGAGGCCAGTCTAGGGCCAAACTGGACACCACGTTGTCACTGTTAATCTTGTTTGCTCTCTCACTTACCCTGAGCTAGTGCAGATGGGAACATAACTCTATAGTAAACAGAAAAAATTATGGCATCTGGGAGTCATCTTCATGGTTGCTAGATTTGTCATCAACATCCCCAGAGAATTTTGTCTGTCCTATCTGGAAAAGATTCATGGCCATCCCCCTAGACCTTCTGACTAACCATAGTGATCCCAAAGTACCTAAACTCCTACTTAGTAAGTGAAACTCTCCCCAACTTAACAGAGTCCACATAAACCCACTCCTCGCTATTACATGGACTGGGAAGGTGGCTGTTTCCCAAATTGGTGCACGTGAAGTGCACTAGTGATTCAGTCTTTCGTAATCTTTTGTTCAAGGAGTGTGGAGAATGTCTTTATGTGTCCTATCAAGGTTTTCTAAACTCACATGGCACCTTGGATTCCCCAGAGAACCAGCGTTTCTCCCCAGATTGCTTTCATCCTGTGGGAATGGTGTTCAGAAACCCAGATCTCCTCCGGGTACCCCCACCTTCCCATCCACTGCCCCAGAGTTGTGTCTTCTCTGTCATTCCATATTTACAACTTTATTCTTCTGCAGAAAAACCATAGTTCCTCCCCCAAATCAAACTATTGTTTGTTTTCATTGTCTCAGTCCTACCCTCAAATAGTTACACCACATGAAAATTTGCATTTGTATTGTCTGATTCATTGACCTTTCCCATCTGACTGCCTATGGTATTTCTTACCACCATTATTTATTTATTCTCCTGTATTTTCCTCTAATATTCGATCTGCTCCTCCTTTGACATTGATTACTGTTATCCAAATGAATTTATGACTTCATGAGTGGTGTGAAATTGGGATCTATATTGTTTTCTGTAAGTTAGTATCCAGTTGGCCAAGGAGATCTTTCCACATTCCATGCTTCCCTCTGATCTGAAAATGAATTTTCATCACATCATAAATGCAGAAATACAAATTCCTCAGGTTGTCTTTGTTTTCAGAGTCACCCGGGCTGAAGTGCAGTGCTACAGTCTCAGCTCACTGCAGCCTTGATCTCCTAGGCTCAAGAAATCCTCCCTTCTCAGCCTCCCGAGGTAGCTAGGATTACAGGCACGCACCGCCGCAACCAACTGATTTATTTTTATTTTTTATTTTTAGTAGAGAGGAGGTATCATGAGCCTCGGTGAGAGCTGGTCTTCTCAGTGAATTTGAGCTGCAGACAGCTCCTAAGCAGGGGATATAAGTGGTCAGACTGTGAATCAGGAAAATCCGTGTCTCCTCCTGCTTGAAGGAGGGTGGGCGAGAGGGTTGAGATGGGAGTAGGAGACCAGGCAGGAGGCTGATGGAGCAGAAATACTCAGGCAATTGCCAGAGTCCTGCAGGCCCGCTTGCTCTCACGGGTGGGTGAGCTAAGCACCCATATCCCCCTCCCCATTTCTCACTCTACCTTCTGGCCGCCCCTCTCTTGCAGCTGCAGGGTGAGCAGTGATCTCCAACATGGGGTCTGTGACACTCTCAGGTTGTGAATCAATTTGTCACCATGGGTATCTTACACATTAAACTAGAATCAACAGAAATAGAAGAGTGTGCACAGCACAGTATCTTATTCATCAGTGTCTAAACTTTCCTTCAGACTGATGCAATATGGCTTTCTCCTGGTGAGTCACAGCCAAACAATTACTAAACACTGGGAGGAAAAATCCTCTCGGCACAGGCTCACCTCGACTTCCTTAAAATCACGGACTAACTGCCCTGGCGTGTTGCCCCTACATAAAAAATTAGTTGAGAGCTCACAGCGTCAGTCCTAGGTGCTTTGTAGGGTGAGATGGGGCGTGGCATTTGGCCTGGATTTTTGTGGTTAAAAACAAAGTTGAATTTAGGCCTAGAGACCAGCCAGTGTCAGAGAGCACATTCCTCAGGGCAGGGTTGGGGTTGGCATCTCTGGGGAGAGAGGAGCCCAGCCGGCCCTCCTTGGCCTTGACCCCCATCTGTCAGGGCAGCCGAGTCAGGCCAGGTAGAAAAAGCCGCAGTGGAAGATGATGATGGTAAAGGGGGTGTCAGAAGCTGGGTCAGAGGGAGGGCCGCGGGGCAGGGCCAGGGCTCTGTGGATGCAAGAGTCCCTCTCTCAGCAATCCTGAGACTTTGGGGTCAAACTGCCCTGGGTTGGAATCTTCTCTCTACATTTTCTCAAAGGGTCAGAGAAGCTATTTTCCAGTAGCCCTGTTCATCTCCCTGTATGACAAGAACAATCTGTTTTTGGATATTGTCAGTGTCCCGGCCCTTTCTCAGTCACATCCAGTGCACATCTGGACACACCATGCGCTCTCTTGGCAGCAGAAGGACGTTCAAACCACTCAAACTCCAGCGCACATGCAGCAACCCTCGCCATGGCCTCATGCTCAAAAACTGGCCAAAGCCACCTGCTTAACTGCCCACTTGCTTCACACGGGACCAAGCCTGAATCCTCCTTCCTGGGGAGTGCGGACACTGGTAAAGTGGTGTCATCATCTGGGGTAAATACCCAAGATTCAGTGTCTCATACCAAGAAAATCGGGTACACAGACACAAGAAGTGGGTTTAGGAGCAGAGGTTTAATAGGCAAAAGAGAAAGAAAAGCGCTCTCTTTCTCAAGAGGCACCTGAATGGGACTTCCAGCCAGTGGAGTGTCCTGGATTTTATCCACAGGTTTGAGGAGGCGGTGTCTGATTCCCATAGGGGCCACAGGTTGGTTGGAAGAGCTGTGACATTTACACAGTGCTCGAGGAATCTGGCCGCCCCTCCCTAACTGTATTGTGCAAATGGACTTTCCACTTGGTGGATGCCATGTTGCCTGCTGTCTACTGCACATGCAGAAAGGAAAAGGGAAGATGGAGCCGCCATTTTGAAAATGCCTCGTCCCAGGTAGCCTTTTCCTATTGGTGCAACTGCTGGCAGTCACCTGCGCCAGCCTCTAGCCTGCCCTTCTCTGTCTGCAGCTCGATTTTAACGGCTGATCGTTGTTAGAAAATATGATGGGGCGGGGGAGGGGGGCATTTTCATTAAAGGGAAAACCTTACCGATGACTTTCTTACCCTCTCTATCTGCCTAAAATATTTCTTAACTCTTATATCACTGGGTCCTATTTAAATTATAAAATTTGTTTCATGCTGAGCGCGGTGGCTTATGCCTGTAATCCCAGCACTTTGGGAAGCCAAGGCACGTGGGTCACCTGAAGTCAGGAGTTTGAGACCAGGCTTGTCAACATGGCGAAACCCTGTGTCTACTAAAAAAAAAAAAAAAAAAAAAAAAAAAAAAAAAATTAGCTGGCTTGGTGGTGGGTGCCTGTAATCCCAGCTACTTGGGAGGCTGAGGCAGGAGAATCACTTGAACCTGGGAAGCGAAGGTTGCAGTGACCCGAGATCATGGCACTGCACTCCAGCCTGGGAGACAGAGAGAGACTGTCTCAAAAAACAAAACAAAAAAAAAACAACAAAAATATTTCATATACACGAGCACCTGTGTGTCATTTCTCCTGAAGTCGATTACACTCCCTGACAGCTCTGGTGTGTCCCAGGAGGAGCGGGACATCATCATTAGCTCGACCCTGGGGGTGGATGTGGAAGTTTGCGCTGCTGTCACACCCTGGGTTCTCCTTCCACCCCCGACCCGCTCAGAGATTCCAGGATTGTCTTGTTATCATCTCACTTGTTAATTCTAGCCATCCTCGTGGGTGTGAAGTGGCATCTCATTGTGGCTTTGATTTGCATTTCCTTGGTGACTAATGATGTCAAGTGTATTTTCATTGCATATCAGCTGTTTGCATACCTTTCTGGAAGAAATGTCTATTCAGATCCTTTGCCCAGTTTTAATTGACTTATCAGTCTTATTATCGAACTGCAGGAGTTTTTTTCTATATCCTAGGTTCAAGTTCTTTCTGAGATATGAGATTTGCAAATAGGTTTTTCCATTCTGTGTGTAATTTTTACTTTTTTGACTGTATCCCTTGAAGCACAAGTGTTAATTCTGATGAAATGCAAATTATCTATTTTTTCTTTTGTTGTTCTTGTGTTTGGTATCATATGAAAGAATATTTTATTTTTTGTTCTGTTTTGAGACGAAGTCTCACTCTGTCACCCAGGTTGGAGTGCAGTGGCATGATCCTGGCTCACTGTGACTTCCACCTCCCAGGTTCCAGCAATCCTCCTGCCTCAGCCTCCTGAGTAGCTGGGACTACAGGCATGTGCCACCACACCTGGCTAATTTTTATATTTTTAGTAGAGACAGGGTTTCACCACGTTGGCCAGGCTGGTCTCGAACTCCTGACCTCAAGTGATCCACCCGCCTTGGCCTCCCAAAGTGCTGGAATTGCGGGCGTGAGCCACCGCACCCAGCCTTGTTTTTATAAGTATTAGTCTTCAGCTTCCCATCTCCTGTCAGGATTTATTAAAAGATTATTAGATATAAGGCAGGAGGATCACTTGAGCTCAAGAGTTGGGGACCAGCCTTGGCAACAGAAGGAGACCCAATATCTGTAAAAAAAATTTTTATAATAAATTAGTTGGGAATGATGGCATGCACATGTGGTCCCAGCTACTTGGGAGGCTGAGGTAAGAGGATTGCTTGAGCCTGGGAGTTCGAAGTTTCAGTGAGCCATGATCCCACCACTGTTCAGCAGTCTGGGTGACAGAAAGAGACCTTCTCTCTAAAAACAGTGACAACAATGAAAGCAATAACATGAACTCATTATGTTATTGAATAAATACTATTCAAAATTGGGCACAGTGGTTCACGCCTGTAATCCCAGCACTTTGGGAGGCCAAGGTGGGTAGATCATGAGGTCAGGAGATTGTGACCATCCTGGCCAACATGGTGAAACCCCGTGCCTACTAAAAATACAAAAATTAGCCAGGCATGGTGGCATGCCCCTGTAGTCCCAGCTACTCAGGAGGCTGAGGCAGGAGAATCACTTGAACCCAGGAGGCAGAGGCTGCAGTGAGTCGAGATTGTGCCACTGCACTCTAGCCTGGGTGTCAGAGTGAGACCCTGTCTCAAAAAAACAAAACAAAAACTATTCAAGTCATTTCCATATATTAGTTAATTAAACCACATAATTACCTTAAGATGTCAGTCTTGTAAGAAAACTATGGTTCAGGGAGAAAGAGATTTCTAGGTGCTGTATGGCAGTGTGAGGAATTTATCTCTGCAGGGCATTGGAAATGAATGGAAACTGGTTCTGTTCAGGGATGGCTCAGCATCCATCCAGCACTTTGGGAGGCCGAGATGGGCAGATCACTTGAGGTCGGGAGTTCTAGACCAGCCTGGCCAACGTGGTGAAACCCCATCTCTACTAAAAATACAAAAATTAGCCGGGTGTGGTGGCGTGCACCTATAGTCCTAGCTACTTCAGAGGCTGAGGCAGGGGAATCGTTTGAACCCGGAGGCAGAGGCTGCAATGACCCAAGATCACACCAGTGCACTCAAGCCTGGGTGACAGAGCGAGACTGTGTCTCAAAAAAAAAAAAAAGAAAGAAAGAAAGAAAGAAAAAGAAAAGACAAATAAATCAGGCTACTAAAATATGTAGCCAACGTGACCTTTATATGTAAATATATTATCAGAGTCATTCTAATTTCTGCCACAAGAGGGCGTGTCAGGCTTTCTTAGGGCTTGACTGTCTTTTAGATAGCCCAGCGGCTCCCAAATGATTGTCTCAGAACTCCCTTATTTTATTATGATGATTACTGTTATTAGTATTATTTTGAGGCAGGTTCTCTCTCTGTTGCCCAAACTGGAGTGCAGTGGTGCAATCATGGCTCGCTGCAGCCTCAAACTCCCAGACTCAAGTGATCCTCCCACCTCAGCCTCCCGAGTATCTGAACTATGCAGCATAGACCATCATGCTGGCTAATTTTTTCATCCTTTATAAAGATGGGGCCTCACTGAGTTGCCCAGGCTGGTCCTGAACTCCCAGACTCAAGCATTCTTCCCACTTCAGCATCCCAAAGTGCTGGGATTACAGGTGTGAGTCACTGCCCCCAGCCGTGTTTGGATTTTTAAACTGATACACCTGCTGGGCATGATGACTCACACCTCTAATCCCAGCACTTTGGGATGGTGAAGTGGGAAGATTGCTTCAGCTCAGGAGTCGGAGACCAGCCTGGGTAACAGAGCGAGACCCTGTGTCTACAAAAACTTTTAAAAATTAGCTGGACGTCGTGGTGTGCACCTGCAGTTCCAGCTACTGGGAGGTAAGGTAAGAGGATCGCTTGAGCCCAGGAGGTCAAGGCTGCAGTAAGCCGTGAACACACTGCACTCTAGCCTGGGCGAGAGAGTGAGACCCTGTCTAAAAATAAAAACAAAAATAACTTGGCCAGGCACGGTGGCTTATGCCTCTAATCCCAGCACTTTGGGAGGCCAAGGCAGGCAGATCACAGGGTCAGGAGATCGAGACCATCCTGGCCATGGTGAAACCCTGTCTCTACTAAATACAAAAAATTAGCCAGGAGTGGTGGCATGTGCCTGTAATCCCAGCTACTCAGGAGGCTGAGGCTGGGGAATCACTTGAACCCAGGAGACGGATGTTGCAGTGAGCCAAGATCATGCCAGCCTGGCAACAAAGCAAGACTCCGTCTAAAAAAAGAAAAACAAAAGTAGCACACGTCTATGGCATACATAATGTAACACGCCAGCTGGGTTCAGGGTAGTTCCTGGAATCAAACGCATCGGCATTTATGCAATGAAATGAGGGCTATTCACAGGAAAGTGGAATAAATACAGAAGACTACCAAAATAGCCTTGTGTCAGTTCAGGTCAAGTACTGCCACCAAATAAATTAGACAGCAATATCTCCCTTTTTAGAGTTATTTGAACCTTGGAATCGTGTGTTTTCTATTTTTATTTTTTTCAGGATGAAGTCTTGCTCTGTTGCCCAGGCTGGAGTGCAGTGGCGTGATCTCGGCTCGCTGGAACCTCACCTCCCAGGCTCAAGTGATTCTCTTGCCTCAGCCTGCCAAGCGGCTGGGATTATAGGCGCATGCCGCTATGCCTGGCTAATTTTTGTATTTTTAGTAGAGATGGGGTTTCACCATGTTGGTCAAGCTGATCTCAAACTCCTGATTTCAGGCGATGCACCCGCCTCGGCCTCCCAAAGTGCTGGGATTACAGGTGTGAGTCACCACGCCTGGCTGGAACTGTGGTTGATGAAGGGTGAGGCTGTCATTTCTCACAGATAAGAGGTGTCCTGCCAGGTCAAAGCTTGGATGCAATTCAGCTCACAGACATACAGAGTCAGATACCCCTTCTTTTGATGAGTTAAATATTTATATTTGGTCGGGCACAGTGTCTCAAGCCTGTAATCCCAGCACTTTAGGAAGCCAAGGTGGGTGGATCTCGAGGTCAGGAGTTCAAGACCAGCCTGGGCAATATGGTGCAACCCCGTCTCTACTAAAACTACAGAATTTAGCTGGGTGAGGTGGTGCACACCGGTAGTCCCAGCTGCTCGGGAGGCTGTGGCAGGAGAATTGCTTGAATCTGGGAGGCAAAGGTTGCAGTGAGCCAAGATCATGCCACTGCACTCCAGCCTGGGCAACACAGCAAGACTCTGTCTCAAAAAAAAAAAAAAAAAAAAGTTTAAGGTGAATAAGACAATATTCAGTCAAAAGTCTATTTTTCTTTAGAGTCAACATTTTGAAATAAGAACTAAATAAGAGCATTTCTATGTCCATGTAGACTACGGCAGAAGCAAAAGCCAAGTGATCAGCATAGACCATCTGAGATTCCAACACCATGGGAGTGGTAGACGTGGGCAATACCATTCTCTGAAGTGGAGAACTTTCCCCAATACCAATTTCTTCCCAAAACAGGGTGCTATCTTCCTTTGATCCACGTGTAGTTGCTTTCCCAGAAAAGTCAGAGTATATTAAAATGCTGCAGGCCTGGCACTGTAGCTTATGCCTGTAATCCCAGCACTTTGGGAGGCTGAGGCAAGCGGATCACTTGGGGTCAGGTGTTCAAGACCAGCCTAGCCAGCATGGTGAAACCCCATCTCTACTAAAAGTACAAAAGAAATTAGCTGGGCATGGTGGCAGGTGCCTGTAATCCCAGCTACTAATGAGGCTGAGGCACAAGAATCACTTGAACCAGGAAGGTAGAGGTTACAGCAAGCTGAGATGGCGCCACCGCACTCCAGCCTGGGTGGCAGAGTGAGACTCCATCTCCAAACAAAATAAAATTAAAAAATGCTGCTGCCAGGCACAGTAGCTCACACCTGGTAATCCCAGCACTTGGAAGGCTGAGGCAGGAGGCTAGCTTAAACCTAGCAGTTTTGATTTTTTCCTTTTTTTAAGACAGCAGAAAAAGGTGATTTTATTTATTTATTTAGAGACAGAGTCTCGCCCTGTCACCAGGCTGGAGTAAAGTGGCACAGTCTCAGCTCACTGCAACCTCCGCCTCCCAGGTTCAAGCAATTCTCCTGCCTCAGCCTGTAGCTGGGACTGCAGGCTCGCACCGCCATGCCTGGCAACTTTTGTTTCTTCTTCTCATGTTTGTTTCCTATCAGCTAATTTTTGTATTTTTTGTAGAGACAAGGTTTTGCTATGTTCCACAGTCTGGTCTCCAACTCCTGGGCTCAAGCGATCCACCTGCTTTGGCCCCTCGAAGTGCTGCAATGACAGGTGTGAGCCATCAGGCCCAGCCAGAGCCTAGAAGTTTGAGTGCAGCCTTGGCAACATAGTGAGAACCCATCTCTACAAAAAAAATTTAAAAATTAGCCTGGCATGATGGTGTGCGCTTGTGGCCCCAGCTACTTGGGAGGCGGAGGCAGGAAGATTGCTTGAGCCTAGGGAGTTGAGGCTGCAGTGAGCCATGATCACACCACGGCACTCCAGCCTGAGCAACGGAGTAAGACACCCCCCGCACCCTCGCCAAAAAAAAATAAATAAAACAGTGGAAGATTCTTGCTGCTTCTATGAAAGCTGGCCTGAACGATTGTTAGATTCTTCCTGTACAAGAGGACTTGAACAGGATACAGGAAACCCTGCCTTGCCAGAGCTGTGCAGCGCATCACACAATGCCTGGAGTCCCTGGCGTCAGCCACTAATTACCAGAAGTTCTGTAAGTTTACAAATACCTCCCAGCTCCGAGAGCTACTCATGGAGCCCTGAGAAAGGTACCTGCAGGAGACGTGGGGGTGTAGAGCCCTGGGAGGGGCCCCTTGGGCACCCAGAGTCTGGAGAGAGTTTCTCCTCCAGGGGGATGCTGAGGCCACCAGCAGGGAACTAGGGCCACAGTCGCCATCCCACCACTGTCCAGGACAGTCACCTGCATCAGCATCAAGCAGACATCAGCCTCTGCACAGGGAACCGTGATATAGATGAGACCTTCACATGGACGTAACCATAACATGAATTCAGCATTCACGTTTTACTAATGACAACAGCTTTTTTTTTTTTTTTTTTTGAGATGGAGTCTCACTCTGTTGCCCAGGCTAGAGTGCAGTGGCACGATCTCAGCTCACTGCAACCTCTGCCTCCTGGGTTCAAGCAATTCTCCCACCTCAGTCTCCAAGTAGCTGGGATTACAGGCACCCGCCATCACACCTAGCTAATTTTTTGTATTTTAGTAGAGATGGGGTTTCACCGTGATGCCCAGGCTGGTCTCGAACTCCTGACCTCATGATCCACCTGCCTCAGCCTTCCAATGTGCTGGGATTACAGGCGTGAGTCACTGCGCCCAGCTGACAGCTGCTCTTCTTTACAGAACCCCAGCGTGTACAGATGTCAGTATCAGTCACTATCAGCACCGACACGCGTCCACGTGCCATCATCGGTAAGCATGCTACTATCAAGGTAGGCCTAAGGCTAAGACACAGATCTTAACACCATGGCATGTACTGACGTGTAGTTATCAGAATTCACATGGGTGGATACTGACTTGTGTGTTAATGGCAGCTAGTGACATGACACCTGCCTGTGTGACATCAGCACATGCAAGGGCATTTATAGATGTGGGCACACACATCTGCATGGGGTGTGAAAGTGCCCATCTGAGCCCCATCCATTCACCCTCCAGGCTGGAGCCCCTCAGTGGGTGGGGGCCGTTCTAAGTTGTGTCCCAGGATCGGGCAGAGAACAGATACATCATAAATGCTTGAATGTGGGCCAGGCATGGTGGCTCATGCCTGTAATCCCAGCACTTTGGAAGGCCGAGGCAGGCGGATCATGTGAAGTCAGGAGTTGGAGACTAGTCTGGCCAACATGGTGAAACCCCTTGTGTACTAAAAATACAAATATTGGCCCAGTGCGGTGGTGCACACCTGTAATCCCAGCACTTTGGGAGGCAGAGGTGGGTGGATCACCTGAGTTCAGAAGTTCAAGACCGGTCAGACCAACATGGTAAAACCCCGTCTCTACTAAATACAAAAAAATTAGCCGGGCATGGTGGCGCATGCCTGTAATCTTAGCTACTTGGGAGGCTGAGGCAGGAGAATCGCTTGAACCCAGGAGGCGGAGGAGGTTGCAATGAGCCAAGATTGCACCATTGCACTCCAGTCTGGGCAACAAAAGTGAAACTCCGTCTGAAAAAAAAGAAAAAAATTAACCGGCTGTTGTGACAGGCACCTATAATCCCAGATACTCAGGAGGCTGAGACAGGAGAATTGCTTGAACCTAGGAGGCAGAGGTTGCAGTGAGCCAAGATCGGGCCACTGCACTCCAGCCTGGGCCACAAGAGCGAAACCCCATCTCAAATAAATAAATAAATAAATAAATGCCTGAATGAGGCTGAGTGTAGTGTCACACACCTGTAATTCCAGCACTTTGGGAGGTCAGGGGGGGAAGATTACTTAAGTCTGGGAGTTTGAGACCAGCCTGGGTGATATAGTGATATCTCTTCTCTATCTAGTAAAAAAATAATAATGCTTGAATGAATGAGTAAAGGCAACAAATACTTCAAACTGACCAGGGTCAGGCACTGTGATAAGCACTCACATGCCTGGTCTAATTAATCCACACCACAATCTTCATATAAGGACTAATGATCCCACTATACAGATGGGGAAAACTGAGTCATAAAGACAGGGTGTAGCTTTCCCAAAGGCATTCACTATGTAAGTGACAGAGCCAGGATTTGACCCAGGCTTCTCAAACTCAACATCTAATGTTCTTAATCACTGGCCCATCCTCATTATGGTGGGACAACCCTCTATCCCAATTCTTGGGACACACCCTCAACTCCTTCCAGTGCAGGCACTCAGCAAGCTGGAAGAAAGTAAGGCGGCTTTTCATCATCAAATCAGAGGAGAAAAGAGAGACACTTTAAGCCCAATGAAGCTCAGAAGTTCTGTATCAGGGCTGGGCGAGGCGGCTCACACCAGTCATCCCAATGCTCTAGAATACCAAGGTGGGAGGACTGCTTGGGGCCAGGATCGAAACCCATCTCTACAAAATAAAAATTTAAAAATTACCCATGCCCAGTGGCATGCATGTGTAGTCCTAGCAATGTGGGAGGCGGAGGTGGGAGAATCGCCTGAGCCTGGGCAGTGAAGGCTGTAGAAAGCCGTGATCACACCACTGCATTCCAGCCTGGGCAACAGAGTGAGACGCTGTCTCCAAAGAATAAGAATAAGAATAATAAATAATAATAAAGAACTACCTGAAAACATAAAAATAAAAAATTCAGTTCTTCAGTCACACTCACCACATTACAAGTGCTTGGTATCCACATGGACAGTTCAGATACAAATCATTTCTAGGATCCTAGAAAGTTCTATCAGACAGCATGGTCTAGCATGGGTGTCTAATCCTTTAAATGCAAGGACTCTTTTGCTTATCTTTTGTTTGTTTTTTGAGACGAAGTCTCACTTTGTGGCCCAGGCTGGAGTGCAGTGGCACGATCTCAGCTCACTGCAACCTCTGCCTCCTGGGTTCAAGCAATTCTCCTGCCTCAGCCTCCCGAGCAGCTGCAAGTACAGGCATGCACCACCACACCCTGCTAATTTTTGCATTTTTAGTAAAGATCAGGTTTCTTCCTCCATCTTGGCCAGGCTGATCTCAAACTGCTGGTCTCAAGTGATACATCCACCTCCTTTTTTGCTTATCTGTGGTGGCAGATATCACAAAAATTATACATAGACCTTTTTTTTTTTTTTTTTTGAGACAGAGTGTTACTTTGTCACCAGGCTGGAGTGCAGTGGCACAATCTCGGCTCACTGCAACCTCCACCTCTCAGGTTCAAGCAATTCTCCTGCCTCAGCCTCTCAAGTAGCTGAAACTACAGGCGCACACCACCACACCCGGCTACTTTTTGTATTTTAGTAGACATGGCATTTCACCATGTTGGCCAGAATGGTTTCGATCTCCTGACTTACTTCGTGATCCGCCCGCCTTGGCCTCCCAAAGTGCTGGGATTACAGGCGTGAGCCACTGCGTCCCGCCTCAAACCTTTTTTTTAAAGCTCATCAGCTATCATTAGTGTTAGTGTATTTTATGTGTAATCCAGGGCAATTCTTCTGCTTCCATTGCGGCCCAGGGTAGTCAAAAGTTTGAACACCCATGATAATCTGCCCCAGTCTATATATGATTGGTTCTTCTTTATGGTGTTAACATATTCCTCTGTTCCCTGCCTTTCCCGTACACTGGTGGTTGCACATGGCAGCTGAATCAAATTCACGCTCAATTATTTTAGTGAAAATACTTCCCAGGTCTACGTCCTTCCACCAGGAGACATATCAGGTCTGGTTGTCTTTATTGTGTGAGACTAACATCCTATTGGCCATCGGAAGTCACATGACCAACCCTGACATCTGTGGGTCAGGGAATGTATCTGACATACTCAAGAGGACCTGTAAAGTCACATGGTACAGTCATGGATGTATAATTCTATAACAAGGAGTAAGAGGAGATTTGGAAACAATAATTCAAGCTACCACAGGGGTGTTTCTTCTTTTTTTTAAAGAAAAAGCACTTTTCAGAAATGATTTATGCCTATAACCCCAGCACTTTGGGAGGCTGAGGTGGGAGGATCACTTGAGCCCAGGAGGTCCAGACCAGCCTGGCCAACATGGCAAGACCCTGTCTCTACAAATAATTTTTAGGCCGGGCGCAGTGGCTCAAGCCTGTAATCCCAGCACTTTGGGAGGCCGAGGCGGGCAGATCACGAGGTCAAGAGATCGAGACCATCCTGGCCAACATGGTGAAACCCCATCTCTACTAAAAATACAAAAACTAGCTGGGCGCGGTGGTTTGCGCCTGTAGTCCCAGCTACTTACTCGGGAGGCTGAGGCAGGAGAATTGCTTGAACCCAGGAGGCGGAGGTTGCAGTGAGCTGAGATTGTGCCGCTGCACTCCAGCCTAGCGCCTGGCAACAGAGTCTGTCTCAAAAAAAAAAACAAATAATTTTAAAAATTATCTGGGTGTGGTGGTCTGTGCCTGTGGTCCCAGCTACTCAGGAGGCTGAGGCAGGAGAATCACTTGAGCCCAGGTCAAGGCTGCAGTGAGCTGTGTTCATGATATTGTACTCCAGCCTGGACAACAGAGCAAGATCCTCTCTCAAAAAAAGGAAATAGGCTGGGCGCAGTGGCTCACACCTATAATCTCAGCACGTTGGAGGCCAAGGCAGGTGAATTACCTGAGGTCAGGAGTTCAAGACAAGCCTGGCCAACATGATGAAACCCTATCTGTACTAAAAATACAAAAATTAGTCAGACATGGTGGCACATGTCTGTAGTCCTGACTACTCAGGATGCTGAGGCACAAGAATGGCTTGAACCCGGGAGGCACAGGTTGCAGTGAGCTGAGATCGTGCCACCGCACTCCAGACTGGGCAACAGAGTGAGACTCCAAAAAAAAAAAAAAAAAAAGGAAACGAAGGAAGGAAGAAAAATAAGGTAAGGGGAAAGGAAGGAAGAGAGAGAGAGACAGGAAGGAAGGAAGGGAGGGAGGGAAGGAGGGAGGGAAGGAGGGAGGGAAGAAAGAGAAGGAGGAAGGGAGGGAGGAAGGAAAGGAGGAAGGGAGGGAACTCTATGAGTCATAGAGAGGTTAAGTAACCTGTTCACAGTCATGCAGCTGGTAAATGATGAGACTTGAATACAGGCAGGCTGGCTCCAGAGCCCAGGATCCCAACTACTACACTCTAGGAAAACATCAGAGCCCACTTAATGGGGCTGTGGTGACATTCCAGTATGAACAGGAATGCCAAGGGCTTAGGACAGCGCTTGGCACAGGACCTGGTCATCATGTTTGGAACTGGTGCTGTTTATTTCCATCACCTGATTCTGGGTTGGCCTTGGCTTGGGTTTGGAGGGAATTTCTGCCCCTGGAAATGTTCCAGGGGTGGCAGCTGGAAGTTTTAAATCCAAGGACCTTATTAGGAGTCAGAGTTGGGCAAGGGGAGACGGGAGATAAAATCCGATCACAAGAGGTAGCTATGAATAGGTCAGGAGCAATTCTCCCCAGCCTTGAGCAGTAGGGAGGGTGAGTCAACAGAAGTGAAATCACCCTTCCTTCTAGTTATAGAATTATACATCCGTGACTGTACCATGTGCCTTTACAGGTCCTCTTAAGTGTGTCAAATACATCCCCTGACCCACTGATGTCAGGGTTGGTCATGTGACTTCCTGTGGCCAATAGGATGTGAGTCACGCGCAATAAAGACAACCAGACCTTATGGTAAGTAGAATATCTGTGAAGATTTGCAGAAGATCATAGCCAGCAACCCTGGCTTATCAGAACTGAGTTCATGCACAGTTCTGGGTTTTTGTTGCTGAACCCCCTTTCCCTGTGAATAAGTGTTTATTTCCCAATATCCCAAGGCCTATGACTCCACCTCCAGGCTGCTACTCGTAGGTGGAGCCCACCTGGTGCCTGTGGCTAGATCCCAGGGGCTACAGCACCTAGCTAGATAATGGTGCTTCATAGCTAGATACGGTGCTATGAAGAATGTGGCAGATGACATTTTCTGGAAATGGTCACAGTAATATTTTGGGTCTCACATGCTCTCCCTTGTGGTAGCTTGCCCCCACCACCCCATCAGAAGGCAGAGTATTTTCCTCTTCTTGAAGGTGGGCAGAACTTTGTGATTGCTTTCACAGAGGGGAAAAGAGGGTGGGCGGGCAGAAGCAACACTGCATGCCTACGTGACTTCCACAGCTAAGTCATAAAAGCAGACCTGGCTTCTGCTTATCCTTTCTCTTCCCTTCCCTTTCTCCCTCTTGGTCCCCTCTCCCTACCCCCTCCCCACCACTGGCACTTGGGACCTAGCTGCCATGATGTGAGGAAGCCCAAGCAGCCACATGGAAAGGTCACAGGTAACTGTTCCCACCACAGGGCCCAGATTAGTTCCCAGCTGATAAGCAGCATGAAATACCAGACAGGTGAGTGAGAAAGTTTCAGATCATTCCAGTCCACAGCCTTTTAAGCCACCCCAGGGGGTGTCAAGTGCAGCAAAGATGAGCCATCCCTGCTGAGCCCTGCCCAGATTGCAGATCTGTGAACAAAGGAAATATTTTCACTGGGGTGATTTGTAAACTAGGGAACTTCCAGTTCTTTCCTAGTTGAGGGGAAAGAGGACTTGAAGATTTTTCCCTTCATCAAAACCTAACTCAGGCTGGGCACAATGGCTCATGCCTGTAATCCTAGCACTTTGGGAGGTTAAGGCAGTTGGATCACTTGAGGTCAGGAGTTCAAGATCAGCCTGGCCAACATGGCAAAACCCCATCTCTATGAAACACAACAACAACAGCAAAACTAGCTGGTGTGATGGTGCACAGCTACTTGGGAGGCTGAGGCAGGAGAATCACTTGAACCAGAGAGGCAGAGGTTGAAGTGAGCCGAGACTGTGCCACAGCACTCCAGCCTTGGCAACAGAGTGAGACTCCATCTAAAAAAAAACAAAAAAACAAAAAAAACAAACAAAAAAAAAACCCCCCACCTAACTCAGATGTTGCTTTCTTATTTAAAAGTCTCCCATGTTCCCATCTCTTTCAGAGTGAAAGTCTAAGTCCACACTTAATCTAAAAGATCCTTCCCACATGATCTGCCCGTACCATGGTTTCCTGTCAGCATTGACTCTCTGACCTCTTATTCCACTCTCCCCATCCACCCCTCTGCTCCAGCCACATTGGCCTCCTTGCTGATTCTTGAACTTACCAAGCAAGTCCCACCTCGGGGACTTTGCACTTGCTGTTCTCTCAGCTCAGAATGCTCTTCCCCCAGAAATCTGTATAGCTCCCACCTCATGTTCAGGTCTTTGCCCAAATGTCACCTTCTCAATAAGTCCTTCCATGACCACACTATTTAAAATTACAACTCCCCTTCCGTCCCCCCAAAATAAATCACTTCTCATTATCTGGGTTCCATTTCTGCAGAGCTCTTAGCACAATCTAATGGATTGCATATTTCACTTGTTTCTTATGTATGATCTGTCTGCCTGACCAGAGTGTAAGTTCCATTAGGGCAGGTCAGGGATCTCTGTCTTTGTCGCTGCTGTATCTGCAGTGCCTACAACAGTGCCAGGCATATGTTCACCACTCTGCGAATATTTGTTGGTATAAATGGAAGGAATGAATGGATTAATGGGTGCATATATTGTTGGAAGAATAGATCCAAGGGAGAGGAAAGAGGAGGGTGACAGGAAGGGAACCCAACTCACCTCGAAAACACAAAGGCTTCCATTTGCCAAAGGCAGAAGATACTTTAAAAAAAATCTCTTATCTTCACAACCAAATAATCAACCAATTACTCAATCGCTCTCCAAACCATGTCCCTCTTGCCTCTTAAACATTTCTTGTTTCTACCAACATTTTATTATGAGCAATTTCAAGCATGCAGAAAAGTTGAAGGATTTTACAATGAACACCCTTATCCAAATCACATAGACTCCACTCTTAACATTTTACTGTATTTGCTTAACCATCTTTCTATACATTTATCCATCCCTCCATCCATCCATCCATTCAATTTATCTCTCCATCCCTCCCCCTATTACTCCATTCATCCATACTCCATTCATTCATCCGTCCATTACACCACCCATCCATCCATCCCCCATCCTTCCATCCACCTGTCACTCCATCCATCCATCCATTACACCACCCATCCATCCATCTATCCCCCATTCATCCATCCACCTATCACTCCATTCATCCATCCATTACTCCATCCATCCCCCATCCATCCATCCATCCATCACTCCATCCATTACTCCAGCTTACTTTCGATGCGGTTCAATGAAAGTTGCAGACACCAGTACACTGTCCCCTAAGTCCTTCAGAGTGTCTATCAGTATTTGTCTACCATTCTTTATTTTCTACTTTGAGGTAAAGTTTACAAACAAGATGTGCAAATCCAAAGTGTGCCATTCCCTGAGTTTTGACAAATTTATATACCTGTAGAACCGAAACTTCCATCAAGATAAAGAAGCACTCACCTGATATTTTTTCCACTATACATTAGCCTTACTTGTTCTGGAACTTCATTTAAATGAAATCGCATAATACACTCTTTTCTATGTCTAGCTTCTTTAGCTCATCATGAGGTTTCTGAGAGTCATCCATGATGTATGTGTATCAATAGTTCATTATTTTTTTCTTGCTGATAGTATTTACTGCATGGGCATAGCGTATTCACTGCATGGGCATACCACAATTTGCTTACCCATTCTACTAATGATGAACCTCAATATCTCTTCAGTCCGTCCCCTTTGCTCATCTCCACGGCCCCTTCCCTGGCCCAGGCATCTCTTCTTTACACCCACGTCTGTCTGCATCCCAGCCTCCTTCTTGTTCTCTGATCTCTAATCTCACTCCCTCTCATCCACCTTCCTGAGGAATTTTTTTTTTTTGAGACAGTTTTGTTCTTGTAGCCCAGGCAGGAGTGCAATGGTGCAATCTCGACTCACTGCAACTTCCGCCTCCCAGGTTCAAGTGATTCTCCTGCCTCGGCTTCCCAAGTACGTAGCTGGGATGACAGGTGCACACCACCATGCCTGACTAATTTTTTGTATTTTTAGTAGGAGCGGGGTTTTACCATGTTAGCCATCCCGGCCTCAAACTCCTGCCCTCAGGTGATTCGCCTGCCTCGGCCTCCCAAAGGGCTGGAATTACAGGTGTGAGCCACCATGCCTGGCCTTGTTTTGTTTTGTTTTGTTTTGTTTTGTTTTGTTTGATACAGGATCTCTGTTACCCAGGATGGAGTAAGTGGCAGGATCATAGCTCACTGCGGCCTCAATCTCCTGGGTTCAATCAATTCTCCTTCCTCAGCCTCCTGAGTAGCTGAGACTACAGATGCATACCACGACGCCCAGCTAATTTTTAAATTTTCTTAAAAGATGGGCTCTCACTATGTTGCTCAGGCTCGTCTCAAACTCCTGGCCTCAAGCAATCCTCCTGCCTTGGCCTCCCAAAGCTGGGATTACAGGTGTGAACCACCACAACCAGCTCCTAGAGGAATCTTTATAAGGTACATGTTGTGTTCTGTCCTGCTCAAAACTCTGCCATGGCTCCCCAGTGCTCCCTAGGGAATGCCCGAGATTCTTTTGTTTTTTTTTTTTTTTTTTGAGACAGAGTCTCACTTTGTTGCCCAGGCTGGAGTGTAGTGCTGCAGTCTCGGCTCACCGCAACCTCTGCCTCCTGGGTTCAAGCAATTCTCCTGCCTCAGCCTCCAGAGTAGCTGGAACTAGAGGTACATGCCACCACACCCAGCTAATTTTTTGCATTTTTAGTAGAAACAAGGTTTCACTGTGTTAGCCAGGATGGTCTTGATCTCCTGACCTCGTGATCCACCCACCTTGGCCTCCCGAAGTGCTGGGATTACAGGCGTGATCCCACCCGCCCTCGAGATTCTTTAATGGCTTTCGGACTTGGTTTGATCTCACCCCTACGCACCCCTCCACCATCACCTCCCATCTCCCCTCTTTATACGCCAGGCTGCAACCACAGTCTACTTGTCAGTTCCCTCAATGTCCCAAGCTCTCTTTTGCCTCCAAACAGTTGTGTTATCTTCCCTTTGCCTACAATACTTTCCCCCCAGCCCTCTCATTCACATATTTATTTATTTTAGAGATGGGTTTCATCCTGTTGCCCAGACTGGAGTGCAAAGGCACAATCATATCTCACTATAGCCTCCAGCTCCCAGGCTCAAGCAATCCTCCCTTCTCAGCCTCCCAAGTAACTGGGACTATAGGCAGACATTACCATGCCTGGCAAAGTTTTATTTAAAAAAATTAAGAGATGGAGGCTGGGCGCAGTGACTCATGCCTGTAATCCCAGCACTTTGGGAGGCTGAGACAGGTGGATCACCTGAGGTCTGGAGTTTGAGACCAGCCTGGCCAACATGATGAAACCCCATCTCTTCTAAAAATACAAAAATTAGCAGGTGTGGTGGCAGACACCTGTAATCCTAGCTAAGCAGGTGGCTGAGGAAGGAGAATCGCTTAAACCTGGAAGGCGGAGTTTGCAATGAACCGAGATTACGCCATTGCACTCCAGCCTAGGGAACAAGAGTGAGACTCTGTCTAAAAATAAATAAATAAATACATAAATAAAATAAAAATTAAGAGATGGGATCTTGCTATGTTGCCCTGGCTGGTCTCAAACTCCTGACCTCAAACGATCCTCCCCTCTCAGCCTCCTGAGTCATTGGGTTTACAGGTGTGAGCCACAGCAATTGGCTCTCCCCGACCCTCTCTCTGCTTGCCTCCTCAAGTCTGCCTCCAAATGTCCCTTCCTCAAGAAACCTTTCTGACAACCCCCACAGGGTGGATGAGACGACTCAACCAAGCTCCCACAGTTCCTGGCAGCTCAGACCACTCTACATTTTAATATTCAAAGGTCTTAAATTCCCCCTTAACTTCAGTTCCAGGTACAAAACCTGTCTCTCCAGACAAACAAGAACACATCCTTTAGCAGACATTGGAAACCATTTTAATGGACACATTTCCCTTATTGCCTTAGCTGCTGGGAACCTCCGAGTGAAGTTTAATGCTAACCCAGATCATAGAGAGACACCTGTTGCATCTCTATATAGAAAGTGTTAGTTCTATTTTAATGTTTGTTGAACTAGTGCCAGCTTTTCTTGGGCACTGTAAATCCCATAAGTGGCTCTCTGCTACGACTCCCTCATGCCAAAATCAATGAGTTCTTCTATTCCACTGAATCTACCATCCTGCCCTCCCCAAACCCTTCCGGCACACCCACTGGAACGCTTCCCACCTTGTTAACAACCACGCCCCTTCCTCAGTTTCTCCGTTGAACATTTCTTCTACTCCATGTCCTTGCCTAAACCCTGACAAGCTCTAATGATGCTGCTTCCTCTGCAGCTCCTTCTAGTACTTATTTATTTAGAGATAGAGTCTCACTCTGTCACCCAGGCTGGAGTGCAATGGCATGATCTCAGCCCACTGCAACCTCTGCCTCCCGGTTTCAAGCAATTCTCCTGCCTCAGCTGGGACTACAGGCGTCCGCCACCACACCTGGCTAACTTTTGTATTTTTAGTAGAGACGGGGTTCCACCATGTTGGCCAGTTTAGTCTCAAACTCCTGACCTCAAGTGATCCGTCCACCACGGCCTCCCAAAGTGCTGGGATTACAGGCAGGAAGTGAGCCACCGTGCCTGGCTCCCTTCTGTGATTCAGACTGCTCCTTTTCTCACATCCCATGTGCCTTCACATTGAGGGTTAAGAGGTAATTTCTCTATATATCAAGATTCTTGTGGGTGCAAGTATCTGAAATCCATTCAAACTAATCTAAGCACAAAGCAAATAAGGCAATAGAGAATGAAGCAATATTTAACAAAAGTAACAACAAAAAAAAAAAAAAAAAAAAAAAAGCCCATTGTGGGGTTCATTTGAAAGTCTGAGAATTAAACTGGAGTTCAGGTATGGCCGAATCCAGGCACTCAAGTGCTGGTGTCAAAACTGCCTTTCACAATCGTTCGTTTCTGCACAATCTCTTTTGCACTGAACCTCATTTCACAAAGCCTCTCCTCTCTTTGTGGCAGTTCCATCTGCTTGGCAATTCCAGCAGAAATAGAAAAACCTGTTTCCTGTTTGTTGCAGCAAATGTCTCACGGTTGATTCTCATTGGGCTAAATTAGGTAACATGCCCTCCCTGAACCAATCACTGTGGCCAGGGAAGCAGATTCAACTGATTAGCCAGGTCTGGATCTTACGTCCGTCCCTGGAGCTGGTGAAGGCAGGGCAGTGGCCAAGCCCTATTCAAATTAAACAGATGAAGAGAAGTAGTTTCCCAAAAGAAAACATCGTGGGGTGCTGGGGTGAACTGGGGAGCCTTGTGGATTCCAGGGGGAAGAGTGTTCTAAGCTGTGGGAATGGCAAATACAAAGGCCCTAAGGTGAGCAACTTGCTTGCCAAGTTCGAGGTTCAACAAGGCCACTTCTGCTATCGTATCTTCTTCTTCCCTGCCAACCAAATCCAGAATAGTGAGTTATCGAACACACACACACACACACACACACACACACACTGTTCCTTATTCAACTGTAATGCTTTTTCACCATCGCTTGGTAACTTTGTATACCTCTTCCTTCATACTTGACTAGTTAAAAATAAAATAAAAAAACTATTTCACTGCTCTTTTTTAAAGTGGGTGTGATTGAGTTAAAACATATTTACTTGACTTAAGCTTAATTATTTATCAGTGGGAACCTGAAAAGGGAGCCAGAGAGGCCAAGAGGTTAGGGTGGAGTAGAGGGGGTGGGGAAGGTAAGCTGCGGTGCAGGGGGCGCAGACTGGAGGAATGGGGGCGAAGTGGGGCAGGGAGGGTCTGGGGAGTGAGAGGGAAAGGTAGGTGCCAGAGGTCCAGGGGTGGGATTAGGAGTTGTGGGGTGGAGAAGGTAAGCGGGATACTCTGTGGATAGATTAGAAGGGCTAGAGGAGGCGGCGCTAGTGGGTTGGAAGGGGTGGGATTGGAGGTCGGAGAGGCCCACCTGAGGTTAGGAAATGGAAAGGTGGGAGGAGGTGGGAGTTAGAGGCTGGGGACTGGGGTGCAGAGGGCAGAGTGAACTGGGGGGTGTTCAGAAGAGTACTGGCGTTGGCACTTCAGAGGCTTGCCCAGAGAAGGCGCGGCCAGCCGACGGTGCAAGCTACAAGGCCGAGGAAGTCCGCGGCGAGAGGCGTGGTTGGGGGTGTGTATTACAAGGTATTCCCCCCACCAACTCCTCTTGCCTTTCCAAGTCTTTTCCTCTGGTTCCGCCTCCTTTTCAGGAATGACGTGCCCTTCGCCCAATCAGAACCGCGGGCCTGGCGCGGCGCAGCCAACCGTGCGGCGCGGGGAGGAGCTGGGGAGGGGGCTCGCAAGGCTAGGGGAGGGGGCGAGGGGCCTCCTAGGGCTCCGGAGCGGCGACTGGCGAGCCATGGCTTTGGGGCTGCAGCGCGCAAGGTACTGAGGTTCGGGGGCAGGAGTTCTGGGAATTGGGGGGGCTCCCTTCCTGGAGACCCCTGAACTGGATTGGGGGGGTTCGCGGGTGCGAGCCAAGGAAGCTCCGGGGCGCGCAGTTGAAGGCACATCCCCGCCGCACTATCCACCGTCGGGGACTGCAGGGGTGGGAGATTCCCTACGACCCTGGCTGCCCCGCCCCTCTTACCAAGAGCGGCTTCGGGGTCCCCGATTTCCGGCTACCCAAGGCTCCCTTCCCCACCTGGTTGCGGGTGGAACTTGGGATTCCTGAGAAATTAGGGTTGATTGCATTTGAGCAGTACCCGGGCTTCTGCGTCAGATATTCTCTCTCCGCATATTGGTCCCTCTTAGCCTCTGAACCCCGCAAATGGAGGATGTTCTTTGCCACCAGGTCCCTGGGATCCTAGAAGATATGGGCTACCCCTAAATTGAGGCTTCTCATGTATAGGGAGTGCCTTGGAATGGCATTCAGCTCCTGAGTTGAAGAAAGGACAGATCTCCTCTGATGGTACTCTTCGTGACAGTCTCCCAAACCTTGGGATTCCCTAGAAATGGACAGAGGGGAGCCCCTTTCAGAATTCGTCTGGGACCGTTCCCAGGAGCCTTTTTGTATTCTTTAAAAAGGCAGAGTTACCCCCTTAAATAACAGGGAAACAAGCTGGACTCACTTTCCAAAGTCTGGCCCCTCATCTCACCCCTCCAGCCCCATTTTGAGGGACAGGGGAGCCCCATCCAAGTTTTATTTGGGGGAGACTCCATGGCGGGGTGCTCTGAGCCTGCAGGCCGTGATGGGAGCACCCCTGCCGCAGTGCTCAGCTGGGGTCATCCCAGGCAGAGGATGGGTTTCTGGGTTCACCTCCCAGCAGGTGCAGCTCTGCTGGAACACAGAGGAACCTGTGCCCTAGGGCCGCTGCCCAGGTCGGGGAGTCCTGTCTGGCCATGTTCTCATGGGACTGTGGAAAATGCTCTAGGTCCTCAGCTTTCCCTGTCCAATGTGAGGCACCCAGTAAGCCTCACCCCCTTCCCTCCTCCCTGGCTTCTCAGGCCTGATTGGATCCGTGCACACCCCATGTTTCTTACCCCCCCATCTTCTCCCCCTTCCCCCATTCTATTCCAGGCCCTGGCTCTGGGCCTACCAGGGAACTCCGTCCCACTCCTTTTGGGCCAGCTGCCGTCCCGCCCCTCTCAGCACCCCCTCCTGGCTGGGGGGGGCCCCTCTTGGCTGAGCTGGGGTGCCCCCCTCCCCACCCAAGGCCAGCCCTTTCCTGTAGAGTCATCTCACTGCCACGCGCCACCCACTCGTAACTCGCACCCGGGTCCTGGCTGCACTGCGTCCCCTCCTGCACCCCCTGGATGGCCCATCAGCCAAAGGGGGCCTGGGCGATGGTGAGTGGGCCCCCACACCCCCTTTCCCCTTTCCCTTCCTCTAGCTGGGCTTGGCTGCCATCCCACTGTGGGCAAGGATGCTCTTGGGAAGTCCCTGGTGGGTGCAGCTTGCAGCCTAGAGTGCCCAGTGAGGAACAGGGCTCCCGGAGGAGCTAGGATTTGGGGGGCCAGCACCCCACCAGATTACCATGTCCTTGGGAACAAGCAGAGTCAGGCGCCAGAGAGACTCCCCCAGACCCCCATGCCAAATCCCTTCACAAACCCAAACCCTGCCTCTGGTCTCTCAAGACATCTCTGGACAGTGCCAAGGGGCATCCTTGCCCAGCTACAACCTAAGCCCCCACCCACCAAATCCTCTGTGCTTTCTGTAGGACCCCCCTGCCAATACCCAGCTAAGTGTCAGAAGAGAAAGGCCCAGAAGAGCCCTGAATGTGGGTCAGGGAATCCCTAATTTTACTGTGCCTTTCTCATGGGTGGCAACTTCTTCAGGGCAGGGAAGAGGTGAGCTTCTCTCCTTCCTGGTTGGAGGGGGGCACTGGGCCCCAACCCCCATTCTCAGGCCTCACCCTCTGGCCGCCAGGCCCTGGCCCCACCCCTGTTCTCGGCTGGAACATGGAGGAAGGGTGGCAGGGTTCCAGCTGCACGTCCCAAGCTGGGCAGAGTGCCAGGGGGCTGGACCAGGGCTGGGCATGGGGCCAGCTGGGGAGATCTGGAGGCAGCAGGGGTGTGAGGGGGGAAGGGACTGAGGCTGCTAGGCAAAAGAGGGGCAAGGCAGGGGCTCCTTGGGTGGCGGGCACACCTGCCAAGAGCACAGGCCCTAAAGCCAGGGTTCAAATCCCATCTCACCCACCACCTGGTGGTGTGGACTTGTGTCAGTGACTGCTGCTCTGAGCCTCAGTTTCAGATCCTGGAAATATGGGGTGGCTGGGTGCAGTAGCTCAGGCCTGTTATTCCAGCACTTTGGGAGGCTGAGGTGGGTGGATTGCATGAGTTCAAGACCGGCCTGGGCAACATGGCAAAGTCTCATCTATACTAGAAATACACACATTGTGTGGCAGTGAGTGTCTGCAGTCCCAGCTACCGGGGCGGCTGAGGTGGGAGGATGGCTTAAGCCTGGGAGGCAGAGGTTGTAGTGAGCCAAGATCAGGCCACTGCACTCCAGCTTGGGCAATAGAGCCAGGCCTTGTCTCAAAGAAAAAAAAAAAAACAAAGAAAAGTGGGGATCACACCCCCTTTTCATCACCCCAGATCAAGATGAGGAGCCAGTAGTGAGGAAGCAGACAGTGGGGGGTGTGACACCCAATAGGTGTGCCATAAATGGAGTTCGATTCAAGAGTAGACAGACCTGGCTTGAATCCTGGCTCTGCTACTAAACGCTGTGTGGCCTCAGGCAAGTTTCATCACCTCCTTGGGCCTGCTTCCTCATCGGGGTAAACGGGAAAAATAATTGCAGGAACATGGTCGGATTGACTGAGAAGTGGTTCAGCGTGGTTCAGGGTAGATGGAGGGCGCTGGGTTACTCAGGCTGAGGATGCCAATGCTCTGACTCTCAGTTTCTGTCTCTATAAAAGGGGAGATCAGGCCGGGCGCCATGGCTCATGCCTATAATCCCCGCACTTTGGGACGCTGAAGTGGGTGGATCATGAGGTCAGATCGAGACCATCCTGGCTAACATGGTGAAACCCTGTCTCATCTCTACTAAAAATACCAAAAAAAAAAAAGTGGTAGTCATGGGTGCCTGTAGTCCCAGCTACTCGGAAGCCTGAGGCAGGAGAATCGCTTGAACCAGGGAAGCAGAAGGTGCAGTGAGCCGAGATTAAGCCACTGCACTCCAGCCTGGGCGACAGAGCAAGACTCGGTCTAAAAGAAAAAAAAAAAAAAAGCGGGGGAGATCACTTCTACTGCTCTATAGGGCTGTAGTAAGGACTTAATGGGGTCTCCAGCTCCGTGAGTGTTCAGCACACCAATGCTCTCATTATTGCACTATCACTGTTATTTAGTCCTCCTTTTAAGCTTTTAAGATGCTTGTGTAAAAACCATGTACGTAATAGCATGCACACACCACACCATGGGGCGTGTAGAGTAACCCACAGGCTACTCTAAAGCCCAAGAGGCTCCTAAGCCTTTGCTTTTCATCCCTGACATGCGCAAAGGGAGAATAATAAGTTTAACCTGGGCCAGGCGCGGTGGCTAACACCTGTAATCCCAACACTTTAGGAGTCCAAGGCAGGCAGATCACCTGAGGTCAGGAGTTCGAGACCAGCCTGGCTAAGATAGTGAAACCCCTGTTTCTACTAAAACTACAAAAATTATCCAGGCATGGTGGCAAGTACCTGTACTCCCAGCTTCTCAGGAGGCTGAGGCAGGAGAATCACTTGAATCCGGGAGGCGGAGGTGACAGTGAGCCAAGATCGAGCCACCACACTCCAGCCTGGGCAGCAGAGCAAAATTCCATTTCAAAAATAAAAAAAAAGTTTAACCTTTGTATAACACTATTTGCCAGGCCCTGTTTTCTAAGCCCTTGACGTATATGTGAACTCATTTAATCTGCAAAACAACCCTATGAGCTAGGTGCTGTCTCTATGCTCAGGGAGGCTGTGCCACTTGTCCAAAGTCACACAGCTCATAAGTAGTGGAGTCAGGATTGGAACCCTGAGCCAGAGGAACTAGCCCCCACACTTCCTGGTAGAACATCCAGAGGGCAGGCTGGGAGCTGGAAGGAGGGTCCCTCCGCAGCCACCAGCTGGCTCCTTCTATGGAAGAAGCAGCCCAGCCACAGAGAGGATTACAGAGCCCAGCTGTCTGGGAGGTGAGGCGCTGGCCCCACCTCCCTGCTGATTCCCACTCCCTGTTCCCTCTTTCAGGCCCCCAGCTCAGTGAGGCCCTCTAGCCCCCACCCTCTGGGCAGGAAGACAAACAGGGCTGGAACAGAACAGGACGGAATGTCCTCTCAGGCAGGCAGGACTGAGGCCCCTGCCCCCACGAGCCAGGCGGGAGGGGACAGGACAGGGTGATATCTCCCCCGCTCCTGCCCTCTCCGATGCCTCCCACCCTGCTGTACTGTGGACTTTATTTTCCTTCTGCCTCCAGACAGGAAAATAGCCCCTCACCCTGGGGGGTGGGGTTGATGCCACCCCAGAAGCAGCCTCTGCTCTTGAATTTAGGAAGGGATAGTGTCCCCTCCTAGAGGTTCTGCTTCAGTCAGATAGATCCCAAGGAGGGGATGAGAGAAAAGCCTGAAAACTGGAAACTCATGGCCCAGATTCGAGTCCCAGCTCTGCTAGTTGTTGGCTTTGGGGCTTCTTGGGCAAGGACTTCACCTCTCAGCATCTCAGTTTCCCCATTGTAAAGTGGAAGTTTAAAATGCCCCGTCTGCTGGGCGCAGTGGCTCACCCTGTAATCCCACCACTTTGGGAGGCGGAGGTGGGCAGATCACTTGAGGTCAGAAGTTCGAGACCAGCCTGTCCAACATGGTGACACCCCGCCACTACTAAAAATACAAAAATTAGCCGGGCATGATGGTGGGTTTCTGTAATCCCAGCTACTTGGGAGGCTGAGGCAGGAGAATCGCTTGAACCTAGGAGGCAGAGGTTGCAGTGAGCCGAGATTGTGCCATTGCACTCCAGCCTGGGCAACGAGAGTGAAACTTTGGCTCAAAAATAAACATAAGTAATTTTAAAAGTGTAAAAATAAATAAATAAATAAATAAATAAAATGCCTCCCTCCTAGGGCTCCCCTGAGGATTGGAGGAATTACATAGTTCAATGGCAAGTATATAAATGCTTAGCAAATGGCAGCTGCCTATTACTAATGGTAATATTTATCAATATTGTAAGTGTAGATGAGATTATATATCCAATATGCTACACTAGACTATACAATATACTAGGTGTAACACATCATATAATAATCTTTTATTTTGTCTATTTTTGTTAATTTTTTTTTTTTTTGAGACGGAGTTTCGCTTCTTGTTACCCAGGCTGGAGTGCAATGGCACGATCTCGGCTCACCGCAACCTCCGCCTCCTGGGTTCAGGCAATTCTCCTGCCTCAGCCTCCTGAGTAGCTGGGATTACAGGCATGCACCACCATGCCCAGCTAATGTTTTGTATTTTTAGTAGAGACGGGGTTTCACCATGTTGACCAGGATGGTCTCGATCTCTTGACCTCGTGATCCACCCGCCTCGGCCTCCCAAAGTGCTGGGATTACAGGCTTGAGCCACCGCGCCCGGCTTATTTTTGTTAATTTTTTGTTGTCTTCTTTTAGATACAGAGCCTTGCTCTGTCACCCAGGTTGGAGTGCAGTGGCACAATCGTGGTTCACTGTAACCTCGAATCTGGGTTCAAGCAATCCTCTGCCTCACCCTCCCAAGTGACAACTGCTTCCAGCTTTAATTGTGCATGAAAGTAAAGAGGCTGGTCATGGTGGCTCATGCCTGTAATCCCAGAATTTTGGGAGGCCAAGGTGGGAGGGTCACTTGAGTTCAGAAGTTCAGGACCAGCCTAGGCAACAAAATCACACACACAAACACACACACACACATACGCACAGTCTCTACATGAAAAAAAGTACAAAAATTAGCTGGGTGTGCTGGTGCACACCTGTGGTCCCAGCTACACGAGAGGCTGGGGCTGGAGGATGGTTGAGCCTAGGATGCTGAGGCTGCAGTGAGCCATATTTATGCCACTGCACTACAGCCTGAGCAGCAGAGCAAGAGCCTGCCGAAAAAGAAAGAGGGAAAGAGAGAGAGGAGAGAAAGAGAGAGAGGAAAGAAAAAGAAAGAGAGGAAGGAAGAAAGGAAGGAAGGGAGGGAGGGAGGGAGGGAAGGAAAAAAGGCTTTGGGTTGGGTTCGCAGAGACCTGGAGTTTCAATTTGAAGACAGTGGCAGAAACAGAGAGAAGAGCTAAAATCCTGGACATAAACCCAGGCCCATAGAGAGAGAATGAGAGTTCAGGCAGACCATTGTTTAAAGGCAGGCCTCCCTATTTGTGGGCAGGCACTGCACCTCTCTGAGCCTCCGTGTCCTCATCCGTTCATTGGGATGTTATCAACTTCCCTCTGGGTTGCCTGAGCATTAGGCAGGTTAACGTAAGTTTCACACTTGGCACTGGGAGTGACAGAATAGTAAAAGCTGGATAAGTGGCAGATATTTCTGGCAAAATGACACTTATTCTTCCAATCCCATGTGCAAAATGTAGGTATTTGAAATGGATTGCAGGGGAGGGTGAGTGGTGAACAGAACAGGTTGCTTTGCTGTGTCATCCTGGTGGGTCCCTGCCCCTCTTAGGGCCCCTGTTGGTGGTTTGTCGTTAGACTTTGAGATCTACGTTCCAAGATTCTCAGGATGGTTCAGTTGAAGGAAAAGGGCAGGGGAGGAGATTCTGGGAAGCTGTAGGGCAAGGGGCCTGGGAGTCTGTAGGCATCTCCTTCGTGGGCCCTCCCTCCTCTGGCCCTGGGCCAGTTCAGCCAGCCCCCTCCCAGCAGGGGCCCTCCCTGTCCCCCAGGAAATAAACTGCAGATAAGTCAGGGAGGGGACAGAGCGGTCATAGGCGCACCACGGAGAGGAGCGAGGCGGCGGAGGCACCATGGGCAGGCAAGACCACAGGTAAAATCCCGGCTAGGAAGGGCTCCACAGTGTAGCCCTCGCGGGCCCAGAGAGCGCCGTGAACTCGCCACGGCCACACATCGAGGTCTGCACAGCCCCGGCCCAGCCCCCCACGAGCCCTGGCCCCACGTGGCAGTGCCCTACGGGCTCGTTCCGCGCTCCTCTTGTCTTTTCCGAGTCGCCACCAGTGAACGCTGCCCATGCCCTCAGGTCGGCCACCGAGCTCCGCAAGGAAAAGTCCCGGGATGCGGCCCGCAGCCGGCGCAGCCAGGAGACCGAGGTGCTGTACCAACTGGCGCACACGCTGCCCTTCGCACGCGGTGTCAGTGCCCACCTGGACAAGGCCTCTATCATGCGCCTCACCATCAGCTACCTGCGCATGCACCGCCTCTGCGCCGCAGGTGAGCCCCGCCTGGGGAAATTCCCATAATGACCAGGCCCTGCCCATGAAAAGCTACATCCCTGGGAGGCTCCTCCTCCGGGAAGCCACAGACCGACAAAACCCCGCCCGCTGGTGACGTCTTCCCAGCGGAGCCCCACCCCCTGGAAGCCACATCCCATGGGAGGCCCCGCCCCCTGTGAGTTTCCAGCCACCTGGGAGTCCCGCCCCCTTAGAAGTCCATCACTTGTGAGGCCCCGCCTCTCGAAAAAAGGCTTTTGGAAGCCCCGCCTCCTTAGGATGCTCAGAGAAACCCCTAACCCCTCAACCCTTGCGATTTGGTCCTCTAGGAGACTCTCCCAGATGGATAGGCGCTGGTCTCATAACAAATCCACTGGGAGTCTGCGCCGCCCAACTTTTCATTACCGTAGCTGAGAGTCCCTTGTCCCTTCCCTACCCTGCTAGTTCTAGGTCACTTGTTCTCTTTGTAGGCATTTCCTTGAATTTCCATCCAGTTAGAATTGCACCCCGCAGTGGGCTTTGCCACACACGTTCACGCGCACACACACGCACACACGCACACACACACACACACACACACAGTCACACAGTCACACACACACACCCCATGGAATCCCAGGATCCTGAAAAGGGAGAAAGTAGCATTATTCCCTGGGATGCTCTTCCCATTTGATTTCTCTGCCCCATAGAATTTTACTTTTCTAGGAGGCTTTACCCCTTTAGAAGTCTGTCCCCCTGGGAGTCCCTGCTTTTCTAGAGTTCTGTCCCTCTGAAAGGTCCTGCCCTCCATGAGTTCCAAACAGGAGGCTTCCCCCTCAGCTCTGTATTACAACTGCCCATAGGTCCTGGCCTCTTCCTATTTTGACCCTGGAGAGATCCATCCACTTAGAATTCTGTCCTCCAAGGAGGCCCATCCACATCCTTAGAATTCTGTTCCCTTTGGAGACTCCTACTTCCTTAGAATTCTGCCCCCTGGGAGGCCCTGATTCTAATTCGAGTGCTTCATGGTCCTGCTCTCTTCCTTGGGAATCCAGGCCACTAAGATGTACCCCCACACATTTGGGGGTGCACATAAGTTTCTCTGACTGAGGAAAGGCAGAGGGAGGCTAGCTAGGGTCAGTCCGCAACTGACTTAGAGATGCCCCCATCCTCCCTGCCCCGGGTACCAGGGGAGTGGAACCAGGTGGGAGCAGGCGGAGAACCACTGGATGCCTGCTACCTGAAGGCCCTGGAGGGCTTCGTCATGGTGCTCACCGCCGAGGGAGACATGGCTTACCTGTCGGAGAATGTCAGCAAGCACCTGGGCCTCAGTCAGGTGAGAGGTGCTCCCTGCTCTGTGCCTGGCCCTGTACTGGTGATGCTGGGGATACAGTGATGACCAGCACAGCCGTAGCCCCACCTTTATGGGACTCACAGTACAAAGTGAGTCCCATAGGTATGTCACTAGACAGGAAAACCCAGAATGGTCAGGGCTGGGATGGGACAGTCTAGGGGGCTGTGGAAGCCCAGGGGTGGGGTGTACCTGACCCAGCCTGGGTGGGAATGGAGGGCTTCTGGGAGGAGGGGCATCTGAGCTGAAATCTGAAGAACTTAGCTGGTCAAAGGAGTATGGAGAATGGATGGGATCAGTGAAGAATGTACGTGGCAGAGGGAACAGAGGAGGCAAAGGCCAAGAGGTGAGGGAAAAAAAAGAGTATTTGGGGGAAATAAAGAAGTTGGCCACATGCAGTGGCTCACACTTATAACCCTAGCACTTTGGGATGCCAAGATGGGAGGACAGCTTGCGTTCAGTAGTTCAGTGTTTCACGTGGGCGACATGGCAAAATCCCGTCTTCACCAAAAATATAAAAAATTCACCAGGTGTGGTGGCACACACCTGTGGTCCTAGCTACTTGGGAAGCTGGGCGGGAGGCTCACTTGAGCCTGGGAGGTGGAAGTTGCAGTGAGCCGAGATCACACCAGTACACTCCAGCCTGGGTGACAGAGCAAGACCCAGTGTCAAAAAAAAAAAAAAAAGAAAAGTTTATCCTCCTAGGTGCAGAGTGCAATAGGAGAAGCTGAGAGATAAAAGGCTAGAGAGGTCATCAGGGTAGGCTGTGGCCAAATTTAAAGCCAAGTTAGCTTTATCTCCAGGGCCCTGGGGAGCTACAGAACAAATTTAAGCAGTGTAGAGATTGTGCCAGAGAGGTACAGTCAGATTTACATTTTTGAAAGATCCCTCTAGGTACTGCATAGAGATAGATTTGGAGGGAGTGAGATCAGAGGTTGAGAGATCAGCAAAGGGTAGATGCCAGTCTCAGGTGGGAGAAGAAGAACAGGGGCAGGAGCCATGGGGATGGAAAAATAGAAACAAAAGACATTTAGAAAGTAGACCTAACTTTCCTTTTTTTAAATTAACATGGAAGGCTTCACGCATTTGCATATCATCCTTGCGCAGAGGCCATACTAACCTTCTCTGGGTCTTCCGATTTTTAGCCTATGTGCGGCCGAAGCATGCATAGAAAGTAGAACTAACTTTAATTCATCCTTACAGCAAGGCCCATGAGAGAGTTCCCATTCTTTTTTCTATCTCACATAAATGGGTTCCGTAGTTGGTATCTGTTCCTTTTCTCTGCCTCGTTACCCCACTCCTGGTACCAATTCCCCTGTTAATTGAGTGAGCATTTGGACCCAGAGAGATGAATGTCAGAAGATCCCAAAGCTAGGAAGTGGCAGAGCCAGAATTCGGCTCCAGCTACAAGAGATGCTATCAGAGGAGCGAGATCTCCCTCTTTCCCTGTTCACCAGCACCAGCACCATTCACATGGTGAGCCAACAGAGTCCACCTTCACCTGTGTCCCCTCCTAGCACCAGGCTCATTTCCCAAATTGAAATGAAGAGTTGGGTTTTCAGTCTGCCAGACAGGTGTGATTTAAATGGAGTCTCATCTCAGTGCATGGAGAGCCTTGCACTTACTCTTCCCTCTTTCTAGAATACTCTTACTCCAGGGGCCACAAGGCTACCTCACTTGCTTTGTTCAGCAGCTTTTTTAAATGTCACCTCTTTAAAGAAACTGTCTAGACCACTCTCTCTAAAGCAGCCTCCCATCATTGCATCACCTTTTCCTGCTTTTGTGTTCTTCATGTTACTTGTTATGTTATTATTATATGCTCTTTCGTTCACTGTCTGTCTCACCCCACTGGCCAGTAAGCTCTTCAAGGCAGGGATTTGTGTGTGTGGCCACCGCGTCCATACCATTTAGAAGAGCTGGGTGCGGTGACCCCCACCTATAATCCCAGTACTTTGGGAGGCCAAGGTGAGAGGACTGCTTGAGCTCGGGACTTTGAGACCAGCCTGGGCAACATAGTGAGACCCCTATCTCTACAAAAAGTTTTTTTAAAATTAGCTGAAAGCCAGTGCCGTGGCTCACACCTGTAATCCCAACACTTCGGGAGGCCAAAGTGAACAGATTACTTGAGGTCAGGAGTTCGAGACCAGCCTGGCCAACATGGTGAAACCCCATCTCTACTAAAATTACAAAAATTAGCTAGGCATGGTGGCACACACCTGTAGGCCCAGCTACTCAGGAGTCTGAGGTAGGAGAATCACTTGAACCTGGGAGGTAGAGGTTGAGCTGAGATTGCGCCATTGCATTCTAGCCTGGGCAACAGAGCGAGACTCCATCTCAAAAATAAATAATAAATAAATAAATAAATAATAGCTCGGTGTGGCAGAGCATGTCTGTAGTTCCAACTACTGAGGAGGCTGAGGTGGGAGGATCAGATTGCTTGAGCCCAGGAGGTTGTGGCTGCAGGAAGTCATGATTGTACCACTGCACTCCAGCCTGGGCAACAGAGCAAGACCTGTCTCAGTCAATCAATCAATCAATCAATAGAAGAGAGCCTGGCACTTGGTAGGTGCTGAATAAATGCTTGCTCAGTGGGTGGATGGATGGATGGATGGGTGGATGGATAGATGGATGGATGGATGGATGGATGGATGGACAAATGGATGGATAAATGAATGGGGAGATGGTGAAATCATCCAAGCTCGAGAATCAGAGCAGGGGGATGAGGATGGGATGGAGGAGATGGGTCAG
Source organism: Cebus imitator (assembly GCF_001604975.1). Taxonomy (NCBI): domain Eukaryota; kingdom Metazoa; phylum Chordata; class Mammalia; order Primates; family Cebidae; genus Cebus; species Cebus imitator. The sequence continues at coordinate 2,547,975 of NW_016107611.1, forward strand.
AGGCCCTGGTAGACCCCACCCCACTCTTGTCCCTCGCAGCTGGAGCTCATTGGACACAGCATCTTTGATTTCATCCACCCCTGTGACCAAGAGGAGCTTCAGGACGCCCTGACCCCTCAGCAGAGTGAGTTCCCCGGAGGCCTCTGTCCCCACTGTACAGAGGAGGAAGCTGAGGCTCTACCCCTCCCTCAGCATATCCTCTCCTCTTCTGGAACACCAGACTAAGACAAGTAGGAAGAGGAGAGATGGCCCTGCCCTGGGGAGTTTGAGGGGACACATACTACCCCTGGGGGACCCTCTCTGGTTCCAGATCCTAATTATTGGGATGGAGCTGGGGACGCCTGACCAGCCAGGGTGCTGGAGGGCACTGGGCTTGTGTGCAGCTGTCTGTGACCTCCCCACGATCCCGGGCCTCCCCAGCCCTGTCCAGGAGGAAGGCGGAGGCCCCCCCCACAGAGCGGTGCTTCTCCTTGCGCATGAAGAGTACACTCACTAGCCGTGGGCGCACCCTCAACCTCAAAGCGGCCACCTGGAAGGTGCGTGGGGCCTGGCTGGAAAAGGGCAACGATGCCGGGGCGGCCAGGGCTGCTGGTGCTGGGTGTGAGCGCCGAAAGATCTCAAAGGGTGCTGGAGTCTTGGCATCCCCTGGGCTGGGAACCCTGCGGGGCTCACTCAGGTCGGGTCTAGTGGGTCCTTAGGGCATCAAGGAGTGTGGGTGTCTGTGGAGTCGGGACCTGGGGCTTCTGTAAGCTCTTAGGATGAGTCCCTATGGGCCTGGGGTAGGGGTCCTCAGCCCCTTTGAACCTGGAGTCTTCACAGTGTTGGAATCTGGAGTCCTCACGCGCTCTAAGCTGCGTCTCAGCTCCCTGGGGGGCCACAGGACGCATTTTCTAGCCCCATGGATGGTTTCAGACCAGGAGGCATCACTGCCTTGTCCCCTCTCCACACCCCCCCACCGTCTTGGCCCCCAGGTGCTGCACTGCTCTGGACATATGAGGGCCTACAAGCCACCCGCACAGACTTCTCCAGCTGGGAGCCCCAACTCAGAGCCCCCGCTTCAGTGCCTGGTGCTCATCTGCGAAGCCATCCCCCACCCAGGCAGCCTGGAGCCTCCGCTGGGCCAGGGGGCCTTCCTCAGCCGCCACAGCCTGGACATGAAGTTCACCTACTGTGACGACAGGTGGGCAGGGCCCCCCTTCCCTCTGCCCAAGTTCAAGTGCTCTGTTTCCCTCCCCACCTCCACACCCCACATTTCTCTCTCTCTTCTTTCTTTCTTACGTCATCCATCTCTCTCTCTGTGTCTGCCTGTCTCTGAATTTTCTAAATGTCTTTTTTATCTTTACTTTTTTTTATTAAAACACTACCTCGCCATTTGCCCAGACTGCTCTCAAACTCCTGGGCTCAAGCCAACCTCCCACCTTTGCCTCCCAAAGTGCTGAGATCACAGGTGTGAGCCACCGTGCCCGGCCTCCTTTTGTCTTTCATTCTCTCTCTGTCTCTGAGTCTTTCTCTTAGTGTCTATCTCTCTTTGTCCCTTTTCTTAAATGAATGAGTCAAATTGTGTCAAGCAGTGTGGTGCACAGGTTCTGGGAATTAGGACGTGGACATCTTTAGGGGTCATTATTCAACCCACCACGCTCCTCTTGTCCTGTTTCTTACTCCTTTTCTCTCGGTTACAATCCTGTCCCTCTACATCTTGCTGGCTTTGTCCCTGTGTCCCCTGCTGCCACTTCCCTCTACCTACCCTCCCTCTCAGCCAGTTGCATCCTGACCAGACCCCACTCTGCCTCACCCCCAGGATCGCAGAAGTGGCTGGCTACAGTCCTGATGACCTGATTGGCTGTTCTGCCTACGAGTACATCCACGCGCTGGACTTCGATGCAGTCAGCAAGAGCATCCACACGTGTATGTACCCCATTTCCCCAGGCCTGGAGCCAGCTGCCACATGGCCCACAGCCGATACCAGGACCCCAAGCTCCCCTCACCCCAGAATGCACTCCCTCCCCACCCCAACACCAGCTCCCTGCTCCTCAAGCCCCAAGGACCCGTCTCCTTCCTTGCTCCCTCATACCCAGCCCCCAGATCTTTCTCTCCCCAGTTGCACCCTTGGTGGCCCTGACCCCTCCCCATCCCCCTCCTCAGTGCTGAGCAAGGGCCAGGCAGTAACAGGGCAGTATCGCTTCCTGGCCCGGAGCGGTGGCTACCTGTGGACCCAGACCCAGGCCACAGTGGTGTCAGGGGGCCGGGGCTCCCAGTTGGAGAGTATCATCTGTGTCCATTTTTTAATCAGGTAAGCAGGAGGAAGGGTTGGGGTGCCTGTGTGGGGGCCTGGTCTGTATGTGTGGACAGGTGTGTGTGTGTGTGTGCATATGAGCATGCATGTGTATCATGCATAAGTGTTTGTGAGGGAGTGTGCACATGCACACATGTGAGGAATGTGTGCGGCCATGTAAATGCTGTTGTGTGTGCCTGCATGTACACAGGTACATGTATGGGTGTGTGGACTGTTAATTTGTTTTTACTTGCTGCAAACCTCTGCTTAAGTGGACTCTTCATTCAAATTAGAAAGGGCTCTACATTTGGTGGATGTGGTGGCTCACACCTGTAATCCCAGCACTTTGGGAGGCCGACGTGGGCGGATTGCCTGAGTTTGGGAGTTGGAGACCAGCCTGGGCAACATGGCAAAACGCTGTCTCTACCAATAATAGAAAAAAATTAGCCGGGTGTGGTGACACATGCCTGTAATCCCAGCTACCTGGGAGGCCGAGGCACGAGAATCGTTTGAACCCAGGAGGAGGTTGCAGTGAGCCGAGATTACATCACTGCACTCCAGCCTGGGCAACAGAGCAAGACTCTGTCTCAAAAAGAAAAAAAAGCCTCTACATTCAAGTTAAAATAAGAAATGTAACAGAATCCTGGGGTCTGTTTTGCATTTTAAAAATTGGTGTGTGGCTCATGCCTGTAATCCCAGCACTTTGGGAGGCCAAGGAAGGAGGATTGCTAGATCCTAGGAGTTCAAGACCAGCCGGGTCAAAGTCGTTAAGAACAATCTCAAAAAATAAAAATAAAAAAGATGTATGGCTTGCATACAGTAAATTTTCTTTATGGTACACAGGTCTATGAATTTTGACACATGCATGCAATTGTGTAACTACTATCACAACCCAGCTATTGAGCAATAAGTGTGATTGTAACAGTGGTTACACAATTACCACAATTTTGTTTTTTGAGACAGTTTTGCTCTTGTCCCCCAGGCTGGAGTGCAATGGCACGACTTTGGCTTACTTCAACCTCTGCCTCCCAGGTTCAAGCAATTCTCCTGCCTCAGCCTCCCAAGTAGCTGGGATTACAGGCACCTGCCACCACACCCAGCTAATTTTTGTGTTTTTAGTAGAGACAGGATTTCACCGTGTTGGCCAGGCTGGTCTCAAACTCCAGGTTTCAAGTGATCCAGCTGCCTCAGACTCCCAAAGTGCTGGGATTACAGGCGTGAGCCAACATGCCTGGCCATTACCACAATTTTTTACACAAAAATATTCTCTTACAGTCAACCCCTCCCACACTCCCATGTCCCTGGCAACCACTGTCCTCAGACCCCAGAGTTTTGCTTTTTCCAGAGGGTCACATACAGGGAATTATACAGTATGTAGCTTTTTGGGCCTGGATCTTACTTAGCATGATATATTTAAAATTCCTGCATGTTGTGGTCTTTCTTTCTTGTATTTTGTTTGGTTTTGTTTTTTGAGACAGAGTCTCACTCTGTTGCCCAGGAGTACACTGGCGCTCAAGTGATTCTCCTGCCTCAGCCTCCCGAATAGCTGGGATTACAGGCATGCACCACCATGCGCAGCTAATTTTCATATTTTTAATAGAGATGGAGTTTTCACCAGGTTGGCCAGGCTGGTCTTCAACTCCTGACCTCAGGTGATCCACCCGCCTCAGCCTGCCAAAGTGCTGGAATTTCAGGTGTGAGCCCCCGTGCCCAACCCAAATTGTGATTTATATCAGTAGTTCCTTTGTAAATAGTGAATAGTATTCCACGGTATGAATGGAGCAGAGATTTTTAATCCATTCACCAGTTGGAAGACGTTGGGCTATTTACAAGTTTGGGTGATTATAAAAAAAACAGCTACTGTAAACATTCTTATACAAGATTTCATGAGATCACGTTTTCATTTCTCTTGGGTAAACAGGAGTTATATAGTAAGTATATATTTAATTTAAGAAGTTGCCATGGCTGAGCACAGTGGCTCACGCCTGTAACCCCAGCACGTTGGGAGGTCAAGGCAGGTGGATCACTTGAGGCCAGGAGTTTGAGACCAGCCTGGCCAACATGACAAAAGCCCATCTCCACTAAAAATGCAAAAATCATCCAGGTATGGGTGGCACATGCTTATAACCCCAGTTGCTTGGGAGGCTTAGACATGAGAATCACTTGAACCCAGGAGGTGGAGGTTGCAGTGAGCTGAGATTGCACCACTGTACTCCAGCCTGGGCGACAGAGTGAGATTCTGTAAAGAAAAAGAGAAAGAAAGAGAGAGGGAGGGAAGAAGAAAGGAGGGAGGGAAGGAGGGAGGGAAGAAGGGAGGGAATGAAGGAAGGAAGGAAAGAAGGAAGGAAGGAAGGACGGAGGGAGGGAGAGAGGGAAGGAAGGAAGGAAGGAAGGAACCAAGGCTGGGTACGGTGGCCCATGCCTATAATCCCAGCACTTTGGGAGGCCAAGGTGGGTAGATCACCTGAGGTCAGGAGTTCAGGACCAGCCTGGTCAATATGGTGAAACCCTGTCTCTACTAAAAATACAAAAATTAGCTGGATGTGGTGGTGCATGCCTGTAGTGCCAGCTACTCAGGAGACTGAGGCAGGAGAATCACTTCAACCTGGGAGGCAGAGGTTGCAGTGAGCCAAGATCACGCCACTGCATTCCAGCCTGGACAATAGACCAAGACTCTGTTGCCAAA